>NW_022436982.1:14795568-15183650 GCF_009761245.1 Sapajus apella
TATATATTTAGGATCGTTAGCTCTTCTTGTTGCATTGATCCTTTTACCATTATGTAATGTCCCTCTTTGTCTCTTATGATCTTTGTTGCTTTAAAGTCTAATTTATCAGAGATGAGAATTGCAACTCCTGCTTTTTTTTGCTCTCCATTTGCTTGGTAAATCTTCCTCCATCCCTTTATTTTGAGCCTTTGTGTATCCTTGCATGTGAGATGGGTTTCCTGGATACAGCACACCGATGGGTTTTGTCTTTTTATCCAATTTGCCAGTCTGTGTCTTTTAATTGGGGCATTTAGTCCATTTACATTTAGGGTTAATATTGTTATGTGTGAATTTGATACTGCCATTTTGGTGCTAGCTGGCTGTTTTGCCCTTTAGTTGAGCTGGTACTTGTTGTTCCTTTATATGTGTAGAGCCTCTTTCAGGAGCTCTTGTAGAGCTGGCCTGGTGGTGACGAAGTCTCTGAGTACTTGCATGTTCCCAAAGGATTTTATTTTTCCTTCACTTATGAAGCTTAGTTTGGCTGGATAGGAGATTCTGGGTTGAAAGTTCTTTTCTTTAAGGATGTTGAATATTGGCCCCCATTCTCTTCTGGCTTGTAGGGTTTCTGCTGAGAGATCTGCTGTGAGTCTGATGGGCTTCCCTTTATGGGTAACCCGACCTTTCTCTCTGGCTGCCCTTAGTATTTTCTCTTTCATTTTGACCCTCGTGAATCTGACGATTATGTGCCTTGGGGTTGCTCTTCTTGACGAATATCTTTGTGGTGTTCTCTGTATTTCCTGGACTTGAATGTTTGCCTGCCTTGCTAGGTTGGGGAAGTTTTCCTGGATAATATCCTGAAGAGTATTTTCCAGCTTGGATTCATTCTCTTTGTCGCATTTGGGTACGCCTATCAAACGTAGATCAGGTCTTTTCACATAGTCCCACATTTCTTGGAGACTTTGTTCATTCCTTTTTACCCTTTTTTCTCCAGTCTTGCCTTCCCGTTTTATTTCATTGAGTTGATCTTCGACCTCTGATATCCTTTCTTCTGCTTGGTCAATTCGGCTGTTGATACTTGTGCATGCTTCACGAAGTTCTCGTGTTGCGTTTTTCAGCTCCATCAATTCACTTATATTCCTTTCTATTTTGTCCATTCTTGTTAGCATTTCGTCAAATCTTTTTTCAAGGTTCTTAGTTTCTTGGCATTTGGCTAGAACATGTTCTTTAAGTTCACAGAAGTTTCTTACTACCCACCTTCTGAAGTCTGATTCTGTCATTTCATCACACTCGTTCTCCCTCCAACTTTGTTCCCTTGCTGGTGAGGAGTTGTGATCCCTTTTAGGAGGAGAGGTGTTCTGGTTTCGGGTGTTTTCATCCTTTTTTCGCTGGTTTCTTCCCATCTTTAAGGATTTATCCACCTGTCTACTTTGTGGTTGTTGGCGTTCAGATTGGGTCTCAAATCTTTCAGATTGACGGTCTGTTTGTTGATGATGAGGTTATTTGTTTCTTGGTTTTCCTTCTGACAGTCTGGCCCCTCTGCTGTAAGTCTGCTGAGGTTCACTCCAGGCCCTGCTTGCCTGGGGTTCACCTGCAGCAGCTGCTGAACAGCAAGGGTTGTTACCAGTTTTCTTCTTCTGCTATCTTTGTCCCAGAAGGATACCCGCCTAGTGTCAATCTGATCTCTCTTTTATGAGGTGTCTTTTTGGATATATAGGGGTCAGGGAGCTTCTTAAGGAGACGGTCTCTTCTTTATAGGAGCTCAAACGGTGAGCTGCGAGCTCTGTTGTTCATTCAGAGCTGCTGGGCAGGTACTTTTAGGTCTGCTGTAGCAGTACTCATACACTGCTTTTTGTTCCCAGGTGCTCTGTCCCAGGGATTTAGGGCTTTATTTATGAGTTCCCGTTATGCTGCCGCCTTCTTTTTTTTTTTCTCCTTCAGACCTGCCCAGCCCAGCAAGGAGGCAGCCTAGTCACTGTCGGCCTATAGCAGCTTTGCTGAGCTGCTGTGGGCTCCGCCCCGCTGCCGAGTGAACTTCCCTGCAGTCCTGTTTATATGGGTGTAGTTAGAACTGCTTTGGCGATGGTGGCCCGCCTCTGTTGGGGCGGAGTCTCTGCTGTGGTGGGTTGCCTTGGCAACAGCGGGCTGCCTCGGTAATGGCGGACGCCCCTCCCCCACAGAGCTGGACCGTCCCGGGTTCAGCTGCGCTTGCTGTGAAACTCTCAATCCAGAGTTTCTGGTTGCTGTTCTTTTGTGGGGGTGGGACCAGCCGAGCCTGATCGCCTGGCTCCCTGCCTCAGAGCCTTTTTTAAGTTGGTGTTCCAGTCGCCTGTTGAAGAGGTGCCGGGGTCTGTTTGTTTTCCCCTGCGGCCACTCACTGCGCTGGCTTAAACAGCGGCACTGAGGTTTGTGGCGCTTTTTTTTGTTTTTTTTTCCCCTGGAATCTACTGTCCTGATTCTCTGCTCAGTCCCCTTTTTGAGCCGGCGTACGGGTGACTTCCCGTGGCTCCAATTGCCAGCCTAAAGGGCCCCCCTACCAGTGTATTTTGTACGGAGAACCGCGGCTCCAGGGCGCTGACAAAGCAGCCGCTCGGGGCAAAGCAGCAGTGCCGGCCGGCACAGCCGCGCTGGCCGAAACAGCCGCGCTGGCGACCGTGGAGCACCTCTGCCCGGGAATTCCCTAGTCTGTGGGCAATAAAAACGCGGCGTCCACTCACCCTCTGCGCTTTCACTGGGAGCTGCAATCCTGAGCTGTTCCTAAACGGCCATCTTGGATCCAGATCTCATAAATAATTTCTTTGGAGAATCCCCAGCAAATTACTTAACACTGAACACATGCACACGCACCCCACCCCACCCCACCAGTACTGTTGCTTTCGTTTCCTTCACTGCCAGTTTCCTCTATCCCACCCTTTGTCCATACAGCTACATCTCAAGCCGCCTTTTTCAAACTACAGAAGAGTGCATATTCCACAGCTCAAACTGAATCATGGCTGGCAGAGTTTGGATCTCTGCCCCCACCGAGTCTCATGTTGAACTGCAATCCCCAGTTTTGGAGGTGGGGCTTGGTGAGAGGTCATTGGATAATGGGGGTGGTTTCTAATGGTTTAGCACCCCTTACCCCCTTAGTACAGTATAGTGAGTGAGTTCTCCTGAGATCTGGTTGTTTAAAGGCATATGGCACCTCCCCACCTCCCAAATTGCTTTCTCTGTCCTGCTCCTGCCATGTAAGATGCCTTCCCCACTTTGCCTTCCGCCATGAGTAAAACTCCCTGAGGCCTCCCCAGAAACAGATGCTACCATGCTTCCTGTATAGCCTGCAGAACCATGAGCCAATTCAGCTTCTTTTCTTTATAAATTACCCAGTCTCAGGCATTTGTTTATAGCAGTGCAAGAGCTGACTAACACAATGGCTGACTTCCCTAGTGACAAAGTTAAAATTGAGAAAACCCTGTTTTCTTCCTCACTTTCCTTAAACTTCTGGTACCTGTTAACTGCTTGCCTACTTAAACAGAGTTAATAAATGAATACCAGTCAAGTCTCAACTGGACTGCTCAAACTAGGCGTGCATAGATGGACAGGGCTTTTATTCTTGGAACATGTGCATTTGAGGTTGGATATCATAGTTTTCCTCTGAAATTCCAATTTTAAAACAAATCAGTATGTAGCTAAAGGAAACATATTTATGTTTATATTAATTGTAGGTGCCATTTTGCAATGCATGTCTTCTGAGGTTTTTTTTTTGAATAATACTTTCTTAGTTTGTTTGTGCTGCTATAACAACTTACTTGGGACTAATTTGTAAATAATAGAAATTTCTCACAGTTCTGGAGGCTGAGAAGTTCAGGATCAAGGAGCTGATAGGTTTGGTGTCTGGTGACGGTCTGCTCTCTGCTTCCAAGATGGTGCCTTGTTGCTGTGTCCTCATGTGGTGAAAGGCAGAGGAAAAAAGGGGCTGGGCTTAGCTCCCTCCAGCCATTGTACAGCAGTGCCAATCCATTCATGGAAGTGGAGGCCTCGTGAGGTAATCATTTCCCAAAAGGCCTTACCTCTCAGTACCACCACATTGGGGATTAAATTTCAACACATGGATTTTTGGGCACATTCAGACTATAACAAATACTTGTATTCTATTACTTGAAGTGGTTTAGTTGTTCTATCACTCACCTGTAATAAAATGGCTGCCCAAGCTGTGCCTTGAATGCCCAGCATCTGTATTCCCGGCATCTAACACAGGGAATGACACAAAGAAGTGTGTCAAGTGAGGGAATAGATGGATGAATGGTTCTGAACCATTGTTTACAAGGGCTCCAAGTGACGGAGTTTGGCACATCTACACAAATCCCCACCCAGCCTATTAACCTGTGGGTCCTGGTCAGGAGCAGGAGTGAGGATTGAGAAGGCCCATGCCATTTACCAGGCGGTCAGGTCAGTCCTGAATAACCCCATGCATTTGTGAGGGGCCACACCCTTGTCTCTTGGTGTATTACCCCTTGGGTGACTTGTCTGTGTCTTGTGAAAATTTGCCACTTTTTTAAGTCTTTTCCATAGCAACCTTCATGTTTTATGACCATACATTGATTTTCTTTCTCCACCACCCCAAAAGAAACCAAAGACCAAGATCATTAAATATGTGTATTTCAATGGGTGCTATCTATATTTTGTCTGTATGCTCCGCTTACATTGGTTCCACAGAAAAAATATGCAATCTTTTTTTCCCCTTTTTACTCGTATGGCCAGCACCTTTACTGGGGTCCAGAAAACCACCAATAAAATATGCTCTAGCAGCATTTGGTTGTAATTTGTGACATTTTCAAAACACTGTGCAATTGGAAAGATTGAGAGTGTAATTACTTGATGCTCAGCTTTAGGTTTAGCTGTTTTTTTTAAAGGCACATTATTGAATGGAATCCTTTTTAAAGAAGTGCTTGCCAATTACCCACATGACACTCTGGCCCTGAAGGGCTTTACTGGCGTGTGAATAGTTTGTCATGTGAAATTCTGAGGTTTTTCAGGGTCCTGTGGAGGTTTTTGGTAATAAATGCTGGGTGGAGAAAGCCGGGAGGCTTGGATAATAATGTGGTTTCAACTATATTGTTGGGTATCAGAAATCATATGAGGCAACTTTGAGCTTAGGAACCTGTTTTCTTAACACTTCATCCATCACAGAAGACAGCCAGAAAAGCCCTGTCCTCGCCACCCCAAAGTACCTTGAGGCAGTATGTAGGCATCTACAGGTAGATGCCCCTATTCAGAAGGCCTAAAGTCTGGGGGCGGGGGCGGGGGCAGGGGTGGGGAGGAAACATGTGGTTCATATTCAGCAAGATGGTTCCCTCTAAGGCCCCCTAATGCTTTCAAGATGCTGATAGAGCCATTAATGGCTCTTGGAGAAAGATTAGATTTTCAATTAAAATGAAGCCAATTTTGGATAATAGTTGGTAGTATTATCAGCCTAAAATAAACTTAAGAGTGTGCCAGGGGATGGAGAGGATATCAGGACTTCTGGAGTGGAGGAATAAGGAGCTTGGTAAATCCTCTTCCCAAAATACAATGACAAAACTGGACAAAACAGTGAAAAGCAACCATTTCTAGACTCTGGAAATCAACCACTGGTATGCAAAAAATTGAGAAGCATTTATTGAGGAGAAACTATGGTACCTTGGTTATGAACACTAGAAGTCTGCGGTGTTTTATTCTGGGGCTGCCTCCATCACCCCATCCCCACCCCCACTGTTCCATCTGTGTGGGGCTCTGCCTGAGCAGGCTGGGCTGTGTAAACAAGCAGCTCTGCTGTCAGTGGGGCCTGACTTGATTGGGAATAGAGTGCATACCCAGGGGTTTCAATAAAAACAATAGTGATCTCAATGGCAAGAAATCAGGGAAGACTACTTCTGAGTTAGTCTGAGGCTGTAGTGATGGTCGTGGCAAGCAACAGTCCAGCAAACCAGCTAGAAATTTAAGCAGGGAAATCCAGAGAATGAGACAGACACAGTGGGTCTTGATAAGCTCATAGGTATTCCTGGTGGTCTGGAAGGCTGTGTACGTGGGCAAGGCTGTGTGCATGCTCAAGGGCAATCAGAGAGGAGCCCATGTATCAACTCAGCATCCCTGGGTGAGTGTTAGGCCTCATGCTTGTGTAGGGGAGACATGAGAAAGCCCAGTAGGAAGTAAAAGCCAATTCAGACTTATAAACTGCCTGATCTTTATATGTGTTTTTCCTAACCCACACACAGATCCGTTGGCAAAGTGTGAATGCCTTACTGGCTTAATGTGCTTCAGTTTAACTTCTGACCAATCACTGACTGACCACTAAACTATGCTGACACAGAGTGACCCTTAGGACGCCAGGCATGGTGGCTCATGCCTGTAATCCCAGCACTTTGAGAGGCCACGGTGAGTGGATCATGATGTCAGGAGTTTGCGACCAGCCTGGCCAATATGGTGAAACCTGTCTCTACTTAAAACAAAAAAAACCCAGGTGTGGTGGCTGACATCTGTAATCCCAGCTACTTGGGAGGCTGAGGCAGGAGAATTGCTTGCACCTCGGAAGGTGGAGGTTGCACTCCAGCCTGGTCAACAAGAGTGAAACTCCACCTCAAAAAAAAAAAAAATTAAAAACTAATTAAAAAGAAAAAATGAACCAAAATATTGGTGGCCATACACTGCAGGGAGGATAAGACTCTATGGAATTAGTGCAGGTAAGCCACTAAACACAAGCAAAGCCAACTCCCAATAGGGATCAGAATCCAGAGTTGCTGCAACATATTATCTAAAGTGTTCCATTTTACATAAAAAACTGTAAGATGCAGAAAAGGGAAGTATGACCCATGCATGGGGGGATGAAGCAGTCAACAGAAAGTGTCTCTGTAGGAGCCCAGATGTAAGACCAGACCTAGCAGACAGATATTTCAACGTAGCTATTATAAATATGTTCAAAGAATAACAGGAATGCATATTTAAAGAAATAAAAGTATGACAACAATTGCTCATCTAATAGAGAATATCAGTAACAAGAAATAATAACAAAGAACCAAATGAAAACTCTGGAGTTGGAAAGGCAATAACTAAAATAAAAAATTCATCAGAGGGGCTCAACAGCAGATTGGAGCTGGCTTAAGAATCAGCAAAAATGTATAAGTTCAATAGAGACACCCAATCTGAAGAACAGAAAAAAATTAAGAGAAAGGTCCAAACTCAGACCTTTAGATACCATAAAGTATACTAACATACTCATAATCATGGCCCCAAAAGTAGAGGAAAGGGGCAGAAAAATGATAGATTGCTGAAAGTTTCCACATTTTATGAAAAATGTTTATTTATACATCCAAGAGCACAATCCAGATAGGGCAAGTACAAGAGATCCTCATCTATTCATAACATAGTCAAATTGTTGAAAGCCAAAAACAAAGATTTGGAAGGAGGCATAAGAGAACTCATCACATACAGGAAAATGACATTATTAATGGCTGAGTTCTCTTCAGAAACAATGGAGGACTAAAGGCAGTTGGTTGCATATTCACAGGACTGAAAGAAAAAAAAATCTATCCTCTAAGAATTTCATATCTAATGGTGATTCAAAAATGAAGGCAAAGGACATTCCCAGGTAAAGATGGAGAGAAGTTGCAGCTCCCTGGCTTGCAAGAAATACTAAAGGAAGTCCTTCAGGCTAAAAGGAAATGATACCAGAGGGCAGCACAAATCTACACAAAGTAGTAAAGCATACTGGTAACTGTAATTAGGTAAATATATATTTTTCTTCTTAAATCATTAAAAAGATAAATTTTTCTTTTAATTCATTTAAAAGACAATTACAGAATCAATTATAAAACTATAGGGTTTATTTTGGGAATTCAAAGGTGGTATAACATCAGAAAATGAATTAATACATCCCATTAATAAAGTAGAAAAAAAGCCACTTGGTTTATAGAAAGCATTTGACAAAATTCAACACTCGTAAAAGCTCTCAACAAGCTTAGGGCTAGAAGGAAACTTCCTCAGCTTGATAAAGGGTGTCCACAAAAAAATCTGTACTTATAAAACATCATACTTAATGTGAAAAACTAAATGGCTTCCCCCTAAGATTGAGAACAAGGCTAGGATGTCAGTTTTCACCACTTCCACTCAATATTGTACTGGAGGTTCTAGCTAGTGCAATAATGCAAAAAAGGCAACCAGACAAATAAATGTATCTAGACTCGAAAGAAAAACACAAAGCTGTCTTTATTTTCAGACAACATAATCCTGTATACAGATGATATCAAGGAATCCACAAAAATTACCAGAACTAATGAGTTCAGCAAGACATCAATACTGAACAATATATAAAAATTGTTTCTATATTCTAGCATGGACAATCAAAATGGAATCAAGAAAAGTGTTCTCTCCCCAATACCCTCAAAATTAATAAAATACTAGGAATGAAGTTTTAAAAAACAAGTACAAGTCTGATACGCTGAAAGCTACCAAATGTTGCTGGGAGAAATGAAAATCTAAACAAAAATGGTGGACATTCTATGTTCATGGATTGGAAGATTCAATACTATTAAGGTAGAGTTGTCTCAGATTGATCTGTAGCTTCAATGCAATTCCTATCAAAATCTCAACAGACTCTTTTTCCTTTCTAGAACTTGGCAAAGTAATTTTAGGTTTTATATGTGAAATTCAAACAAACTGGAATAGCTAAAAGTATTTTTGAAAAATAAGAACCAGGTTGAAGAACTTATACTTCCTGATTTCAAAACTTTAAAGCTACACGAATTGAGACAGTTGTACTGACACAAAGACAAGTACAATGACCAATGCAACTAAGTTGAGAGTACAGAAATGAGCCTTTACGTCTGTTGTCATTGACTTTTCACAAATGTGCCTAGGTACTTCAGGGTGGGAGCAGAGAGTGTTTTTGATAAGTCGTACTGGGACAGTTGGATATCCACATGCAAAAAGAAGAAGTTACCTCATCCAAACTCAAAAATAAAGGGTCAGAAACCGAAATGTAATGGCTAAAGCTTTAAAAGTTTCAAATAAAACAGAGAAAAATCCGTGATATCTTGGGACAGGCAAAGATTTTAGATAGGGCATCAAAAGCATGACTTATTAAAGAAAATATAAATGGGACTGTATTGAAATTTGAAACTTTTGGGCACTCTGAAAGACACCATTAAGAAAATGAAAAGAGGTCTCAGGTGGGTGTTTTGTTAAAATAAGAAAATGAAAAGAGAAGTGATACACTTGGAAAAAATGTAAATCACATACCTGGTATAAGATTTATATTTAGAACATGTAAAGAATTCCATAACTCAAGAAGACAGTCTAATTTAAAATGGGCAGAACATCTGAATAGATGCCTTACCAATGAAGTTACATGAAGAGCTAATAAGCACTACCCGTGCAAAGATATTCCACATCATTAGTGATTAGAGAAATGTAAATGACACTGCCAGATACTACTACTTGTTGGAATGTCTATAATAATTTAAAAACATAGATGATAACAAGTATTGAGGACATGGAGAAATGAGAGTGTTCTACATTGCTGGTGGGATGTAAAATGACACATCTACTTCTCCACTTTCAAAACATTTGGCAGTTTTTTTTTTTAAAAAAGCTAAAGATAGAGTTTTCCATAGAACCTAGCAATTTTACTTCTTAGTATCTACCCAAGAGAAATGAAAATATATGTTCACACACAGACTTCTTCACAAATGCTCATAGCAGAATTTTTTTGTAATAACCAAAGTGTAGAAACAACTCAAAATGTCCATCAATTGGTGAATGTATCCACAAAATTTGGTATCATATAATGTAATATTATTCAACAATAAAAAGGTGTGAACTACTAATATAAGCTACAATGTGGATGAACCTCAATTACATTACAGTAAGTGAAATAAGCCAGATGCAAAATGCTACATATTAGATAATTTATATGAAATGTTCAGAAAATGCAGTTACAGAGACCAAGAGCAAATGGTTGCCTGGGGCTGGAGATAGGAGTCAGGACTGACTACAAATGAAGATAATTGATTTTTTTGGCATGATGTAAATACTCTATAACTGGATTTTGGTGATGGGTATACAACTATAAAAGTCACTGAATTTGTGTATCTAAGATTGTACATTGTGTTATGCAAATTAGACTTTGATAAAGCTGTTATAAATTGTGCCTGGGGATGTCACTAGTGTTGGTGCATACACGCAAGGCTCCTGGGAAGCTGCTTTTTTCCTAACCTTTTGTAAAGCAGTAAGCAAGAGAATTTCCTATAGATTTGGAGGGCTCACCAGGACTACTCTAAACCTGGTAATTTATGGGCCCAATAGGGCAACACAGGTCTTGGATGTCAGTCGAGTATTATGAAAGAATGCCAGCAGTGCCAAGGAGATTGAATCACATGGTTTGTGGTCCCATTTTTCTCCCCTGGACTTTCAGTCTTGCTGCTGCCCTGAGGGCCTGAGTGGTAAAGTCAGTTTGAAAGGCTTGCAGTGCTGCCTGAAGACAGTATCTGCTCCTCAGGATGTATGGAGGCCATCTCTAGCGCAGATTTCTTTTGGGTCCAGACCTCCCTTTATGTTGGACATTTCAGCCCCACAGCAGAGGTTTCTCTTGAGATGAACATCTCCTAGAATGGCCAATTCATTCTTTTCTTCAAACATTCTGAAGTTCTTTCTTTCTGCAAATCTTACCTGATTTTTTTTTTTTTTAACTTTTACTCCATCTGGAAATATAATGCCTCTAAGTGTGATAGGAGCTATCAGAAAAACATGGCTTTGGAGTCAATAATTTAAATTCCAAATCAGCTCACTAGCCATGTGACTTTTGGGCAAGGTTCTTAGCTCCTCTGAGCCTTGTTTTTAGAAATCTGTAGACTGGAGATAATCATACCCATCACAAAGTGTTACTATGAAGATGAAACAAGATCATTTTATGGAAAGGCTTGAGCACAATTGACTGACATGCACTTGGTATTCCTTAATTGTTAGAACCAGAGAGTAGAGGGGGTTAGATCATGGGCTCTGGGTCTGAATTTGCATTCATGCTTTTCCACCTCTAGCCAAGTGACCTGGGACAAATACCCTAATTTTCTGTGTATCTATTTCTACATCTATAAAACCGGCATTGATAGTATCCACCTTATTAGGATGGTCTGAAGATTAAATGAGTTAATACGTAAAGCACTTAGAACATTGCCTTAGTTATGTAGTAAGTTTTATACAAGTGGAAGCTGCTGTTCTCTCACCAGCCAATACAATGCCCTATTCCCAGCATCCTATTTGATTTATGTGGATTAGACATGAGGATTACAGGGACGTAATGGCTGTCGCCCCACAGTTGACCAGGTAGGCCTGGCTCATCAGCTGGTGGCCTGCCAGTGGTGGGTTGTGAATTGCCTCTCTCGCTACATCACATGCATCTTCTCACTCCTTCCATGCTGATTGAGAGAAAGTACCTTCCCCGCAGGAGAAAGTAAGTGTTCCAGGGTCAGAGTAAGATAGTGGTTGAACTTTATTATATTCCCTGGATCCTCCCACGACCGTGGACCCGCTAAGATCCCTGCATGCAGCATTGTGGGGTGTGATGAGAACTGTAAATTTGTCTCTTCTGCCTGCAAGTACCATAAAGTTGACACATCAGGTGTTTGCAGTGGTAGCGGGGATGTGCTCTGTTCTTCCTTTGTCTTAAAGAACGCTTCATTGGAGACTGGCTTATGACCTTGGGGCTTTGTAGGATATATGTGAGTTGATTGACTTGATTTAATTTTAATCATCTCTTCTGCTTTAATTTCAGCTGATTATTTGCCTTGGAACCAACCAAGACGGGAGCCACTTCGCCTGGAGCACAAATACCGGCCGGCATCAGTCAGGTTTGATTATAGGACCACACACCAGGACGATTACCCCATAAAGGGCCTTGTGAAGACCATGAGCTGTAAACCTCTGGCCATGCCAAAGGTCTGTAACATCCCATTAGAGGATCTGACTAACTACAAGATGAGCTACGTGGCCCACCCCATGGAGAAGCGCTTTGTGCACGAAGCAGAGAAGTTCAGGCCCTGTGAAATCCCCTTTGAGAGCCTCACCACTCACAAACAATCCTTCCGGGGCCTGACGGGGGAGCCTGCCAAGAGCTTGAAACCTCTAGCCAGGCCCCCTGGGCTAGACGTGCCTTTCTCTAACACCACTGAGTTTCGAGATAAGTACCAAGCTTGGCCAACGCCCCAGATGTTCTCCAAGGCTCCCATCCCCTACGTCCCTCCCGAAGAGAGGATGGATCTTCTGACAACAGCGCAGGCCCATTACACATACCCTAATGGTGCCCCAGCTCGGTCCTGCCGACCTGCACTTCAGATTAAGAAGAGCGGTCGCTTTGAAGGCTCTACCACCACCAAGGATGACTACAAGCAGTGGTCCAGCATGCGCGCAGAGCCAGTCAAGCCCATTCCCCAGCTGAACTTTCCCACCGAGCCCTTGGACTGCCTGACCACCACTCAGGCGCACTATGTGCCCCACCCGCCAATCAATACCAAAAGCTGTAAGCCTCACTGGTCTGGCCCTCGGGGAAATGTCCCTGTGGAGGCCCAGACCACCTACACCATCAGCTTTACTCCCAAGGAAATGGTCAGGTGCCTAGCTTCATACCCTGAGCCTCCTGGCTACACCTTTAAGGAAGTGGATGCTTCGGGGCACAGGATATACAAGCAGATTTCCCAGGCAGGCTCTCAGCAGAGCAGCCGTCTTTCTGTGGATGATTCAGAAAACTCCAATCAGAGGAAGTTGGAAGTGTCAGCCTGATTTTGAAAAATTATTATTTAGAAATTACGCAATACTTTTAAAAGCAGACAATTGAGAATTATTTGTTGGACAAAAAAAGAATTCCCTAAAATGGAAAAAAAAAAAAATCTTCATCACCACTTCCAGAACACTTGAATAAAACGAGAATCACTTGACTCAAGGAAAATGACATTTAATCACTGGCTAATTAACTCCCCTTAACCCCTCCTTTACTGCATCCCCATCCCCTTTTAGGTCCTTTACTGTGTGCTTATGGAATCAAAGCTGGTCTCTGAGGTTTTCTCTGATCCAGATGTATTTTTATTAATTTAATCATTGTATGAAATGACATAATGATTAACCCTTGCCAAGTATGACGTGCCAAAGAATAAATTTTATTTTGGGGGGAGTGAATGTGTGGCTCTGTGTGTTTATAATCATGTGCTGTCTGTGCAGAGAGTAGTCTGTATTGCTTAGGACCTTTGGGAAATTTTATCCTGACATCCCCATTGTGTTTCAGTACTGGTGGAGGTGCCTTGGGCCTGGTCTGGTGTCTTGTTCTGGGCTCTCTGAGTGCAGGGCTGCTTCACAAAGCATCTTTCTACCTCTTTACTGCATGACATACCAGCAAGAATAGTGCTATTCAATGGGGTGTGGGTCTCTTTAGTCACAGGTGATGGAGGGAAAGAAAAAGGGAGGCAGAGATGCATGAACCTACCAGACCTCTCCCCAACTCCAAGCCTGTACAGGCTATGATTCTGGGGAGGGGGGGGGAGAAAAGGCACCCTTGGCAACCAGGCAGTCCAGTCCACACCTGGTCCTTGAGCTATGAGCAAAAGCTGTGGGCTCTTCTAAATGCTCAGAGCCTGGAATAAACTGCCCCAGGCTGGCTTAGTTTCTGGGGAGCCTGGATATACTTGTCTTAAAATGACAGCTGTGACCAGACCTGTGACAATAGTGGTGAGCCAGGTTCTGCCCTGGAGTTTCTCTTTCCGGCCTGAGGTTTTACCACATTTGTTTCTAAGGCCAAGTAATTTGAAGTTTTTTTTTAATTAAGCAAAATCGAGGAGGGACTTTGTTAAAGAGGGTCCCATATAGTCAATTAACTTGATTTCTTTTTTTTTTTTTTTTTTAATTGGGCAGAATTGAGGAAAGACTGTGCCATTTAGATGAACTCATGGGTGTGGATGAGCCTCACAGAGGGATGCAGACTGAAGTCTGGGACACTCACCTCTCTCGAGTTCATAGAATCCTAAAATATACTCCATGGTCTCAGGAAACTTGGGGGAAGCATGGAGAAGGGGAGGAGAGTTCAGCTCATGTCTAAGAGTCTTGGGCTTGGGCTCAGGGCCTGGTGGATGGGCAAGGGGCCTATTCCTTCCTGTCTAGGGCTCCATCTTTCCATAGCTCTCACCTACCTGACCCAGGCCTCACAGTTCCCCACGCTTTGCATCTTCACCATGAGCTTTGTATTGTTGGGTTGGGATCTATGTTATTAATTCCTCTCATTAGTTTGTACGGGGTCTGAATGCTTGCCATTAGGGGTTAGAGAGGTTCAGAGTGGTTAAGCAACTTCTCCCAAGGCCACACAGCCCAGAACAGCAGAGCCAAGATGAGAATCCAGGTCTTGTGACTCACGGCTCTTCCACAACACCAGGTACCTCCACAAACCACATTGTGTCTGAGCCTACTGGAGCTCATTAAGCTAAAGGATTACACTAAGAAAGGAGGTTTTTTTATTACTTTTTTTTTTTTTTACAAATCAAAAAAAATTGGCACTTGATTTGAAAAGCCAAATAGTGCTAAAATGCTTATAGAAATACAGCCATCTCTTAGATCCCAGCTGCTTAGCCTTCCCCCATTGTTACCTCCCCAGAGAGAACAGTTTTAAATTATCTATTTTGCTAATACTTCTTTTCACATTCCTAAATAATAAGCATTTACTGCTATTTGCTGATTCATCGACTTTAGTCATGCTTTGTTTTGGCAGATTAGGAATTTTGTTTCTCATACACTCCCCCTTTGTCTTCTCGTATCATTATATGACAGTGTTTGGTAACATCAAGGCTAATGTGCTTTCCTAATGTTTGCAATCACTAGGAAGGGAGGACGCTGAAAGATGGGATTGACATGGCTGATGGAGGAGTGCAGACCCTGTTGGAGTGAAGAATGTTGTCTGAGGCCTGTCTTTGTAATGAGGTCATCTTCGTGGTGACCCAGGCTGGAGAGGCCACCCTAGGGTATCCCTGACTTGCCTGTTCCTCTTGGTCTTATGAAACCAACTCTTCCCGTACTGTTCTTTTTTTTTTTTTTTTTTGGCTTCCAAAGGAAAATGTCCTTAATATTATGAAAGTGATTAATACAAGGAAAACACTTAGAAAATATAGAAAAAATATAAAGTGCCTACTATGGAGCCTCGTGAAACGCAGTAGCGAGGAGCATGCATGGTTTTTGGAGTCTAGACCTGGCCTTGCACCTTGGCGCTTGCCACCACAGGCTATGAGATCTTGGTCAAATTCTTCAGCATGTGAAAATGTGGATAATAGCAATCCTGGCCTCATGGTTTTGCTGTTTGGATTGAATGATAGTATATGTTTCGGTCACTTAGCCCTGACTCACAGCTACTTCTCATTAAATGTAGGTGAGGATGAGGAAGACAATTGCTGGGTTGGGACTGGCTGAATCTCCTTACCATTTCATCAGTCAGCGTTTACAAGTGTGCAGGTAAGGATCATTGCTCGTTTTTTTATTGTACATATTTTACAAAGTAAAAATAGGCTTTTTTTCCTCATTCAAGTAAATTACTCTTTAGTTGTTTTGTGTCAGGGTTGCTACGTGTGCCTGGAAATCTGGGTTCGGAGAGTAACTGGACCGTGAGGAAAGAGGAGCTGAGCAGACGGGGCCCCGGTTTCCTCCTCAGTTCTTACCCAAGCACCTTCTTAGCAGGTCTGCTGTGTGTTGGGCTTTCATATTGAGTTTGCTGGTAAAAGGCTCTGTGATGAACGGACATGCACACATGCACACACTGCCCTGTACCTGGTATGATCTCGTTCAAGAAATCTGACAATGGAACCCTTCAAACATGTTGTGTTCTCTCAAAAATGTGTGCACGTGCTTATATTGTGTATTGTCCACTTAGGAGAATGAAGTGGGAGCTTAGTCACCTACCCTAGCCCAGAGTTCCCAAAACTTTAGGCATGTCATGAAATAGAAATAACTGGAGGTCAAAGATATTAATATAATAGAACACAAGGCAAAAAAGTTTTATGGCTATGCAGGAAATCTGTTTCAATGCAGAATCGAGTAGGTTCTTGGGGACGAGGTTCTGGGGAGAAAAATGAGAGTAGGGCTTTTATAGCTGAAGGATGGCAAACTCTATTCTGTCAGAGGAAAGGAAATTCTCCCAGTGAGGTTGATTGGCTGCGAACAGTGGGCTTTGTCTGTGTGGAAGCCCTGGGCTGGCTGGAAGTGGTCCGCTGGTTTAGGGTATGGTGCCCAGGGGCATCTGCTTGGCATGGAGTCCTCCTAAGATGATGTTTTTTGACTGCCTCAGGCCGTGGGCAGGTCTGCCATCCTGTCAGCAGGCTAGGTCACCAGGGTAGGGCTTGTCCTTTGGGTCACGTTACACAGGGGGCCACCTGTGTGGGTGAAGATTCTGGTATTTTGCCCTCATTTTGGGGTGATCAGGAATTCGCTTCCCAACCCTCTGTCCCGTGAAGGTCTGAATATAGCACCAAATCAGCTTAAAGTCCTCTTTATTCCACTGCTTGCTGCATTTTCTCAGTAATCGATATCTGTAAAGATGAGCCTCCTTTTCTGGCCTGGCTTCAAGCTCTTGTGCTGGGCAGTGGTTGGAGGATGGGGAAGGATAGGTCCTTTGTTAGTGGTGCACCACTTGCTACCCTGCCGTTTGTGGTGCCTGTCATTTCGAATCCTGAGACCCACCAGCTGTGTCTGCAGACCTCACTTCCTGCGGCTCCAGCTCCCTGGCAGTGTATTCATTCTGGGCTGTGGCTTCCTCTTCTATGTTTGTCAGTCATCACTCCAGCATCTATCTCCTGTCTCTTCAGATTTCTTGAAATCCCTTGTCCTTTGAGGACTTTCCTCCCATTTTCTTCTTAATGGCATTTTATATTTCATTATGCCTCTACTGTGGTTTAGTGTCGTGTGAGTGATGGGTGGGAAGGGGTAAGCACAGCCAGGCAGCCTAGAGCCAGTTGAAATGGGTGAAGCACTCATGGGCTTTCACTGGAGTCTTCTCCACTGCAA
Organism: Sapajus apella; assembly: GCF_009761245.1. Classification (NCBI taxonomy): domain Eukaryota; kingdom Metazoa; phylum Chordata; class Mammalia; order Primates; family Cebidae; genus Sapajus; species Sapajus apella. Next base: position 14,812,579 of record NW_022436982.1, read on the forward strand.
AGCACACCTGGAGGGTGACTTTGGCCTTGACTGTGCAGAAGGGCAAACCTGGAGTAGAATAAGCACCAGGCTAACTGGTGTGTGCAGGTGAAGGGAACCCTGGCAGGGGTCACTAGCCTCTGAACCCCAAGCCATTCCCCGAGGCTGTGCTCTCCCACCTCCATCCTCTGCCCCAGCTGTCCACCCTGACACCCTCTCAGATAGCACCAGTAGACCAGGGGCAGCTGAGCAGACACCACAGCCCGGTTCTGACGTCAGGGGCAATAGTCCTGGCTGGGGTCTGAGCTGGGGGAGCCAGCACTACCTGTCCAGTCTTCTGGTTTTGCTTTTGTGTGTGACTTCTATCTGCCTTTTTATTATATATCTAAAATGGAAATGAAGTGACGTAGATATTGAGAAATGAGTCCCTCCTTTTCCTTTTTCTGCTTTTAAGACCAGGAGTGGAGCTAACTGCTTCAGGGCAACGAGATGTGCAGATAAAAGCTTTCCAAAATGACTCATTGGGAAGATGAACGGAGGGATCCATTTCCTCTAAAAGTGCTTTTTAGCTGTGCAGTTGTCAAGAGGAAGTAGGTGGAGCAGGCGGGGGTGTGCACAATTGTGGATTAATGGCCCCCTGGATCCTCAGACCTGCCCTGCCTTCACCCAGGTCTACATCTGGTCAGCAGCCCTCGAAGTGGGAAGACAGAGGCCTTTCTGAACACAAATGCTGGAGTTGGGGCAGACAGGGTTGTTTTCTTTGGCAGAGCAGGTTCAGAATTGCACATGGCTGTCTGAGCAGGTGCTTGGCTCCTCCCCACTTTGAGGGTGCAACAGTAGCCCAGGAGCCTGTGACTCTACCAGAACATGTGCTCTGGAGTCTGGAAAAAGCATCAGGGCAATGCTAGGCTGGGCTCCTCTTTCAGCCACACTACTGGGCTGCAGGTGCCCTGGTTCTGGAAGCCTCTGGATCCTTGGATACTTAGGAGAGAAACCTTGATGCATTTTCCTTGTCAAGCCTCTAAGTATGGCTGCAAACCCAGCTTGATGCAAATGAAAAAGACTCAGGAGTTTCCACTGCTGTGATTGAATCTAACACTGATTTTCATGGGCCTTGTTGCCCAGACCAGCCAGCCTGCCTGCCTCTGCCACTGCTTACCTGCTTGGGGCCAAGGCTATACTTTCAATGACAAGAAGGGAGTTTAATTACCTTCCTGTTGTCCCAAATCTCCATCTATTTTATTATAGGATCATAAAACTGGGGAGCCTGCAAATACCCTTTAAACAGGCAATCAGTGACTTGAGAGTTACAGGCAGAAAAAAATGCCTGAAAAATGACTGAAATTTGACTTCTGTGCCAATGGATGACTTAGGAAGAAATGGAATTTTTGGACTAGGGATGCTCCTGGCCTTAAAAAAAAGAACTTTTCATTTTAAAGTTCCTAAGCAGAGTTCAGTGCTTACTATCAAGTTGGAGTGGTTCTTTTCTTGGCTAAATAGTGTAACAATTCCCATATTTGAAGGTCAGTTATTTGGAAACTTTAGCTGTCCAAAACCAAGGCAGAAATCTGGAAATAAGTGGCTTTTAAGTTGCCAGAATCATCAACAGATTGACGTAGATTTCACATACAGAAACTTAGGTACTCCACTCAGTACATTCCCCTACCCTGGGTCTCACTCTCCACACATTGCCCGCCCCCAGACTTTTGTTTTTAAACACACAGTTCCAGTGAGTTTCTTTCATTCGGTTTACTAGCTCACTGCAGAGTACTAGGGGCTGCTGCTACAGGTAGATACATTTAAACGAAGCAGAGTGACAGCTGATAGCTTGGCAGTGAGGCTAGAAGGCCAAAATATTTTTAAATGCAGAACTCGAAAGTGTAGCAGCTCAGAAATTATGATCCCAGTATAATAATAAAAAAAGACTGTATATATACACATATTTTATTAAGTCTGGAAAAAATACCATGGTTTGTGCTTATGACCCCAATTTAGTAAAAAAGAATAAAAAATTATATACGTACGTTTTTAAAGTCTGGAAAAATGCATCAACAGTGTTGGATAAATGAATTCCCATTTGCCTCATTTATCTAGAATAATAAGGGAATAGGGATTTGTAGTATGTTAATATTCGGTTAACTTAGAGGTAATATGTATTAGCCTTTCCCAAGGTGTTTTCTGTGGAATACAAGCCCTATGATATGGTCTTCCAAAAAAAAAAAAATACCATTGGACATAGAAGTTTGGAGTGCTGTGTATTGTATATCCCTGTTGGAGATTTGTAATGCATGTTAATATTTGGAAAGCTCTGTGAAGCCCTCTAGTAAGGAAGCCTTGTTTAACTTCATATAACCCAGTGTATGAATCAGCATTCTTGCAATTACAAGTGTTTAAGCAAAAAGGAGAATTTATTGGTTCAGGCAATTGAGCAGTTAGGGCTTTCTCTGTTGACTTTAGGCATAGTTGGAACCAGGGGCTTCAGTGATGTGATGAGGTCTTGGTCTTTAGCTTTTGGCTTTGTTTTCTTCTACATTGCCCTCTTAAACCAACCTTACAACATCCTTTTAGCTGGCAATTCCAATGGAGAGAAAAGGGCCTCTGCTTCCCAGTGGTTCCAGTATCCTGAAACTACTGAATCGTGTCCAAAATCCCTGAATGGAGTCTTACCCGACTTGAGTTTTATGCTGATCCCTGAGCTAATCAATGTAGCAATAGAAAATACTAATCATCCAGGCTTAAATTGGGGTCCACCCCTGGATGAAGCAGTGTGTATGTGTGGTGTCAATCTCGTGTGAACTACATGAACTGCATGAGGGCTAAAGGGGTGGGGTGGGTCCCCAAAGGAAAATGGAGGTGTAGTTTTTCCAGGGAAGGGAGGGATGAATATTGAGCAGGAAGAGGCAACATTTTTCAGCTCTGACGATAGAGCCCTCTTATTGTGTAAAACCTGTTGGAACACACATGGAGAAGTACTGCCAAGTACTCATCATAAATTTTTCAAATAAGTTTAGAATACAATAAAATACACATGCCCTGCAAACTTGTAGTTCAATCTATCTTTTATGATTTGAAAATCTCGTTGGATCCTGTAGCATCTCGAGGTCAGCTCTGAATGTTTAAATATGCTGGTCTTTGACAGTTTAGATTGTTTGGCTTCTTGATAAATGAGAGGTTATGGTACAGCCAAAGTGCAGGACACAGGGGGCCTGGGAAAGTTCATTTATGATGGACAATGGACTCATGCGAGTATCTCTTGTGTAAAGCCCCTTTGAGTTCTAAAAGCACCAGCACATCCCATCTCATTCAATCCGCACAACCCCTCTCTTGTTACTCGTGCCTTTCCAGGTGGGCAACTGATGCCCAGAGAGGTTGAACAACTTGGCAGAGTCCTCACAGGATTCCTCTGGGGATTAGAGGAAATGAGGCTTGTAAAACAAACCTTGTGGACAGTAGTTTTTGAATGGTAACTTGGAAGAAGGGGAGTGCTAGAGAGATGCAAGAATGATCTCTTCATTCAGATTGAGAGAAAAAAATGAATCTTGGAATACTTTCAAAGGGGCATGCAGTTTACAGGTATATGACCTAAGAAATAGGTTGAAAAATCTTTGGGAACAGTAACTGTGTATGTGTGTGTGTGTGTGTGTGTGTGTGTGAGAGAGAGAGAGAGAGAGAGAGAGAGAGATCCTCCACTGTACCTAGTACAGAGTTAGCATTCAGACCTATGCAATAATTGCTTCTGGGAACACAGATATAAAAATGTTGACTAGATTCAAATGGGGCTTTTCTTTACATGATGTTTATTTACAAGACTAATCTATAAAAAGGAATGATTACAGCCAGGAGCTGGTTATTTGAAGAGATGTTTAAATGTTTGAGCTCTTAGTATAAAAAAGTTAATCACTTTAGTTTGGATTCTCTTCACTCTAGAAAATAATTCCTTTGGATACATCAAGGAAAAATGTATTTTCTTGTGATTTGGTAACACATAGTCACATCTTGGAGTTTGTCTTATAAAACCTCAAATAATGGTATTTAAGGAGGATTTCTCTTCTAGGTTAAGAAGCTCATGAAGATTCCATGAGACTCCTACTTTTGCCGTGGGCTCCAGGAGCCTGCCTGACTTGAGACTATCACAGTGTCCTTTTCCAGCCTGTGTAACCCCTCTTTCAGAGTCCTGGGTCAGTTGCTCCAACATTCTCTTGTCCAGGGGCAACTCCCAGGGAGCCCACCCAGATGGCCCCCAGCTGCTCTTCAGCCTCTTCCAGGCATTCATTTTCTCTACTTACCTAGCAAGTTCCCTGTGTGGTAGGTGGGGACTCAGGAACCCTGCCTTCTCCCTCCATACGTCCTGTCATATAAGCCGCCCCCTCCCAGATCTGCCTACTTCCTCCTCCACAACCCCTTGCAGCTGACTTAGCTCTGGTCATGGGATGGATGGGATGCCCTGTCATAGCATTGACCACACCTCTTCCTTCCTTCCTTTTATCCATCTGTCTATCCATCCATCCATCCATCCAACTCTCAAGGCTGTCAAAGATGGAGAGGCCCTGCTCTCTGCCTTTGCTGCAAGGTGATGGGGAAAAGAGTTGTATAATTGATCAATATTTAAAAGACTTTAACAAGCATCTTATAGCCTCTGTATTTGCCCTTCCCTGATTTAACAATCAGGTGGTGGGTGTGGTGGTTGCTAATCCATGGCTCATTAGAAGGTGGTAGCAGAAGGAGAATGGAGCCTTCATGGAGGCCAGTCACCGAGACAGAGTGGCCAGAAATGAGGCTGGGCTGTTGTAAGATGCTTCAGTATAATTTAAGGCATTCAGTCCTTATCCTAACAACAGTGGGAAGGTATAAAGATTTTAAAGCAGAGGACTGGTATGACTCAAACCATGCTTTGAGAAAGTCTCTTTGTGAACTGATGTAAGCCATTTTTGTTGATCAACAGTTCCCAAGTTATCATGGTATAGATGGGCAGTTCCCATCCATGAGATGCTGAGGCTGTGTCCCCACCCACACAGCCTCAGTACCTGAGGTAGTGTGTTACAGTGAAAACAAGTCTCAGACCAAATTCTGGCATGGGCATAAATGGGCATAAATGCTAGCAAACCGGTCCAAAGTACTTGTATAATCTACTCCTTGAACTTAAGTGAGTCCTATTGTTCAACCCTAGGCACCCTGATAAACACTTAGTTACTCTAAGGTGAATGTTCCTAAAGTAAGATTAGCCAAACACTTACCTATTCAGATCAGGCAAACAGAGTTGGACACACAGAACCAAATACAACGCTAGACTTGGATCATCAGGCTACTGGGTTTGCTGGTGTTTTAGTTGATTTGTGCTGTCAGGAGTACCACGAACTGGGCAGTTTCTAAAGAACAGAAATTTATTTCTCACTGTTCTGGAGGCTGGAAAGTTCAAGATTAAGGTGCCAGTGAGGACTACTCTCTGCTTCCAAGGTGGAGCCTTTGATGCTGCATCCTCCAGAAGGGAGGAATGGTGTGTCTTCACATGACAGAAGGTAGAAGGGCAGAAAGGAAATGAGCTACCTCTGTGAAGTCTCTTTAGGGAACCTACTCCCATTCATGAGAGGAGGAACCCTCACGACCTAAGTGCCTCTTAAATGCCTCACATTTTAATACCACCACATGTCAACATCTGAATTTTGGAATGGAGTGGGGGCACGTTCAGATGATAGTACCTGGATTCTCAGATTATCTGTATAAGTTCATTTTTGTTTATTCTCTCCAGTCCTCAAACATAGCAGTTTACTCCTATGTGACTAATAAATGTTGTATGATTAATGAACCTGCTAGTGCAGACTTAGATAATAATACTTGAAGTACTTGCAATGGTCACTACTGGAGGGTGGATTTATGATTGGGTATTTTAAATGTCATCTAACAGTCCCTAGAGTACAGATTTAAGTTAATTTTTAATATACATATCAGTTTATGCTGAAGTTAAATGTAAATGCGCTAAATGCCCCAGTCAAAAAAACATAGACTGGCAAATTCGATAGAGTCAAGACCCATTGGTGTGCTGTATTCAGGAGACCCATCTCACATGCAAAGACACACATAGGCTCAAAATAAAGGGATGGAGGAAGATTTTCCAAGCAAATGGAGAGCAAAAAAAAAAAAAAAAAAAAAAAAAAAAAAAGCAGGGCTTGGAATCCTAGTCTCTGATAAAACAGACTTTAAACCAACAAAGATCAAAAGAGACAAAGAATGGCATTACATAATGGTAAAGGGATCAATGTGACAGGAAGAACTAACTATCCTAAATATATACGCACCCAATACAGGAGCACCCATGTACATAAAGCAAGTTCTTAAGGACCTACAAAGAGACTTGGACTCTCACACAATAATAGTGGGAGACTTTAACACTCCATTGTCAATATTAAACAGATCAACAAGACAGAAAATTAACAAGGATACCCAGGACTTGAACTCAGATCTGGACCAAGCAGACCTAATAGACATCTACAGAAATCTCCACCCTAAATCCACAGAATATACATTCTTCTCAGCACCACATTGCACCTACTCTAAAATTGAACCACATACTTAGAAGTAAATCCCTCCTCCACAAATGCAATAGAATGGAAATCATAACAAACAGTCTCTTAGATCACAGTGTGATCAAATTATAATTCAGGATTAAGAAATGCACTCAAAACCACACAACTACAACCTGCTCCTGAATGATGACCGGATAAATAATGAAATGAAGGCAGAAATGAAGTTTTACAGGCAATATAACAATAGTTTTAGCTATTGTGTGGAACGTGGATTGGAAGAGACCAGAGTAGATTTAAAGAATCCAGTTAGGAGACTTTTGAAAATGCCCCAGTGAGAGAGGATTAGGACTAAAGAGAGCAATCACTGAGTGTGACTCTGGAAGGAGCCAAATGAGGGAGAAGAGCTGGAGATTCCCCAGAACTTGGACTTCATAACTGTGGTAGGAAACATTATCATTTGCTGTGGGATGTGTCTGCTTCTCAGTTAGACTGTGAGCTCCCTTAAAGCAGGGACTAGGCTCTCACCCCTGTGTCCTTGGAGCCCAGAGTTGGTGCTTAGCAAAGTGTGATAAACTCTGAGGAAAAGGAAAGATAAGTGATGGAAAAAGAAATGAGGAAGAACAAGATGAGATGAGAAGGGATGGGGGCTCATCTGGTAAGGGAAGGGTCGAGCAAGGACCACCAGGGTTAGATGAGGTCTTTGGTTGTTTTCCATCCCAGCTTCGTACTTTGCCAAGTACGAAGGCAAATCCTCACCATGCAAAGGGTGCAGAAGATTCAGGTTATGGGGGCCTGCTTTTAGGGGGTTACCTTGAATCTCTTCACTCAAGCAGGGAGGGGTCTGTTCGGGCTGAAGAAACTCAGCTCAGGAGTCCATGGCTGGCACTTGCCCTGTGCTCCAGCACTGACATATGCTGGCCTCTAGCCATGAGAGAGAACCCAGATGTTCCTCAACAATCAAGTTATGTCTGATAAACCCATTAGAAGTAAAAAATATCAGAAATCAAAAGTGTATTTCTGATTTACAGTATTTTAAATTTCTGACAAGTTTATCTGGACATAGCCCATTGTCAGTGAAGAAGTGTAGTGAATGTGTATTGTTTTTGCACCATTGTGTAAAGTTGAGAAACTGTAAGTCAAATCATAGTAATGCAGGGATTGTCTGTAGGTGGGTGACTGAAAAACAATTTTGCCATTCTTCACTAACCTCAGGCAAGCCATTTCCTGGCCCTTCCACTGTTATTTAAAAAATGATGATGGGGGCTTAGGGAAAGAAAACAAAGCCCATGACACACTTTTATCACAACACTCCTGGCCTTCACCATTAGATGTTTCCTCAACTTGCTCACCTGGTAACTAAGTTGTTCACAGCTTGTCTGGTATGTTTCACAGGATTTATAACAAAGTCCACCCTAGTCATCATGAAGACCTGGAGGGGGAGGCAGACTTCCCAGGCATGTTTTCTGGTCTGAATGCTGACCATGCAATCTCTCAGGCTCTCCTAGGCATTCTGCTTAAACAAACATTATTTACGTTCGGCAGGAGAACCATTCCTGACTGTCTGCTTTTTCCTCACTCACATAAAACCTCACATTTAATTTCTGTTTATACACACATAAACCATATTTTTAGGGGCAGCCTGGGAAATCCTGAGTTGGAGATGGATTTTGCCTTTTGAAAACACAGAGGTGAGCGACATCTGTATATTGTGTTATCAGAGGCGTGACACGTGGTTGGTTGGGACCAGGTGTTTCACAGAATCTGAGTGAAGTTGTTAAAACTCAAGTTGAAAAGGTGGTAGCCCAGTTGTTTTAGCAAAGGCTTAATTACTAATATCTGCCTTTCAGTTTTGGGATGGCAACAAAGCAGTTGAAAATCTTGGGGTGCTATGAATAGGCTGAGGTTCAGCCAAAGAGAATAGTCTCTGAACAAGCTCATACATATTTGATTTGTAAAAGCATCTCCAAGTGAACTGGGTGGGTGGGGAGCAGACATTCATTTGAGGTTAAACTTGGAGGATTGTTGAATTCATTGGGTATTCAAGTCTTTACTTCAAGGCCTTAAATCAATCAATGCCAATATTGTCCCAGTTGGCAGTATATGATATGGGTAGATAACCTTCTCTGATTTAATTCACATTCAGTGCAGACTGAGTCTGAATCCTGAAGTCTTTAAGTTTGAGTTGGTTTACTGAACAAAAGGAGGAACACAGAGAGATAAGACCAAAGGGGAGTTATGTCTGATTTTGTTTCCTGATTTATCCTTCCCTGGGTTAATGCACTTCACAGGTCAGTTTTCACTAGGTTTCTTCCCAATGCTCCATCTTTTTCTCTACACCACCATTTCCTGACCCTTTGTAGATGGCTTTGACTTCTTTTGGGAACCCGCTAACAGATTATTGAGATCTAACTTGTCTCATTTTAGCTGAAAACTATTAAAAAAGGTGGACTATTTCTTTGGGTTTATTTGTCGGATGAAGTGAGGGGATAACTGCATGTTATTTATGAGAAACTCAACCACTTGCAAGTGAAATATCCTTAATTTTAGCCTTTATTTGTATATTTGCTCATGAATAAATATCTCTCCATGATTTTTAGTTACTTGAAGGAAATGGTAGTTATATGTACATTTGGGTACTTTGAGACTAGGCAGTACATTGGCATTACAACATTTGTCCTGGAAGTAGTATTTCTGGAATTTTGTCAGTTTTTTGGTGAGTCTTTGAGTTGGATACATCGACTGATAGGTTTTCTTCCAAGACATAGAACTTGGTTCATTGATGTCTTTCTTGTTTATACTATTGTGTAGTTTTGTGTTTATTTTTTTGAGATAGGGTCTAACTCTGTCACCCAGGCTGCAGTGCAGTAGCCTGGCCACAGCTCACTGTAGCCTCAAGCTTCAGGGCTCTTAAGAAGCTGGGGACAATGGGTGTGAGCTACCATGCCAGGTAATTAAAATTTTTTTTGTAGAGACATGGTCTCGCCGTGTCCAGGCTAGTCTCAGACTCCTCAAGCGATCTTCCTACTGTGGTCTTCCAAAATCCTGAGATTATAGGTGTGAGCTACTGCACCTGGCTATTGTGTAGCATTGAGCTTTGGAGGAGCCGTTGATTTCCTTCTTAAGTAAAAATGGGAACACTGGGGAGTCTTTCAAAGCTGACAATGGGAAATGATGTAAAATAGCAAAAATTCTGCCAGCCCTGCCCTTCATCTCCCTGTTTCTTCCACGGTAACTTAGATGATGCTGACGATAATAGCAATTAACACTGAGTAAGTGCTTCCATGATGTGTCACATACCCACTGCCCCCTTTTTTATCCTTTTTTCTTTTTTTTTTTTTTGAGATAGAGCCTTGCTGTGTTGCCCAGGCTGGAGTGTAGTGGCATGATCTTGGCTTACTGTAACCTCTGTCTCCTGGGTTCAAGCGATTCAACATGAATTAACTAATTGTTTTCGCACAGCCCTACCCGATGAGATATGCTCTTGGATGAAGAAACTGAGGCATGAATGAGCTTCGGTGACTGTTGACCACCCTGATCTTAATGGGACTAGGGATTTCCTGGAAACCTTTGAGGCTAAGCAAAGACTCTTATGTTTTTGGCTGGAAAAATTTCCATACGTTGCATTTGAGCCCTTCCCACCATTTCAGCTTTACTGGGTTTTTGCTCTGGTATTTTCAGCTCCTTCCTCCTGCCATGGGGCCTCTGTAGGACATTGTTTGGTTGCTGGTATGTGAATATTTATAGTTCTAGCATTGGCTTTTTTTTTTTTTTTTTAAAAGCAAAACCTAAAACTTAAAAAAATAACGGAAATTTCAAGAAGAGCTTTCTGGTGTATTTTCACACTGTTCAACAGGACTGTGATGTGCTGTGTCGAGCTGCTGGAAAACCAGCTGGAGTTTGGCGTTCAGGCCATGGGTCCTCTGGAGCATCTCTCACTGTGGTCCCTGTGTGGACATCTTCTATGCCTGGCGACATGCTGCCCTTTCACTAGGGCCTGTTTATGGAGAGCTCTACAGGTATGCTTCTCCCCTTCACCCTCCGCACTTCCTATGGTAGCTGTTTTTATTAAAATGCTTTAAAAATAGGGATCTAGAAGTGCTATCATGGTAAAAGAACTGCCTTTAGGGCAGGAGAAAGCGACCATTTCAGTAAAATGTCCTGTTATTATCACCGACCAACCAGAAAGCAGTAGGGGAGAAGGGCGTGCATGCCTAAGGTGGCCATGGCACGGCAGTTGCAGGCAGCTGGGCAGAAGGCAGCACGGTGGGTCAAGTCCAGTCTTCGGCTAGAGTAGGACTGCCTGACTTTGAATCCTAGTTCCACCAGCTGTGTGACCTTGGGCTTCTTTGCACTGCTATTTTCCCATATGTAAATGGAGATAATCAGAGGGTTGATGTGAGGATTCAATGTAGCCTTGATCTGTAAGTGTAAGTCTTTATTAATACATCCAAACTTTCACCGTGCAGCCGCCTCATACTGTGCACGTCTCTGTGGGCAGGAAGCCTGATGAATGAGGAAAATTCCACACGCAAGTGTGCACCTCTCCCAAGAGATGCCCCTGTTTGCTTCACTTCCTGAAGGTACTGTGGCTCCCATCGTCCCACCACAAAGGGCTGTCAATGAGATGACTCTCATCTCATTCTGCTGCCCTCAGCCTGAACGTGTGCATGTCTACAAACACAGCTTCTTTGGGTTTATTTATACAGCTAGCGCTTCCAGGCATGGGCCCCCAGCTTCTCGTGTGAAGGTGAAAACTGCAAGCCTTACACTTCAGCCAGACACAAATAACTTGCTGGGAACCATCCAACTGACAGGGACTTCTCTCACTCCCTGCATCAACCACCAGGGGAAGGCTGAGTTTAAGAGAGACTCAGACGAGGAGATTTAAATAAATAAGCTGTATTATCTGTACAAAAAATATAAATACAGTTTTGTGTTTTAGAGGAGAAAGTGCCTCCTTCCACATTAGCCAGCAGCCTTCATAGTCTTGTGGTGCTGCTGAGTTGTAATTCACAGAACAAACATTAAATGTACATTCATCTCATGCAAGGAGCACTCTGCCTCCCACCCAAACCTAGGCTCTGCCAGCTCACTGAGACCCACTGCCAACTGCTCCAACCCAACACAGAGCTGGCGGCTGCTTGCTGGTAGGAAATGTAAATAGTGACCACTGATTTTCAATCGCTATTGAACTAGAAATAATTAACCACGTTAGTAGTAGTGTGGAATTTGTCTTCATCATTCCATGAACTATTGTGCCACAAATGAATCCCCTCTTACTGCCACAGCATCCCATATTAGTTTTTACAACATATCCTGTACACAGTGAATGGATCCAGAGTTAAACACCAGGTTCTATTAAAAAATAGGAAAAAATATAATAATCACTACCAAGTTTACAGGAACACAACCGCAGAAAGTTAATAAAGTCCCCCCAAGAGTTCTCTGGATGACAATGTACAATTATTAATATTACACTTTTTAATACAAGAACTCCTAATATTCACAAAAGATATACAGACATAGAAAACATTCTCTTTTATTTTAAACAGACATTACACTGATTTTTAGTAATATGATTTCTTAGAGCCTATTTTTGTGGTGAGGAAGCAAGAGACCCAACTTAACTGTCCACAGCTCACTGGGGTGGGGGGGACACAGATTAATACTGTCTTCCCCTCAAATTTTACTTCCAGGCTGGCTGGAAAATGCAGCCCTAATGTCAAGCCCTGGGGTGAATGGCATTTCATGGGGAGGCTTATCTGAGGGTAAGTGACTCTGGCCGCCCTTGGTCCTAAACTGAGGCCACTAGTGGGGAAAGAGGCAAAAATTACTTGGCCAAAGCTGCTCAGCTTAATGAGCATTTTGCCAAGGAGTCCCAGAGTGTTCATTTTGCTGCTTGACTTTGCTCCAGCTGCCTTGCCACAGCTGATGAGTGTGGCTGCAGTGTATGAACTGCTTTGCCAGGGTGCTGCCTCCCCCGCCCTGCCTTGCTAGATAAATACTACATGCAGCAGGTCTCACTGTGCTGTGACAGGGCCTGCAGACCCCAGGGTGGTAGATGGGAGAGGGAGGGTGTATCGCAGGCATTCATAAACTCACCATCCCACCCCGGTCCCTGGCCAGCTGTGGAATGAAGAGGCTGCTACAACCTGAAAGCCTGGCAGATACTCTCTGGCAAAGTGATTAGTTAATGGGTTGATGCTGACAAATTGAGCCTTGTCCCTGGCCCTTTGGTGGAACAGCAAAAGTCCTAGAAGGCAGAAAGCCTGGCCCATTCATGCTCAAAATGGCCCTGGCCCACAGCCGCAGTTAGTGCAGGGCTGGAGGACTCCTGATTTAGATAAACAGGTGCCAGGGTGGCCTTACTGCACGGCCAGATGCACCTCTCGCTGGCTTTGCCGCAGCAGCACAGACAGGACGTTGACTCTGATAGCCTGGGGAGTGGGGACTCCCATGCGGCGCGGTGCTCTGTCGTGGCCAACAGCGCTCTGAGCATGCGTGCATGCATGGGATCAGAGCCTGTCCGTGAGCCTCATGCAGCCTGGACACCCCTGCGCACCTGTTTGCTTCTGTCCCTTCCCTCCCCTCCCTTATTTATTTCTGCAACATTGTGAGCCTTAGGCCTGCTCTGATTGATTCCTTTTTTACCTCTCCCTGTCGGTGATTTGAGTTCTCCTCTCTCTGCAACTCACCACTGGAACAACTGAGTTCTGGGCTAGTTTCTGCCTCTGCGTGGTGTCCCCTTCCCGTCCTCGTTTGTCCTAACCGTGACTAAAGGGACAGATGGAGAAAGAGGAGACAAAGGAGCAGCACACTCCTGCATTTCTGATAGTGTGCTTCTAGGAAAGACACAGGTGTTTGTCCAATGTTTGCATCAACAGGCTACAAACCTCTGGATCCCTGCTGTCCCCAGGGGCTGTTTCTGCCTCTTCCTGGGTCTGAGACCCAGGTTTGGGAGGGAGGAAGCTCTTCAAGGAAGCCCCCGCTGTCTGCCTGGCCTGCTCTGCAACCTCCTTTAGACACCTGTCCTCTCCTTTCCCAACATCCTGTCCTCCAGCTAATTGAAAAAGAAAACATGTGGACGTCCTCATGCTTGAGGGTGGAGGAGGTTGAAAGGGTGTGTGTGGGGTGGGGAGGGAAATAAATAAATAAAATGAAGAAAGCTTAGGTTCTGTCCGAGGTGGTTGCGTGAGTCCTTCGTGTGGCCAGGGTGGAGGTCTTCCCCCTGCCCCGTCTTCACGCTTTGCCACAAGTTCCACAGCAGCGAGATTTAAACTGGCTGAGTTGGCAGAGTTTCAGCTGTTTCACCTTCTCACAGTACCTGGTGGTATCTCTGCACTCCACTGGGAAAGAAGGACAGGGTAGGGAGACAGGACAGAAAAAGAGATGTGAAACGGAGGCTAATAAATTCCGCCACTGCAAATGTGCAGCCAGGTGTTTTGGCCGCTAGGGTACATCCTGGGGTCTGGCTGGGCCGTTCTTCTCCAGCCTCACTCTGACAGAGCTCAGCCGCCTGCTCCCCAAGGCTGCCAGCAGTGGCGGTGGCACCAGCTTGTGGCAGTCTGGCTGAATGATGGGGCCCCTCCCTGGGCTGTCTGCTGCTTTTCTGTAGCTCCCTCTACTTCCTGAAGGTGGCTGTTCTCTCCCTGTCCTAGGGGATCGCCTCACCTTCTAGGCAAACTTGCCTTTTCCCATGCGTTCTGGCATTTTAAGTAAACGACTCTCCTCCTTCAGATGGTTCCCAGGACTGCATTCAGCCCCACCTTGCAGGAGGGTGTAAGCGAGGCTCCCGTTGGATGCCCCCATCCCCAGGCACTTGGACCTACTTCCTCTGTTAAGCTTTATTAATCTGATGATATGCCCTCCACTCCCTCTTCCTTCTGCCCACCATGCCTTAAACACAGCCCCAGGTCATTCCAGTTCAGTACTGGCACACACTAGATGGTCTTATATTCTGTGCTGACTTGGTTTGGTAAGTCTTAACTAAATGCGTTGAATACTGGTTCTCTCTCTGAGCATGCTGAGGCGCTGACACAAGCATGGGTTAGCACTACCCCAGAGTACAAACATCATCCATCCTCCAGTGTGGAGAAAGAAGTGGGCTATTTGCCTCCATGGCATCTGCCTTAGTGTTGGTAATTTCTTCTCAGTGAGGCCCGGTTTGGGAGGAAACTGCATGGCTACATTAGGTTTTTACTTCCTATGCTTTCTTTCTGATGGGTAAGTACCTCCAGTTTGGGTACAGAGGAAGAAAAAAAAATAGACTCCTTCCCAACTGGAATACAAATGACGGTACTGGGATGAGGAGGAGGGAGTGAAGTCAGTATCAAATCCCAAGGCTGGGTGCTCCTGGAAAGTTCTAGTGGATGCCCGTGGGGCTGAGAGTGAGGCGGTCAGCAGGTCTATGTTGGATGAAAAGCTGTGATGGGCACAGAGCAGAAGGGCACTCTGCTCCTTCAGTGTTAACAGTGCTTTCTGTTTAGTAGTCTAGCCCCTGAGAGTTGTTGCTTAGTCAATGCCTGTGGGCACCAGCCAGACCGATAGCAGGGGAGCTGGAGGCGGATTTCCTCCAGGACTTGGCCAAAGCACGTTGCTTTCTCAGGGCCAGGATGGAGATCGTGGAAGCCCTTGGGGCACACCCTGCCATGCCTATACACACATTTCTGCACACACCCATGCACCCCACTGAAAATGCTCAACTCTATCACCAGCTCACAATCCCTGGAGAAACTGACCCCATGCCCTACGCTGAGGCTTGGTCCCAGGGACTGCTCTCTGCACCAGATGCCCTGTGGGGGATTTGCAGAAGGTTCTTTGGGGTTGGAACATACTGTTTTCACATGGGGTGATGTTGCAGCGCTGCCAGTTGGCGGGCCGGGGCCCCCAGGAGCACAGGTGCTCAGGCACTGCCTTGTTGGTGCGGGCATGCACACACTCCACACGCCGGGACTGGAAGCCGTAGTTGCCGCAGGTAGCCGTGCACAGCGTCCATAGGCTGACCCTCCAGTGTACGCTGCAGGCCTCGGACCAGCAGTTTTGGGTGCTCACGGGCCTGCAGGAGGATTGGGGCAGGGTTAAGATTTGCTTCTATAGGGGCTAAATCTGGGGCAGATGTGAAAACAGTGCTACAAACCCAAAATGTCAGGCCATTCCTCAAGTACTTCCAGCGTGACTAGACCTGGGTTCTGATCTCTGTTAGTAAATGGCCATACGATCTCAAGAAGGCTATTTCTTCCTACTGGGCCTCCATCTGCTCTTCTCTGTAATGAATATGGATCTCACTGCATGACTCAAGAATGAGCTCTCCCCAGTGTGCAGACTGGCAGAGGCTGGGCTTGGAGGTGGGGTGGTGAGCCCCTGTTCCTCAGGGGGACATCTATAAGGAAGTGTTACAGGGATGGGGCCTGCAGAGGAATGGTAGGTTGAGATTCCAGAACAAGGACACTCACCCTAGCCTAACTTCTAGAGGGAGGTCAACAAGAGTGAGGGGCTGGAGTCTTTGAGACTTGGTGGCTATTGTGTAGACCTCACTTCCTGACCACCCTGGAGCTAGTGCGGGTCTCTCAAGGTATGAGGCCTCTCTCAGAAGAATAACACCTTTGTACTCTTCATCCCTAAGAGAGAAAAGCCCAGCCTAGCCCATTAGGTAAACACAAGACCGACACTGAATCCTCTGCCTCTGGGGAGGCCAGTGCCTTGGGGTGAATGGAGGTGGGAGGGCAGGGCTTGGGACTGTGGAAAGTTGGAGGAGAAACATTTGCTCACCACCATCTTTCCATGCTGTTGACACGGGGCTGGGGAAAGGAGGTCCAGGGCTTTCTCTTACCTTGGAAGGGCGCTGCACTGCTCTGATTGTAAGGCGATGCCATCCCGTGTCTGGCAGAAGACTTGTCTGTGTTGCACAGCTAGGTGAGGCCCGATGCAAGGCCCACTGCACTGGAAAGCAGAAAAAGGTAACACACAAGACATTAGTCAAGTCAAGGGTGGAGGCCACAGTGCTTGCGCTGCATGGGATGCTGGATCCTTGTGTAGGTCTTGTTGGAGGCTCTCAGATCATTCGTCTTTCCCCTCTTTGGGCTAACTAAAAGATATTCACTGATAATGTTTTCTTTATGGGATGGTTAGCTTTCCTGTGGTGTGTGGGCATTCTGCCAGCAAATGGCCAAAGGTAGCGCAGAATCAGTAAGAGAAAGTCAAGCCCCTCTCAGATTAACCATGTAAATGATATTTTGTCATAATATGCTAGGAATGTGGCGGTAGACTTTAGAACTGAAGACCTCTACATAGCTCCACCCCTTCAGTGCAGAGAGGGTAATATGGTTTATTGTTTTCTTGCTAAAGTCATCCAAATAACCAACTCCATCCTTTCTTCCCCTGGCTTCATTTTCTGCAGGTTAAACCTGCGGTGACTGAACAGAAAGCAGGCTTAGGTATGCAGAGTCCCGCCTTATATTCTCTTGCTATGTGCTCATGGAGATTGTTAAACTTTCCCCAGAGTTGGTGGCGCTTGACCCTATCACAGTAAATACACCCAGCAACAATTGTCTGTAAAATACAAAAGCAGCAGGCCTTTAGCCAACATCTGCTATTTTAGTAGGACAAGAAGACAGCCATCTCATGGAGGTCACTTTAGAACAAAGGCTCTTAACTTGGGGGTCTTTGGATCCCTAGAGTTCCACTGGGGGTGGTGCTGGGGTGTTAATCCTTAACAGTATAAGCTCAAGTTTTGTGTTTATTGACTTTTTTCTAGCAAGAGGTTCCCTCTAGCTTTCATCAAGTACTCAAAGGGATATGTGACCTCAAAGGTTAAGAACTACTGAAAGAGCAGAATTTAAGGTAAAAGTAGCTCTCCTGGGCCAGACAGCTGTGCCCAAGGCCAGTTAAGGCCAATCTGGGCTCTGAAGGGCCCAGTTTGACACTATTATTCACAAATACACAGGGGAGTTGAGGTAAATGTAAAGAAAAAAAGCTGCCTTAACACCAATAACTGGGTTTGTTTTTAATTATAAAATACATATAATAAAATGTACCTTTTTCTTTCTTTTTTTTTTTTTTTGGCAGGGTTGCTTTCTGTTGCCCAGGCTGGAGTGTAGTGGCGCAATCTCAGCTCACTGTAACCTCTTTCTCTCAGATTCAAGCGATTATCCTGTCACAGCCTCCCGAGTAGCTGGGACTACAGGAGTGTGCCACCACACCTGGCTAATTCTTCTATTTTTAGTAGAGATGGGGTTTTGCCATGTCGGTCAGGTTGGTCTCGAACTCTTGGCCTCAGGCCACCTGCCTTGGCCTCCTAAAGTGCTGGGATTACAGGGGTAAGCCACTGTTCCCAGCTAAAAACTAACGTTTTATTGTGACATACAGTGGGCATACAGAAAACCGTTTAACAGCCAGGTGTGGTGGTCCAAGCCAATAGTCCCAGCTATGCAGAAGGCTGAGGCAGGAGTACTGCTTGAGCCTAGGAGTTTGAGGCTATAGTGCACCATGATAATGCCTGTGAACAGCCGCTGCACTCCAGCCTGACATAGGGAGACTCTGTCTCTAATTAAAAAAAAAAAGTGATTAAAACATGAAGTACATCTCAGTGAGTTATAAAGTGAGTATAGTTGACCTTTGAAGAACATAGGTTTGAACTGGGCAGGTCCACTTATATGTGTTTGTTTTTTTCAACCCAAGGTCTTGGATGTGAATCCCATGTATATGGAGGGCTGACTTTTTGTATATGCAGGTTGTGTGAGATTGACTGCAGGACTTGAGTTTGCGTGGATTTTGGTATATGCAGGTGCTCCTGACACCATTCACCTGTGGAGACCCAGGGACAACTGTTTAGAAGCAAAGCTAGCTGCATGGATGTCCCTACGCCCTTAGAAAAAAACTAGTTGGTCTGATGCTCTACAACTTAGACATTCATTAAACTTTTTGAACACGCAGCCCCACATTTTCATTTTGCCCTGGGCCCCACAAATTATGTAGCTAGTACTGTATATATGTGAAGAAATAAAACACTGTCGGTAACTCAGAGACCTACTTTGTGCCTACTGTTTCCTCTTCTCCCCATGTAACCACTGCGACTTAACTTTTAAAATAGTTTAGTTTATGCTTGTTCTTGAAATTTACATAAATGAATCATATTTCATGTTTGTTTTGAATCTGGTGTTTTCTTACTATGTATTATGTATGTAACTGAAGTTTGTTCATTTTCATTGATATATAGCACTTTATTTCATGAACATACTATGATTTAATTTTCCATTCTACTTTTGATTAACACTTGGTTTCTTTTTTCTTGTTTTGTTTTTTGTTTGTTTGTTTTGAGACACAGTCTTGGAGTGCAGTGGTGTGATCTCTGCTCATTGCAACCTCCACCTCCCGGATTCAAGCAATTCCTGACTCTCAGCCACCCAAGTAGCTGGGACTACAGGCACCCACTGCTACAACTGACTAATTTTGGTGTTCTTAGTAGAAACAGAGTTTTGCCATGGTTGACCAGGCTGGTCTCAACTCCTGACTTCAAGTGATCCGCTTGCTTCAGACTCCCAAAGTGTTGAGATTACAGGTATCAGCCACCCTGCCCGGCCAATCCTTTTTATTTCTGTAAGACTGGTAGTAATGTCTCCATTTTCATTACAGATTTTAGGATTTTGAGTCTTCTCTCTTTTTTTCTTTGCCAATATAGCTAGAAGTTTGTCTGTTTTGGTCAATCTTTTTGAAGAATTTAATTTGGTTTCGCTGAGTTTTTTTTACTATTCTCTAATCTTTATTATCCTCTTCCTTCTGCTAGCTTTAGGTTTTGTTTGCTTGTTGTCTGTAAATTTTTAATGTGTAAAATTGTTGATTAGAAGTCTTTTTTAATGTTATCTTTTAGCACTTTTTTTCCTCTGTGCTCCATACATTTTGGTATTTTGTGGTTTTGTTTGCACTTATCATAAGGTATTTTCTAATTTTCCTTGTTATTTCTTTACTGGCTGATATGCTACTGTTTGTGTCTTGATTTCCACATATTTGTGAATTTTCCAATTTTCCTTTTGCTGTTGACTTCTAGTTTCCTTCACTGTGGTTGGAAAAGATATTCTGTATAAATTCATTCTTATAAAATGTATTAAGCATTTTTTTGGCATAACATAGTCTTTTTTGATATTTTTTCATGCGCATTTGAGAAAAACAAGTGTTCTGTATGTCTGTTACTCCAATTGGTTTACAGTATTGTTCCATTACTCTGTTTCTTTACTGATCTTTTGTTTAGTTGTCCTATCTGTTGTTGAAAGTGGGTTTCTGCAGTTTCTATTATAGAACTAATTATTTCTCTCTTCAATTCTGTCAGTGTTTCATTAATGTGCTTTGGGGCTCTGATGTTTGGTGCATGCATGTTTATAACTGTTATATGTTCTTGGTATATTGACCTTTTTATCATTATGTAGTCTATGTTGTTTGATTTAGTATAGCTACCTCAGCTTTTGGTTTTTATTTACATGGAATATCTTTTTCCATTCCTTCACTTTCAACCTATTTTTTTTCTTTAGATTTCAAGCAAGTCTTTTGTAGACAGCACAGAGTTGAATTATGCCTTTTTTCTTTTTAACATCTACCAGGCCAATATATGCCTTTGGGGGTTTAATTTCTTTAAAGTAATTACTGATAGGCAAGAACTTACTTTTGCCATTTTATTATTTGTTTTTATGCACATTAAAGCTTTCCCCCATCATTCCCTCCACTTATGTTGTCTTTTGTGATTATTTGCTTTTTTGTAGTGACAAATCTTTTTCCTTTCTCACTTTCCTTTGACTATTGTCTATATATCTTTTCTTTGTTGTCACCATGGGGATTGAATATCATATCTCAAAGTTATAACAATCTAATTAGAATTGACATCAATTTCATACAAAACTCTACATGCATACGTCTCTGTTTCCCATCCCTACTTTACATTATTGGTGTGAAAATTATATCTATATGCTGTATATCCACTAACAGATTTATAATTACTTTTTATGCATTTCTTTTAAACCTTACAGAAAATAAAAAGTGGAGCTATGAAAAAAAAACCTGGTTTTAATATATGCCCAACTATTTATCTTTATTGGAGAGTATATGTTCATGTGGCTTGGAGTTAACAAACTCCCTAGCTTTTATCTTGGAATGTCATAATTTCCCCCTCACTTTTGAAGGACACTTTTGCCAGATAATTCATGGTTGATAGTTTTTTCTTTCTGCACTTTATAATTTTTTTTCTTAGTTTTTAAAGAAAAAATATTTGGCTTATGGTTCTACAGGCAATACAAGAAGCATGGTGCCAGCAGCTGCTTCTGGTGAGGCCTCAAGAAGCTTACAATCATGGAGGAAGGCAAGAGGAACTGGTGTGTCACATGGTGAGAGATGGGGGGGAGGCACTAGACTTTTTTTTTGGCTGTCCTTACATTTTTACATTACCAAGTCTTTGATATATATATATATATTTTTTCCAAGTTCTGGGGTATATGTGCAGGATGTGCGGGTTTGTGATGTAGGTAAACTTGTGGTTTGCAGCACAGACCATCCCATCACCTAGGTATTAAGCCCAGCATCTTTTAGCTATTTGTCTTAATGCTCTCCCTCCCCCTGCCCCCAACAGGCCTGAGTATGTGTTGTTTCCCCTAATGTGTCCATGTGTTCTCACTATTCACCTCCCACTTACAAGTGGAAATACACAGTGTTTGGTTTTCTGTTCCTGGATTAGTTTGCTGAAGATAACAGCTTTCAGCTCTATCCATGTCCTTGCAAAGGACATGATCTAGTTCCTTTCTATGGCTGCATAATATTATGGTTGCATGGTTTATATGTACCACATTTTCTTTATTCTGTCTATCCTTGATGGGCCTTTGGGTTGATTCCATGCCTTTGCTATTGTGAATAGTGCTGCAGTAAACATACATGTGCATGTGTATGTGTATGTGTATAAATCATTCATAACCGAATGATTTATATTCCTTTGGGTATATACCCAGTAATGGGACTGCTGGATCAAATGGTATTTCTGCCTCTAGATCTTTGAGGAATTAGCACACTGTCTTCCACAATGGTTGAACTAATTTATATTCCCAGCAACAGTGTAAAAGCATTCCTTTTTCTCTGCAACCTTGCCAGCATCTCTTTTTCATATTCGCCATTCTGATGGGCATGAGATATTATCTCATTGTGGTTTTGATTTGCATTTCTCTAATGATCAGTGATGTTGAGCTTTTTTTCATATGATTGCGGGCCACATGAATGTCTTCTTTTGAGAACTGTCTGTTCATGTCCTTTGCCCACTTTTTAATAGGGTTGTATTTTTCTTGTAAATTTATTTAAGTTCCTTGTAGACTCTGGATATTAGACCTTTGTCAGATGGATAGATGGCAAAATTTTTCTCCCATTTTGTAGGCTGGTTGTTCACTGTGATGATAGTTTCTTTTGCTGTGCAGAAACTCTTTAATTAGAACCCATTTGTCAATTTTTGCTTTTGTTGCAATTGCTTTTGATGTCTACATCATGAAATCTTTGCCTGTGCCTAGGTTCTAAATGGTATTGCCTAGAATTTTCTTCTAGGGTTTTTAGAGTTTGGGGTTTTACATTTAAGTCTTTAGTTCATGTTGAGTTAATTTTTGTATAAGGTATACAGAAGGGATCCAATATCAGTTTTCTGCATACAGCTAGCCAGTTATCCCAGCACCATTAATTAAATATGGAGTCCTTTCTCTGTTGCTTGTTTTTGTCAGGTTTGTCAAAGATCAGATGGTTGTAGGTATGTGGTCTTATTTCTGAGTTCTGTGTTTCATTAGTCTGTATGTCTATTCTTACAACAGTACCATACTGTTTTAGTTACTATAGTATAGTTTGAAGTCAGGTAGCATGATGCCTCCAACTCTGTTCTTTTTGCTTATGATTGTCTTGGCTATTCAGTCTCTTTTTTTGTTCCATAGGAATTTTAAAGTAGTTTTTTCTAATTCTGTGACTAATGCCAATGGTAGTTTAATAAGAATAGCATTGAATCTATAAACTCCTTCGGGCAGTATGGCCATTTTCATGATATTGATTCTTCCTATCCATGAACATGCAATGTTTCTCCAATTGTTTGTGTCCTCTCCGATTTCCCTGAGCAGTGGTTTGTAGTTCTCCTTGAAGAGGTCCCTCACTTCCCTTGTTAGCTGTATTCCTAGGTATTTTATTCTCTTCATAGCAATTGTGAATGGGAGTTCATGATTTGGCTCTTTGCTTGCCTGTCGTTGGTGTACGGGAATGCCAGCAATTTTCGCACATTAATTTTGTATCCTGGGACTTTGCTGAATTTGCTTATTGGCTTAAGAAGCTTTTGGACTAAGATATGGGGTTTTATAAATAAAGGGTCATGTCATCCGCAAACAAAGATAATCTGACTTCCTCTCTTCCTATTTGAATATGCTTTCTTTCTTTCTCTTTCCTGATTGCCCTGGCCATAACTTCCAATGCTGTATGAATAAGATGGTGAGAGAGGGCATCCTTGTCTTGTGCCGGTTTTCAAGGGGAATGCTTTCAACATTTCCCATTTGGTAAAATACTGACTGTCAATTTGTCATATGTGGCTCTGATTATTTTGAGGTATGTTCCTTCAATACATACGTTTGAGAGTTTTTAACATGAAGGGATATTGAATTTTATCAGAAGCCTTTCCTGTGTCTATTGAGATAATTGTGTTTTTTGTCTTTAGTTCTTTTTAGAATGGCATTTATTGATGTCTACATGTTGAAGCAACCTTGCGTCTAGGGATTAAGCCAACTTGATCATGGTGGATAAACTTTTTGATGTACTCCTGGATTTTCCAACTTGGTTCTGTTCTCCCTGTCTCTTTCAGGTACCTCAGTCATGTTTGGTCTTTTTGCATAGTCCCATATTTCTCAGATGTCTTGTTTGTTCCTTTTTATTCTTTTTTCTCTATTCTTGTCTTATTTCAGAAAGATAGTCTTCAAGCTCTGAGGTTCTTTCTTCTGTTTGGTCTGCTCTGCTACTGATACTTATGACTACATTGTGAATTTCTCATGTTGTGTTTTTCAGCCCCATCAGGTCATTATGCTCCTCCTCTAAACTGGCTATTCTGGTTACCAGCTCCTCTATTGTTTTATCATGATTCTTGGCTTCTTTGCATTGGGTTACAATACGCTCCTTTAGCTCAGTGAAGTTTGTTATTACCCACCTTTTGAAGCTTATTTCTGTCAATTCAACCATCTCAGCCTCAGCCCAGTTCTGTGCCCTTGCTGGAGAGGTGCTGTGTTCATGTGGAGGAGAAGAGGCACTCTGACTTTTTGAGTTTTCAGCATCTTTGTTGATTCTTTCTCATCCTTTGATCTTTGAGGTTGCTGACCTATGAATGGAGATTTTGTGGGGTCTTTGTTGTTGATGTTGTTATTACTGCTTTCTGTTTGTCAGGCTACTCTGTGTAGGGCTGCTGAGGGATAGCTCTAGGCCCGTTGCCTGGGTTTTCCCCTTACCTGGAGGTATCACCAGTGAAGTCTCCAAAACAGCAAAGATGACAGCCTGCCCCCTCCTCCAGGAGCTCCATCCCAGATGGGTCCTGACTTGTTGCTGGCTCAGATGCTCCTATAGGACGTGTCTGGAGACCCCTGTTGGGAGGTCTCACCCAGTAAGGAGGGATGGGATCAGGAACCCATTTAATCAGTTTTTTGGTAATCAGCTGTGCTTTGTTGGGGGGAACCCTTCCTTACCCAGACTGCCTGGACAGGCTGAGCCAACTGAACTGCAGAGACTATGACTGCCCCTCCCCAAAGGGGCTCTGTCCCAGGGAGAGATCAGAGATTTGTCTATATAACCCTAGCTGGAATTGCTGAAATTCCTTCAGGGAGGCCCCACCACTAAGGGGGGATGGATCAGGGTCCCACTTAAGCAGTCTGGCCACAAGCTGGCACAGCAGCTGTGCTGTGTTTGGTGGACTTCTCCTCAGCTGGGCTGCCTGGATTCACTGAAGCTAGCAGGCTACAACAGCTGAGTTGACCTAACCACGGAAATGGTGGCCATCCCTCCCCCTGGGAACTCATCTGTCTCAGGAAGTCTCTGGCCTGCTGCGTGGGCCAGCTGGAATTCCAGGCCTGTAAGTCTTAACTTGTGAGGTGCTGTGGAAGTGGGGCCTGCAGAATGATGCTGCTTGGCTGCCAGGAGTCCTAGGGATGGAGTCTGAAAAACTCCTGGGTTTCTGTGTGAGCCTGAGTGACTGCTTTGCTGAGACACTGCACAGCTGTGTATCTTGATTACATTGGCTCACTAGGGGATCTCCTGATCCATGGGTTGCAAAGATCCACAGGAGAAGGGTGGTTTCCTGGGTGGGGTCACACAATCACTTACCACTTCCCTTGGCTGGGGATCAAGGTTCCTTTGGCTCCATGCTGCTCGCAGGTGGGACAGTGCCTACGCAGCTTTTCTTCATTCTCCATGGGTCAAGTGATTGCCTAGTCAGTCCCAATGAGAGAACCTGGATATTTCAGATGAAGGTTCCAAATGCACTCACCATTTTCATTCCTTCTTGTGAGAGCTGTGGACTGTAGCTACTTCTAATCAGCCATCTTGGCCCCTCCCCCTCTTTCTGCACTTTATATAATTCCACTGCCTTCTGTCCTGCAAGATAGCTGCTGAGAAATCAGTTTATAATATTATTGAGAATTTCTTGTACACAATGAGTTGCTTTTCTTGCTGCTTTCAAGATTTCCTCTTTGTTTCTTAAGATTGATTTTAATGTGTCTTAGTGTGGGTCCTTTTGGATTTTTCAACTTGGAGTTTGTTTAGCTTCTTGGATTTGTAGATTCATGTCTTCATCAAATTTGGAAAGATTTTGGCCATTATTTCTGCCAATAATCTTTCAACTCCTTTCTCTCTTCTTCTGAGACTCTCACAATATATATACGCTGGTCCACTTGAAAGCGTCTCACAAATATTTTTGGCTCTGTTTATTTTCTTCATTGTTTTTCTTCTCCTCAGACTCAATAATTTTGATTGGCCTATCTTCAGGTTTGAAGATTCTTTGTGCTGCCTGCAAAATCTGGTGTTGAATCCTGCCAGTAAATTTTTCAATTCAGTTATAGTATTTTCAGCTCCCAAATTTCTGTTTGAGTCCTTTTTATCATTTGTCCTTTGTTTACCTTTAGTTCTATAATCATATTTAAGACAGTTATTTAAAAGTATTTGTCTTTTATATTCGATGCCTATGTTTATTTTCTTCCTTTAAATGGCCCATATAAGGCTTGTGATTTTATTGTTGAAAAATGGGCATTTGAAAAACAGCCATCTCTCCTAGTCTCTGTAGACTGGCCCTGGGATGGGGCAGTCCATCACTGATTAGCTGAGTATACTCTGAGCATAGTAATCAGTCTGAGGTGAAAATGTAAGGTCTTCTCAGATCTTTTATGTGGTTTGTATGGGTCTTCTCCATATACATAGCTGCTTTTGAGTGTCTAGAATGTCAGTTTTATGGCTCCACCCACAATCTCTTTTCCCAGGTGTCTGCAGGTCTGTAGTCCTTGTGCAGATTTCACAAGTAGTAGCTGCCACCTTGTCAAGATCAAAACCATGCCACATGGGGGAGTGGGGCAAGGATGAATGAAGATACCAGGAAATTTCCTATCATTTTAAAGATGGCTTTTTCTTTATTGGCTGTTTGCTTGGTTGCTGTAGAACTTGGGCTGTTTTCCAGAGCACTTATAAGGTTAGTTTAGCCAGGCTCCAGTTGTTTTTTTGATGCTTACATAAAGGAACATGGACTTGGAGCTTCCTACTCTGTCATTTTGCTAATGTCCCTTGACTACACTGGGAGTTCTTGAAGGATTAACGTGTCCCTGGACTTACTTCCTTCCTCCACTCTTCTTTGTACCTAAATCTATTGCTGGTTTAATTTCAGTGCTTACTTTCATACTGAAACTGCCATTCACAGAGTTGCCAGTGACTGCCTCAGTCAGGTTCAGACCTGCACTGTGTGTACAAAATAGGCCAATGCTTATTTTGGATCTTGTTTATTCCGCTGGATGTATTTTGATACCATTAACTTCTTCCTTCTGGAAAACTCTGAATTTTCCTACTCAGTAGGTTCATCTTTTCCCCTCTTCTTTCCATAGTTTAATTAGTGTTGTGTTACCCTGGGTTCTGTCCTGTGCCTTTTCTTAATTTGATCCTTTCCCTCTCTCTGGGTGACATCATCTATGATTCTTAGCCACCACTTGTATACTAATGACTTTCGAATTGATAGGGTTTAGTACAGCTCTTTTTTAAGTTCCAGACCTATGTGTGCAACTACCTAATGAACATCTCTACTTAGATATCTCATACTAAACATGTCCCAGACAATTCCATGTAGCACCAATCCACTCTCTTTTTTTCTGTATTCCTGTCTAGTTGTTAAATTCAGAACCTCCAGCTAAATTTTGACTTCCTTTTTTTTTTTCTCATCCCTGATATCCAGTGGATCATGAAAACCATGTGAATCACACTTAAAGAGGAAATGGATTTCTCTCCATTGGCACTGCTCAATACCTTCATTCTGGTCACTATAATTGCTCACCTAGATTAGGCTTCTCTTTCTGTAGTCCTTTTACTTTACTACAAAGAACATACCGCCCCCGCCCCCTCTGCCTTTTTTTTTCCCCTTTAAGACAGGGTTTTACTCTGTCACCCAGGCTGGAGTAGTGAAAGTGGTATGATCACAGCTCACTGCAGCCTTGACCTCTCAAGTGATCCTTCTGCCTCAGCCTCCTAATTAGCTGAGACTACTGGCATGAGCCATTGTGTCTGGCCAGACAGTAATCTTAAAAGTCTAACTCTGTGCCACTCCTTAAAAATCTTTGTAGTTGCACTTATAGTAAAATCCAAATTCTTTGGGCAGCATCGAAGACCGTTTTATGATCTTGCACCTGCTTTCCAGGCCACATTTCTATCCTGTCACCTCATTCTCTTGCAAATGTTGCGGGCTGTGTTTCCCTTCCGTTCTCCACAGATGCTTATATGGGACACGTTCCCCACCCAAGACAGGTGTCCCATAAATGTATGTTGAATTAAAAGAAGAAAGTTGAATTACTATATGAAGCCAGATTACTGGAGCTAAGAAGGTGGTCTTAGTTTTACTTGGACTAAAATCATCATGGTTTCATAGACTTCAGGAAGGTAGGTAGAAAAAAAAAACATTTGCATAACACTATTCCAAAAGGGATTTTTTTTTTTGTTTTTGTTAGAAAGTATCATTTTCATTCTCACAGGAGTGGAATGTGGAGGTCTGAGGTGCATCTACAGTTTGAAGCACAGTATCAACAATATTACCAGCAGAAAAACATCAATAGGATGGTGAGATGAAGCATTTGCCTATAATTGATAATGCCTCAAGCCTTACTACTCTTTCAAGGGTAACCCTTGGGCTAGTAGCATTGACGTTACCAGAAGTTTTGAGAAATTCAGCATCCAAGTTCTACCTCAGACTTACCATATTAGACTTTGCATCTTTAATTGTAAATATACTGGCCTCAAGGGTTTTAGAAAAAAGGAGGAGGGTGAATTTTTTGAGGAGGAGTGGAGAAAGGGATAAAGACCTGTATATTTTTCTCTCTGTTAGGAAACATAATCACTGCTGCACTATATGTACCCCCCTTGAGTGACCTTGATGACACAGTGCAGAAACATCTCTCATGTGTAGCCGGAACAGTTTACTATTGTAATTTTACAAACTGCCAATAAGCCTTGAGGGCCTGGAAGCAGAGCTGTCTTGAGATGAATGTGAGCTATGAGAAGTGGGCTTTTCCAGGTAAGAGAAAGATGATATTCCCCCAGGCACGGGAGCAATGGGGGCTCATGCCTCTTTGATTGTGAAGCACATACATTATGTCACTGGAATTAAGAAGGGGTTATTAGAGGCTCCAGAAAGGAGTCTCCAGTGAGGCATGTTGATTGGCCAGCAGTGAGCAGTAGCCTTGACTTACCTGGGACTCAAATGGCTTATGAGTTGGAACATGAATTCTATGGCCAAAAACATTTGATTTTCATTAAGATGGCCACAGTGTGTTAATAGAAAATCACAAGTGATTGTTCTCCAAAGAACACACCTGGAGGTGGGCGTGGAAGACGTGAATGTAATAATGTATAGATGGCCAATTGCAAAATGTTTTGACTTGCTAACTGCCTAAAAACATTTAATCACATGGGTTCATAGAATTGCACTGCTGCTCTGGGGTGTCTCAGCTGGCCAACCAACAAAAGCTATGCCTGGCCCATCAGAATGTGAAAGGAGGAGGTGGCGGTGATAGCATTTTACTTCCTACTGTGGCAGGGTCCACACCTTTAGATTCAGCTTTCAAATAACAACGACTCTGGCTCCTCACCTGGCCCCAGCTGGAGAAGGCCCACTCCACACACAGCTGCTGGTTACAGGCCTGGGTGTCCACAGGCCGCTTGGCAAGCTGGGTGCACATGTCATTGGACACAGGGGTGGAGATCCCAGAGGCTTTCAGCTTCTGACAGGTTACTCGGCGGGTCTGGACACCTCCCCCACAGCTCCGGGTACAGGCAGACCATGAGGTAACCATCCACCTGGGGAAAGGAAGAAGTGTCAGGAGAGTTCTAAAGGGTCAGGCCATGGGGAAAAGAGACCCCCCCTCCCACCCCATCCCTGCTCTTGCCACTAATTTGGGGCCAAGGTTCTTTTCACAGTATTTACTTGGAAAGGCATGCTGAGAAAACAAGTCCTCCCAAAGATATCTATGTAAAATACCTAGTGCCTGCGAATGTTATCTTATTTGGCAAGGTTCTTTGCAGACATGATTACGGATTATCTTGGATGATCTGGCTGGGCCCTAAATGCCTGCCATAACAAGTGTTATTACGGAGAAAAGCAGAGGGAGATTACATACAGAGAAGAGGAGGAGACAATGTGGCCATGAAGGCTGAGGTTGGACTTAAGTGGCCACAAGCCAAGGAACACCTGGGGTCACCAGAAGCGGATTCTCTCCTAGAATTTTTGGAGGTGGTGTGACCCTCCTGATACCTTGATCTTGGACTTGCGGCCTTCAAAATCGTAAGAGAATAAATTTGTTTTTTTATAACTGCAGTGTTGGTACCTCCTAAAGGAGATCCAAGCATATGACAGAGGAGGGACAGTTTTTCTAGGGAAATCAGATCCAAATTTGTGCCACCTCCTGACCCAAAAAGTCATCTGGGCCTCACTGAGGTCAAGGTTGTGTCTGGTGGTGCTCAGTGTACTTCCTACCGTACACTTTGGTCAATCCCTCAGAAACATGTCAAGTTCCTCCCATGTCTCTGCAGTAGTCTATAGGTCTTACACCTACCTCTCAGAGGGCTGCATATGTGGTAGGAATAGTTGTTCTCTGAATGTTAGGTTCCCAAATTGAGACTGACAAATGGAATTTTCTCACAAAGCCAGCCTGTAAACCACAAACATCCTTGGTCCATAAGGAACCATGCAGGGCTTCTCGTTGCATGTATGCGCCCTGGGGTAATTCTCAGAAAGGAGGGGACAGCTTGGGGGAATTGCAAGACTTGTTGCTCATGGCATCTAGAACAAAAAAATCCCACTCTTTGGTTTTAGTGATAGAGAAAATTTATCTAACGAAATGGTTAAAACAGCCACCTGGGTCACAGCAGGGTTACCTGGTTCTGTTCAAAGAGACAACCAGGGCGACATTAGTTCACCTGCAAAGAAGGATACTAAGTGTTCAAAATGCCTGGCAGGAAAATGGGTCAAAGGTGAACCTAGGGCTACTTCCTAGCCAAGTGGCACCACATCTGGCTTTCAGGAGAGGCATGTAGCAGGAAAGGGGAGCAAATTCCTCCTAAATCTGGATCTGTGACTCATTTAGTTTTGTGGCAACTTCCCTGCTCTTTTGCCTTGTAGAGGGATGACTGCATGCAGATTTCCAACCCACAGGAGCAGAGCCACTTAGGAAGCAGGCAAGAGGTGTTTAAAAACTCCTGGGGCCATTGAAACCCAAGAAAACAGAGCCATTATTATTTCATTTGCAGAAGTAAATTAAGCTGATTGACTCTGACCATCACCAAATCAAGTCAAAAAGTCCCTGGCACGTCAAAGATCTCTTCTTCAATTTGCACAGCTTGGCAAGGGCACTTTTCCAGCCTCTTATATCCCTGGTGAATGTCAGGCCTGCATTTCAATCAACTTTTATTTCCAAATATACGTTTCAGCAGTTTTTCAGGAGCTGAGGTGGGGGGTTTGAGAAAGGAGAGGGCCAGGCTATGTTACAGTTCAGGAAGGGTATAAAAGGACATTAATCATTCCTGTGGAAACCTTCCCGTCAGCAAGTCAAACTGCTGATATTAATGAGCATGTTTCATATTTCATTGAGTCTCTCCTGGTTTCAGCTGCTCTTTATGACTCAGCTGGCAAAACAGAAAGCAGTTGCCTAAGTACTGTATGAAAGTCCTACAGATAGGGAGTAAAGGGGCATTGAGGGCCGAGCCAAGTCTCCCCCAGGCTCTGAGCACCACACCAGTGCCAACTCCAAGCCCATCTACTATCCATTTAACTACTGCTGAGGCTGGGGTGCACAGTGGAACTCAGCCTCTGGAAGCATCAGCAAGTATGAGGCTACTGTCAGACACAGAGATTAATTCCAATATGAGTGAGATGCAGGCCTTTGTAGAAAAGAAGAAGAAAAGATTTTCTCAACTAAACTGGAGTACTGATTAGCACAGGTATTTAAGGTTAGACTTGGAGGACAGGCCGAGCCCAATAATCGCTGTTTCCTCAGCCCTTCAACTGAA
Organism: Sapajus apella; assembly: GCF_009761245.1. NCBI lineage: Eukaryota > Metazoa > Chordata > Mammalia > Primates > Cebidae > Sapajus > Sapajus apella. The sequence continues at coordinate 14,843,847 of NW_022436982.1, forward strand.
ACGACAAGACATTCTTTTCTACAAACAACTCAGTCAGTTGACTGCTGTAGGATGGGGGGTGGTCTTTCGCTTGCAGGCCCTGGGATGCTCTTGCTCCCTGAAGAGACCCCACTGGGCACTTGGGAAGCCTGAATGGCCATTATTGGGGCTATTTTCAGCATGGCGGAAAGGCCTGACAAGCCTATGTCTAGAGGGAAGAACAGCTCCTTGGCTGGCATCTCTCCTTGCACAGTGCTACTTAAGGCCTGGCCATCGACTTTGCTAAAATTGAGGGCCCATTGTAGGTGGGGAGGTCTGAGCCAGCGTCCGCCACACTCACCGAGAAGGGCAGTCTCGACGATTGCATGCGATGGGCTGCACCGCAGGGCGAACCTTCCCTGCGCAGTGGGCAGGGTTGACTTCTGTGCTGTTGAGCAGGCACCTCAAGCGGGGCTGCTGGACCCCCCGGTTACCACAGGAGGCAGAACATGTTGCTAGTCTGTCCACAGACCACCAGTAATCTGTCATGGGAGGAGGAGCAGAGTAGAAAAGAAGATAGCATCATTGCCCACACTCTGAATTCCTTCTGAGCAGGGCAGGGAGAGGGTGGAAGGGGTGGATTTGTGGGCTGAGGGAGAACAGCTATTATGAACGAGGCCCTGATCCTCAAGGGGCACCAGTCTTGAACTATTTGGGCAAGTCACGTGGTCTCTTGGGGCCTTAGCCATGAAATGAATACAGTGACCCTCAACTCACCAAGTTACTGTGGGGACAGGAAATAATGAAAGTAAAGTAGTGCAGTGCCTGGCATACAGAGAGTACTTACTTAATGCCATAGATCATCTTATTTTTAAAGATATTTGCTAACACACTATTTTTTTTTTCTCATTGGTTCACCAGAAAGTGACTTTGTTTTCTACAAAGAGATACAAATATAGCAAAATACTTAGCCATCACATTTAAAAGTGCAGATTTGAGCTGGACTATGCAAATGGTACCAAAAAAACCAGCCTATCCAGGGAGTGCTTATTTACATGAGACAATGACGTCAGTAAGAAAGCTAGTTGAGCTGGGAGCTGGGAGTCACTGATAGGAAAGCTGTTAAAAATAAATACAGGTGGTAAATTTTGAGTGCTTATTTGCAAAGTAGGCCCTGGCTTCTGGTTTTCTGCAGACAATAGTGGCTGGCAAGAAAATGGAACATTTGTTTCCCTGTCTGAAAAGCCAAATGGTCAGGGGGGATATTTAAGAAGAAAACTTATCTGCTTAGAAAAATTTCCCTCCTTTCTCCATCCTCTTGTGCCATACTGGCAGAAAACTCTGTCCCTTCCCACTGAATCCTTCCTTTTGGAATCACACACAGGCCACAGGTAGAACCAGCCTATGGAAAACTCCAAAAAACTCACACAGTTTTCATAAAAAGACCACTTTTCCCTCTTTCCCACTGTTTTGGCCTCATTTACAACCCTTTCTTGGTGCAGTGAAGGCCAGGCTCCGCCCAAAAGCTTTCTGACCCGCCTGTTTTTCAAGAAGGTTCATGCATGAACCACGCGGGCTTCTCAGTCTGTCCTTTGCCAGCGTCAAAGGAAAGGTGCCTGGAAAGCCGTCAGCCTACGACTAAAGCCGAAGACTCTTCAGAATGATCAGCGGGTATTGGCACCAGCCCTGTCTCTCTAGACAGGGGGCAGTAACCAAACAGGTTACCCTGTGTGTGTGTGTGTGTGTGTGTGTGAGATCTGTACTAGTTAAATCAGCATAAAGGAATCACATCTGACTTTGATATAGAGTGGTGTTTCCATGGTCCTGAGCTACAGCAACATTATAAGCGGAAGGGCCTATGTATGAAGGCAGCACTGGCTTTTCCAGGTTCTGCTCGGATGGGGCATGATGGCTCTTCTCAAGGGCCATGTTGGCAGAGGTAGAGTCTTACTGTATGGCAACATGGTGCAGCTTCAGTTTTCATGCCCTGGGCACCACTGGAGATCAGAAATTACTTTGTTCTACAGATAATTAGATTCCTAAGTGGGCCTTCTTGTTCAAGAAATAAGTATGCAAAGTCTGCAGGGTTTCTTACCTTGGATCACTAAAGATGCCTTCTGCATGAGCACCCCTGCCTCATTCTGAGCAAGGCAGCTGAATTCCCCTTGAGACCCACTACTAAGGTTTGCAACTTGAAGGATCTGTCCAGCTGCCAAGATGTGATACGTCAGTCCTGTGGCAGTGACAATTGGCTGACCACCATGAAACCAGGTGATATTAGGGACAGGGTGACCTTTGATGGGGCAGCCTAGAAGGAAAGGAAAAGAGAAGTAAGCCTTGGTAAAGCCATAAGGAACACATTCTTGGTGCATTGGTTTACTGTCTTTCTGGGTCTAGAAATTGTACACACATTGTGCCCTTGTCCATGGCATTTTTATTATATTTGCCATTTCTGAGCAATGGAGACGTTTTAGCTTGGCATTGTAGGCGCCGGAGGGAGTCTGCTGGTCTACAGGTTGTGTAGACCGTGGGAAAAATGCGGTATCTGAGCCGGAGTGCTAGAGTGTCCGGCAACATCCCTAATGGCGTCCCTTGGCTGGTAGAGTGAGTTCTCTGGCCCCTTGCACCTCCCGGGTGGGTAGTGCCCCACCCTGCTTCAGCTTGCCCTCCTCGGGCTGTTCCCACTGTCTAACCAGTCCCAATGAGATGAACCTGGTACCTCAGCTGGAAATGTGGAGATGACGCGTCTTCCAGCATGCTCTTGCTGGGAATTGCAGACTAGAGCTGTTCCTATTCGGCCATCTTGGCAGCTGTATCTTTTTTTTTTTTTTTTTAAGTAGAGACAAGGTTTCACCATGTTGGCCAGGCCAGTGTTGAGCTCCTGGCCTCAACTGATCTGCTCACCTCAGCCTCCTGAAGTGCTACGATTACAGATGTAAGACACAGTACCTGACCTAATGTTTCTTGTTTTTCAATCCTGGGATAGAACTATTAAAATTTATGCAAGATGAAGAATCCTTAGAAATCATCCAGCTCACCATCCACTAGAGGAATAAACTGAGGCCTAGCGATGTTAGGAGACTTTCCTGAGATTGTATGGCAGACCTTCTATCTGACTACTGGCCGGTATTCTTTTCCCCATACCTGATACTTGTCCAGCAGGGCACCTTGCTACCTTCTTCATTTCTTTGCTCATTTATTTTTTTCCACTTCATTTTTGTTTTTCCTGAGGTAATGTACAGTGAGTGGGTAGGAGCAGAGTATTTGGAAGGGAGGGCTCTAAAAAAATAACCTAAACACGGACCCCTGGAAGCTCCGTATGGGATGTGGTATTACACGAAGAAGTGAAGAATTAGATCATGTATCTGTTGACTCTACCTGGCAACTTGACAGTGCTCTCCCATGAGAGAGGGGTTCCCTCTTCCCCCACCTGGCTTCGGGTTTGGCCCTTTGACTTATTTGGCTGACAAGAAATGAGACAGATGTTACAATAACAATCATCAGAAAAGAAAAAACAAGTTCACTCACAACAGCATCAAAAAGAAGAAAACACTTAGGAATAAACTTAAGGAGGCTACTATGGTTTAGATGTTTGTCTCGTCTAAAACTCATGTTGAAATTTAATCGCCACTGTAACCGTATTAAGAGGTGAGACCTATAAGAGGTGATCAGTCCTCATGGGTTGGGTTAATGACATTATAAAAGGGTGAGTTCAGCCCTTATTTGTTTCTTTGTGCTTCCACCTTTGGCCCTGTGAAGACAAAGCTGTCCTCCCTTTTGGAGGATGTGAAGTAGGACTGTGGAAATTACCTAGGCTCAGGTATTCTGTTATAGCAGCACGAAATGGACCAAGAGACAAAAATCTTGAACACTGCAAGCTATAAAATACTGCTGAAAGAAATGAAAGAAGATATGAATTCATGGAAGGACATCTCGTATTTATGGATTAGGAGACTTAATACTGTTATGATGTCATTACTCCCCATAGTGATCTACCGATTCAATGCAATCCCTATCAAAACACCAATGATATATTTTGCAAATAGAAAATCTCATCCTAAAGTTTATATTGCATATCCAAAATCCCAGAACAACCTTGAAAAAGAAGAACAAAGAGGATTCGTAGTTCCTGACTTCAAAACTTAGTAATCAAGACAGTACTGTACTGGCATAAAGACAGACATAGAGACCAAAAGAACAGAATAGAGACCAGAAACAGACTTTTAAATATATGGTCAAATGATTTTTGTCGAGGGTGTCAAGTGTCAAGACCAGTCAATGGGGAAAGGCCAGTCTTGCCAACAAATGGTTCTGGGAAACTGGATATCCATATGCGAACAAATGACTTACAGTATGTATAAAAATTAAAATGGATGAAAGACCTAAACCTAAGAGCTAAAAGTATAAAACTCTTACAAAAAAAATCACCGGGAAAACTTTAATAACGTTGGGTTTGGCAATGGTTTCTTAGAGATGACACTAAAATATAGGCAACAAAAGAAAAAAATGAAGTGGATTCAACCAAAATTTAAAATCTTTTACATATTATATAACACTATGAAGTGAGTGAAAAGGCAACTCACAGAATGAGAGAAAATATTTGGAAACTATAGATTGGATAAGAGATTAATATCCAGAATGTATGAAGAATTCTTAAAATTTGGTAACTAACCACCCAGTATGGGGAAATGCCCAAATAAAGAAAGGACTTGAACAGACATTTCTTCAAAAGAGATACATGAATGGCCAATAAACACATGAAAAGATGCTCAATTAATCATTCGGAAAATTCAAATGAAAACCACCATGAGTTACCACTGCACACCCACCAGGATGGCTGTTAAAAGAAACCCAAATTATAAATGTTTGCAAAGACATGAAAAAATTGGAACCCTTGTGCACTGCTAGTGGGAATATAAAATGGAGCAGCTATTGTGGAAAACAGTATGGTGAGCCCTTAAAAAATTAAATATAGGATTATCATATGCTCCAGCAATTCCACTTTAGGGTACATATTCGAAAGAATTGAGAGCAGACACTTGAAAAGATAATTGTATACCTATGTTCATAGCAGCATTATTCATAATGGCCAAAAGATTTAAACAACCCAAATATCCAACAATAGACGGGTAAACAAAATGTGGTATATATGTATGATGGGATACTATATAGCCTTAAAAGAAATAATACTCTGACATAGGCTACAACATGGATGAGGCTTGAAAACATTATGCTAAGTGAAGGAAGTCAAATATAAAAGGACAAATATTGTATGATTCCACTTATGTGAGGTACCTAGAACAGCCAAATTCATAGAAGCAGAAAGTGGAATCGTGGTTACCAGAGGCTGAGAGAAGGGAGGAAGGGGGAGTTCAGAGTTTCAGTTGATGAACAAATTCTGGAGATAGTGGGGATACCTGCACAAGGTAGATGTATGCAGTGGCATCAAGCTGTGCACTTAAAAATAGTTGAAATGGTAATTTTATCAGCACATTCTCAGAGAGAGTATTGAGACAGATAAAGGAATGGTAGCAACCCCTAGGTTGGTCTCTACGGGGGAAGAAGTTACTTATCTGGGAGTGAGAAACCTTAGTCAGCTAAATAAGAGGAATATTTGCACAAAAATAACATCCAGAATCCTCCCTCCTTCTTGGAATCAGAGGCCGTAGTGAGCAGCCAGGAAACCTCTCTTGGCCCATCCGAGCCTTGGGTCTTGGTCCTTTTCCCAGGGCCTCCCAGCCTGCTGCTCCTCTTGCAGCTGAGATGAGGGTAGAGATGTTTCCAAGGGCAGGCCTGCCATGGAGGTGGAGTTCTTGGAACTCAAGACCCAGCAGAAGAAGCAACTAAGCGGTCTTTGAGAAGCTGCCTTCACAGTACAGGCATACCTCATTTTATTGTGCTCTGCTTTATTGCACTTCATAGATCCTGCATTTGTTATGAATTGAAGGTTTGTGGCAAGGTTTGCTGAACAAGTCTACTGGCATCATTTTCTAACAGCATGTGCATACTTTATGTCTCTGTGTTGAATTTTCAAAAGCTTTCATTATTATCTGTGATGGTTACTTGTGATCAGTGATCTTTGATGTTACTACTGTAACTGTTTTGGGGTGCCACAAACCATGCCCATATAAAAAGAGGAACTTAATTGATAAATATTGTTTGTTTTCTGACTGTTCAACTGAATGGCTATTCACCCATCTTCCTCCCTTCTCCTGGGGCCTCTCTATACCCTGAGATGCAGCAATATTAAAATTAGGCTAATTAACAACCCTACAGTAGCCTCTAAGTGTTCAAGAGAAAGAAAGAGTTGCACATCTTTCACTTTAAATCAAAAGCTCGAAATGATTAAGCTTATTGGGGAAGGTATGCCAAAAGCTAAGATAGGTCTCTTGTGCCAAATAGTTAGCCAAGTTGTGAATGCAAAGGAAAAGTTCTTGAATGACATAAGAGCCACTCCAGTGAACGCAAAAAATTGATGATAAATAAAATAGTCTCATTGCTGATATGAAGAAAGTTTTAGTGGTCTGGTTAGAAGATCAAACCAGGAACAACATTCCCTTAAGTTAATACCTAATCCAGAGCAAGCCCTAACTCTCTTCAAATTTGTGAAGGCTGAGAAGTGAGGAAGCTGCAGAGGAAAAGTTGGAAGCTAGTAGAGGCTGGTTCCTAAGGTTTTAGGAAAGAAGCAGTCTCCCTAACATAAAAGTGCAAGTTAAAGCAAGTTATTCAGAAAATCTAGCTAAGATCACTGATGAAGGTGGCTACATTAAACACAAGAGATTTTCAATGTAGATGAAACACACTTCTATTGGAAAAACATGGTATCTAGGACTTTGATAGCTAGAGAGGAGAAGTCAATACCTGGCTTCAAAGCTTCAAAGGACAGGTTGACTCTCTTGTTAGAAGCTGATGCATCTGGTGACTTTATGGTGAAGCCAATGCTCATCTCTAATTCCGACAACCCTAGGTTCCTCAAGAATTATGCTACATCTAATCTGCCTGTGCTCTATAAATGGAAGAACAAAGCCTGGATGACAGCACATCTGTTTACAGCATGGTTTACAGAATATTTTAAGACCACTCTAGAGACCTATTTCTCAGAGAAAAAGACTTCTTTCAAAATATTACTGGTTATTGACAATGCACCTGTCCATCCAAGACCTCTGATGGAGATATACGAGGAGATTCGTGTTTTCATTTCTCCTAACATTAACATCCATTCTGCAGTCCATGGATCAAAGCATAATTTCAACTTTTAGGTTTCACTTTTTAAGAAACAAATTTCATAATGCTATAGCTGCCATGGATAGTAATTCCTCTAATGGATCTGGGAAAAGTAAACAAAAAATGTTCTGGAAAGTATTCATCATTCTAGATGCCATTAAAAACATTCATGATTCATGCGAGGAGGTCAAAATACCAATGTGAACAAGAATTTGGAAGAGGCTGATTCCCACCCTCATGGATGACTTTGAGGCGTTCAATACTTCAGTGTTGAGGAAGTCACTGCAGGTGTAGTAGAAATAACAAGAGAACTAGAAGGAGAAGTAAGCCCGAAGATGTGACTGAACTGCCCCAACATCATAATTAAACTTGAATGGATGAGGAGTTGTTTTTTAGAGATGAGCAAAGAAAGTGGTTTCTTGAGATGGAATCTACTCTTGGTGAAGTTGCTGTGAACAGTGTTGAAATGATGTCAAAGAATTTAGAGTATCATACAAACTTAATAAAGAGGTGGCAGGGTTTGAGAGGATTGACACCAATTTTGAAAAAAGTTCAACTGTGAATAAAACCTATCAAACAACATCGCATGCTACAGAGGAATCTTTCATGAGATGAATCAATCAACACAGCAAATTTCATTGTTGGTTGTCTTTTAAGAAACCACCAGAGTCATTCCAATGTTCAGCAACCATCAGCTGAACCCTCTACCAGCAAAAAGATTAGACTTGCTTAAGGCTCAGATGATTCTTAGCATTTTTTTTTTTTTAGCAATGAAGTATTTTAAAATTAAGGCATGTATGTGATTTTTTTTTTTAGATGTAATGGTGTTGCACACTTAGTGGATTACAATATAGTGCAAACATAACTTTTACATGCATTGGGAAACAAAAAATATTGTGTGACTCACTTTACTGCAGTGATCTGTAACTGAACCCAAAGTAGCTTGAGGGTGTAACTAACTGTAAAGCCTCTGAAACTTACCAGGGCTAAGATCAGTTTTATGAAATTATTATTTTTTTAATCCTGGTTTTGTTACTTTGAAGGTTATTTACTCAGATTCATGACTCTGAAGGAGAATTAGGTTTCCATAGGGTTCTCTGGCCTCTGTTTCCTAATTTGTAAGAGATTATTTGATGATGTTAAAGGTTCATTTATGTTCCAATGAAATAATCTTTAAGGTGCTTTTAGGTTCCCAAATTTCTTAATATCATCTCAAACTCATTCTCACCCCTCTTATTCTCTCTCCCAAAAAGCCAAGTGCCAGGGCAAAGTGGACCTATTTAAATCTGTATTGCTTGGGTTGATATATAGTAAAACGAAACTCAGCCAATGAAGGGATCATGGAAGAAATGTTATATACGAGACTATTTAGGGTTTTCACCCTGGCAGTGGAGCTGGTTCCATTGTCAGTAGTTGGTCCTAGTTTGCAATTTGCTTTTCCTACACTTCAGAAGCTGCCTTATTGTACCCTCTCAGAGATCCTGACAGCAACCGGCACCTCCGCCCTCTCGCTGCAGAGCTCTGAGTCCCAGTTCCTTGTGGCCTCTCCTCCAAGCTTCTAAAGTCTAATAATCCTGAGGGAAAAAAATGGCAGATAGGAGACAGAACGAACTTGCAGCTTCTACTCAGATGGATAGAGCAGCATGTGAAGACTCACATTGTGAATTTTTGCTCCAAGAACTACCATAGGAACATACCAGGAAAGCCCAGAGGATCCACAGGCTCTTTCAAGGAAGCAGCTTGCCACTGTAGGTGCCATGAGACAGCCAAAAAACTGGGAGTGCCCAAAGTGCGAGAGGGTGAAAATCTGGCCCCAACTGCACATCCTCACTGGGGAGCCTGAAGGTCTAGATCACAGGAGGATTTGACCTTACCTGGAGCTCAGATGAATTTAGAGAGCTCAGAAAAATACAGCGGTAGAAGTAGTAGTGGGAAGAGCCCTGTTGGCTCTCAGTTCCTGGGGAAGCCATTTCTGACTCTGTCTTGCAGGGGTCCTTGGAAAGGGCTGCCAGTGGAATTGGGGAAAGACCACAGGGAGAAGGAAATTTCCAGCTGAACTTTGTAACAATTTGGAGTGGATGTGAAGTTTCCTGGATAGAATCCTGGGGAGGGGGGTTAACAGGAAGCACAGAAGCCATGGCAGTGGAGGAGGTGTGAAACCTGGCCAAGTTCTCAGCCCTGCTCACCGGCTGCCTGCAAATAAACTCGGTGCTGTTGGTGAGGCACGGCGGGAGTGAGACTGGCCTTTTGGGCTGCATGGGAGCTGGGTGAAGCCTATCATTGCCAGCTTTCCCCCACTTCCCTGGCAACTTGTATGACACAGGAGAGGCAGCCATAATCTCCCTGGGAATGTAACTCCATTGGCCTGAGAACCACATCCCAACCCCCACAGCAGTTCCAGCAAGCCCAGTCCAAGGAAATTCTGAGCTCAGACATGCCTAACCCTGCCCTAACCTGATAGTCTCTCTCTACCGACCCTGGTAGCTGAAGAAAAAGGACATAACCTGTTGGGAGATCTATGGCCCTGCTCACTGCCTGAGAAACCCAAACACTTACCCATGTGACCCTAGGGCAAGCTTTTATCCTACCTATACAATCACAGCTGATGCTCTCTTGAGAGTGCCATCTCCTGTTGCAGGCCAACCAACACAAAACCAGCACACTAAACAAAATTACATTATAACGATCCTCACAGAGTCCACTTCACTCCCCCGCAACCAACACCAGAGCAGGTGCTGGTATCCATGGCTGAGAGACCTGAAGATGAATCACATCACAGGACTATTTACAAGCACTCCTCAGTACCAGCCAGAAGACCAGTAGCTCTGCTAGAGGGCTAGACCCAGAAGAGAAATAACAATCACTGCAGTTCAGCTCTCAGAAAGCTTCATCCCTAGGGGAAGTGAAAGAGCACCACATTAAGAGAGTGCCCTTTGGGACAAAAGAATCTGAAGAACAGCCCTTGAGCCCCAGATCTTCCCTCTGACATAGTCTACCCATATGAAAAGGAACCAAAAAACAATTCTGGTAATATGACAAAACAACACTCCAAATATCACACTAGCTCAACAGGAATGGCTCCAAACCAAGAATAAATTTCTGAATTGCCAGAAAAAGAATGCAGAGGGTCAATAATTAAGATACTCAAGGAGGCACCAGAGAAAGGTGAATACCAACTTAAAGAAATTAAAAAAAAAATGATACAGCATATGGATAGAAAAATCTCCAGAGAAATAGACAGCATAAATAAAAAAACAATAATAATTTCCGGAAATGAAGAACAGAGAAATGCAAAATACACAGGAAAGTCTCAATAGAATAAAACAAGTAGAAGAAAGAACTTCAGAACTCAAAGATGAGTCTTTTGAATTAACCCAATCTGACACAGAAAAAAAGATGAAAACAAATGAACAAAGCCTCCAAGAAGTTTGGCATTATGTTAAAAGATCAAACCTGAGAATAATGGATGTTCCCAAAGAAGAAGAGAAATCTAAATGTTTGGAAAATATCTATATGTTTAGGGAATAATCGAGGAAAACTTCCTGGCCTTGCTAGACATCCAAATACAAGAGGCTCAAAGAACACCCAGGAAATTAATTGCAAAAAGATTGTCTAGGCACTTAGTCATCTGGTTATCTAAAGTCAAGACAAAGGAAAAGAATCTAAAAAGCTACAAGCAAAAGTGTCAGGTAACCTATAAAGAAAAACCTACCCAATTAATAGCAGATTTCTCAATAGGAACCCTACAAGCTAGACGTGATTGGGATCCTATCTTTAGCTTCCTTAAACAAAACTATTATCACCTAAGAATTTTGTATCCAGTGACACTAAGCTTCATATATAAAGGAAAGATAGTCTTTTTCAGACAAACAAATGCTGAGAGAATTTGCCACTACCAAGCCAGTACTACAAGAACTGCTAAAAGGAGCTCTAAATCTTGAAACAAATCCTCAAAATACATCAAAATATAACTTTGTAAAGCATAAACCTCACAGGACTTATAAAACAATAACACAGACACACACACACATACTCAGACAACAGTTAGCACAGTGAATAGACTAGTACCACATGCCTCAATACTAATGTTGTATGTAAATGGCCTAAATGTTCCAGTTAAAAGATGCAGAATGGTGGAATTAATAAGAAATCACCAACCAACTATCTGCTGTTTTCAAGAGACTCACCTAACAGCTAAAGACTAACATAAAGAGGTAGAAAAAGATACTTCATACAAATGGGCACCAAAAGTAAGCAGAAGTAGCTATTCTTATACAAGGCAAAAGAGACTTTAAAGCAACGGGAGTTGAGAAAGAGGGACATTATATAATGATAAAAGGACTAGTCCAAATGGAAAATATCACAATCCTAAATATATATGCATCTAACACTGGAGTTCCCAAATTTATAAAACAATTAGTACTAGACCTAAAAAATGAGATAGATGGCAACACAATAATAGTGGGAACTTCAGTAATCCACTGACAGCACTAGATAGGTCCTCAAGACAAAGTCAATGAAGAAACAATAAACTTAAACTATACCCTAGAACAAGTGGACTTAATTGGTATTTACAGAATCTTCTACCCAACAACTGCAGAATATACACTGTATTCATCAGCACATGGAACAGTCTCCAAGATAGTCTATATTATAGCCCATAAAACAAGTCTCAGTAAATTTAAGAAAGTCAAAATTATATCAAGTACTCTCTCAGACCACGGTGGAATGAAATTGGAAATCAACTCCAAAAGGAACTTTCAAAACCATGCAAATACATGGAAATTAAATAACCTGCTCCTGTATGATCATTGGGTCAACAATGAAATTAAGAGAGAAATTTAAAAATTATTTGAACTGAACAATAGCGACACAATCTATCAAAACCTCTGTGATACAGCAAAGGTGGTGCTAAGAGGAAAGTTCATAGCATTGAATGTCTCCATCAAAAAGTCTGAAAGAGCACAAATAGACAATCTTAGGTTATACCTCAAGGAACTTGTGAAACAAGAACAAACCAAACCCAAACCCAGCAGAAGAAGTGAAATTGAAACAAAAAAATACAATAGATAAATGAAACAAAAAGCTGGTTCTTTAAAAAGAGAAACAAAACTGATAGACCATTAGTGAGTTAATGAAGAAAAGAAGATTCAAATAAGCTCAGTTAGAAACAAAATGGGAGATGTTATAACTAATACCACAAAAATGCAAAACATCATTCAAGGCTACTAGGAACAACTTTACACACACAAACAAGAAAACTTAGAGAAGATGGACAAATTTCTGGAAATATACAACCCTCCTAGATTAAACCAGAAAAAAAAACAAACTCTGAACAGATCAATTACAAGCAGAGAGATTGAAATGGTAATAAAAAAAATTGCCAACAAAAGTCCAAGACCAGATGGATTCGCAGCTGAATTCTATCAGACATTCAAAGAAGAGTTGTTAACACTCCTATTGAAATTATTCCAAAAAATAGAGAAAGAGGGAGTCCTCCCTAAATCATTCTGTGAAGCCAGTATCATTCTAATACCAAAACCAGAAAAGGACATAAAGAAAATTACAGATCAGTATCCCTCATGAACATTAATACTAGCTAACCAAATCCAACGGCATATCAAAAAGATAATCCACCTTGATCAATTTGGTATCATATGAGGGATGCAGGGATGGTTTAACATTTGCAAGTCAATAAATGGGATACACAACATAATCATTCAATAGATGCAGAAAAAGCACCTGACAAAATCCAGCATTGCTTTATGATTAAAACCCTTAGCAACATTGGCATGGAAGAGACATACCTCAAGGTAATAAAAGCCATCTATGACAAACTCACAGCCAACACTATACTGAATGGGGAAAAGCTCCCCCTGAGAACCAGAACAAGCCAAGAATGCCCACTTTTACCACTTATCTTCAACATAGTACTGGAAGTCCTAGCCACGGCAATCAGACAAGAGAAAGAAATAAAGGACATCCAAATCAGGAAAGAGGAAGTCAAACTGTGGAAAACCCTAAAGACTCTTCCAAAAAGCACCTAGAACTGATAAATGAATCCAGCAAAGTTTCAGGATACAAAATTAACGTACACAATTCAGTAGCCCTACTTTATGACTACAGCAACAAAGCTGAGAATCAAATCAAGAATGCAATCCTTTTCACAAATAGCTGCAAAAAAGTTGAAATACTTAGAAATATACCTAACCAAGGAGGTGAAAGACCTCTACAAGGAAAACACATCCCATGTTCAAAGATGGGTAGAATCACTATTGTGAAAATGACCATACTGACAAAAGCAACCTACAAATTCAATGCATTTCCTATCCAAATACCACCATCATTCTACACAGAAATAGAAAAAACAATCCTAAAATTCATATGGAACCAAAAAAGAGCCTGCATAGACAAAGCAAGACTAAGCAAAAGAACAAATCTGGAGGCATCACATTACCTGACTTCAAACTATAAGGCAATAGTCACCAAAACAGCATTGTACTGGTATGAAAAATAGACACAAATACCAATGGAACAGAATAGAGAACCTAGAAACACAGTCAAATACTTACAGCCAACTGATCTTCAAGAAAGCAAACAAAATCATAAAATTAGGAAAGGACACCCCATTCAGCAAATTGTGTTGGGATAATTGGCAAGCCACATAGAGGTGAATGACACTGGATCCTCATCTCTCACCTTCTACAAAAATCAACTCAAGATGGATCAAGGACTTTAAGACCTGAAACCCTAAAAGTTCTAGAAGATAACACTGGAAAAACCCTTCTAGACTTCAGCAAATACTTCATGACCAAGAACCCCAAAGCAAAGGCAATAAAAACAAAGATAAATAGATGGAACTTAATTAAACTAAAAAGCTTCTGAACGGCAAAGGAAATAATCAGCAGAGTAAACAGACAACTCTCAGAGTGGGAGAAAATCTTCACAAACTATGCATCTGGCAAAGGATTAATATCCAGAATCTACAAGGAACAGAAATCAGCAAAAACCAAAAAACATATAATCCTATCAAAAAGTGGGCTAAGGACATGAGTAGACAATTCTCAAAAGAAAACATACAGATGGCCAACACACTTATGAAACAATGCTCAACATCACTATCAGAGACATACAAATCAAAACCACAATATGATACCACCTTACTCGTGCAAGAATGACCATAATCAGCAAATCAAAAAATAATACATGTTGGCAGGGATGTGGTAGAAATAAACACTTTTACACTGCTGGTGGAACTGTGGAAAACAGTATGGAGATTCTTTAAAGAACTGAAAATAGCTCTACCATATGATCCAGCAATCCTGCTACTGGGTATCTACCCAGAGGAAAGGAAATCTTTACAAAAAAAAAAAGACACTTGCACATGCATGTTTATAACAGCAGAATTTGTAACTGCAAAATATGGAACCAGTCCAAATGCCCATCAATCAATGAATGGATAAAGAAACTGTGATATATATATATATATATATCCCCCATGAAATACTACTCAGCCATAAAAAGGAATGAAATAATGGCATTTGCAACAACCTGGATGGAAATGGAGACAATTATTCTAAGTGAAGTACCTCAGGAATGGAAAACCAAACACTGTATATTCTCACTCATAAGTGGAAGCTAAGCTATGAGGATGCAAAGGCATAAGAATGATACAATGGACTTTGGGGACTTAGAAGGAAGCGTGGGAGGGGGATGAGGGATAAAAGACTACACATTGGGTACAGCGTACACTCATGTGACGGGTGTGCCAAAATCTCATAAATCAGGCCACTAAAGAACTTATCCATGTAGCCAAACAACATCTGTTCCCCATAAACCTACTGAAATTAATAGAAAAAATAAAGTAATTTCTATTTATCCCAATCTTTTCCCTTTTTCCCTCAGCCCTAGTGATGGTAGCTGCTTTTGGCGACTGATACCTATATGATTGCTCCGTAAGTATCACAGAACTTTTGCAGTTCTCCAATACTTGTTTAACCAAGTCCTATCGAATGCTATCTATTAAAAAAAGGAAGGTTATTTAGGAATGATGATACGGGCAGAGACCAGGTATATACAGTAGGAAGGGGAGAGTATTCTGGAAGAAGCAATGGAAACAAAGGTACAAAGATGAGAAAACTTGTAGTGTGGCTGGGAGTAAAGACTAGTTGACTTGGCTGGACCTTGGGAAACACAGATAAAACCAGCATTGTGGATAGGAGTTGAAATGGAGAGGGTCTTGAAGGCCAGAATCTGGTCTTTTGGGAATCTTTGAAGATGCCTGAAGAGGGGAAGTGATATGATATAGGCTGGCTTTAGAAGGATCATTAAGGTGGTTCTTTGCAAGATGCACTAGCTTGAGAGAGTCTGTATCCATTCAAATGTGGCAAAAAAAATGAGACATATTTGCAAAAGCAGCTCTGACAGAGTGAGGAGGAAAGGGAAGATGTGAAGAAAAGCTAAAGAGTTTGGAACACGACTGAGACCATTAATAGAAATAGGTAAGTCAGGAAGAGAAGCTCTTCCTTATCACCACTCTTGAGGATGGAAAAATGTAGTTTTAATTTTCATTCATTTAAAGGTTGTGATGGAACCCCAAGATGAAAAAATCCATCGAGATGATAAAGATGGAAGCTAAGTTAGAAATAAGAGCTGGAGACACAGATTTGGGGAACTTGTTTTATAGGTATGTGTGGACAAAATTATCAATGGAAAGAGATCAGGCCTCAGGACAAAATACTGGAAGAACTCTGGCATTCAGTAATTGAAGAAGGAAGAAGAGATATCAAAGGAGCCTATGAAGAAATGGTTTGAGAGAGAAGAGGAAAATTGAGACCATGTAATAACATGGAAGTTCAGAAAGAAAAAAAATATTAAAGAGACTAGGTGGCAAATAAGTGGTTAATAAGAATTGTTGGAATGAATTAATAGTTTCATTTGTTCATAAAAATAACTGACCAAACATATTTTTCTCACAATAATCTCCCTACCTCTGGTAATATAAAAGGTGAACTTTATTCTGACTCATGTTTAAATGATGAAAAATCCCAAGGTAGTGAAATCAGAAATAAAAGCATTTTGTATAATCAAAATACTACATTCAATGCCATGGAAACCTATCTCCCTTTTTAAAAATTATACTTTTTAAGTTCTGGGGTATATGTGCAGAATGTGCAGGTTTGTTACATAGGTATACATGTGCCATGGTGGTTTGCTGCATCCATCACCTAGTCATTTACATTTGGTATTTTTCCTAAATGCTATCCCCCAATCCCCTCACCCACTGCTATCCCTCCCCTAGTTCACTACCCACTGACAGGCCCCAGTGTGTGATGTTCCCCTCCCTGTGCCCATGTGTTCTCATTGTTGGACACCTATCTCTTTATATAATTTAGGAGAGCATTTATTTCTGGATATTGAATATTTAGAAGTAGACTAACAACTGGGTTATCATAAAGATAAAGAATTAAAGAAGCAGGTAAGAATGGTTCAAATTTTACAAAACAGAAACAGAGTAGATCTTGGCCAGAAAACTCTTAAAACAACTCAACTGAGGATTCTAGGTTCCATGAATGGTGAATAACTTAGTTGGACTTATCTTCCTGCAGATAACAATCACAAAATCTAAACAAAAACAAACAAACTCCAAAAAACAATTACTACTTGAAAACACTGAAGAATTACCAAAAACAGTGGCAGAAATAGGACAGGTATCTAGCCTACAAACCTGGAAATTTCAACAAGTATAATTTCCAGCTTGTGGTTTTTTGCCTGAAAATGGCTTAGGGAGCTGGAAAGCTTATAGCTTCACTGGCTTGTGATTTCAGAGGTCAGAGTCTGGGGCCTGTTAGGACAGCTGGTAACTTTAGGAGCAAGTCACAGGAGAGCAACAAAGGTGATGAACTTCAGATTTATACATTAATTTTACCTGATCCCAAAACCTGGTCTCCAGAGGGCCCAGCAAAAGAGCAGCAGCTAGAAGCTAAAAGAACAGAGTAGAGATTTCAATTGCTGCCCACTGCAAGGAAGATGGAGGCTAGAGTTTGAGTTAATTGCCTGTTAGACCAAAAATAAATATTCTTCAGAGGAACATAACATAATTCAGAGCCTCCATGATACATGGTCTATAATGTTCAAAACCAGTTGACAAGAATTGTCAAAAACCACTAGACAAGAAATGAGACCAATATAGAGAAACCAATCCTGAGATGCTACAAATGCTGCAGTGAGTGGACAGTAACTTTAAGCAGCTATTATATGTTTAAGGACTTAAAGGAAAATACACTTATAATAAATGAACAGATAGTATATCAGTAGACAAGTAGAAACTATAAAAACTTCTAGAGCTTAACAGTTTAAAAAATGAAATGAAAAATAAGACAATCTTATCAGATTAGAGATGGCAGCAGTGTCAGTGAACTTAAAGTTCTACAGAAATTTTCCATTGTGAAAAACAGAGAAAAAAAAATTGAAAAAAAGAAATACTAAAAAATGGGATAAAAATGTGTGAAATAACTATTTTCAGGTATTAGACAACAGAAACTAGAAGACTGTGATCCCTGGAAAAAGGAAACAGACCAAGTGAACTCTGTGATTTCCTTGGAGGCACATTGTGAGATTCAAGGCATGGAAGGGTGTATTTAGTTTTCCAGGGTTGCCATAATAAAGTACCACAAACTGTGTGGCTTTCGCTTGTGTAAGATGAATTCATTGTCTCATAGTTCTGGAGGCTAGAAGTTCAAGAGCAAAGTGTTGGCAAAGTTGGTTCCATTTGAGAGCTGTGAGAGAATAATCTGTTTCATGTCTCTCCTAGTTTCTGGTGGTTTCCTGGCAATCTTGGGTGTACCTTGGCTTGCAGATGCACCACTCTGCTCTGTCTTCATGTTCACATTGTGTTTTGCCTTGTGTGCATGTCTGCATATATCTAAATTTCACCTTTCCATAAGCATAACAGTCATGTTGGATTAGGGTCCATGTGAATGACCTCATCTTAAGTTGATCATCTGCAAAGACCCTATTTCCACATAAGGGCACATCTACCGGTACTGGGGGTTAGGATTTCAACATCTTTTGTGGGGCTACTATTCAACCCATAACAGAGGGATATTCCAAACAGAGCACAATAGTCTAGACAAATTGATGAGACAAAGAATAGAGTTTGAAGAGGCAGAGGCAAGTGGATGCTACTAAGTGGAATTCTGGAGTTGAGGGTGCTACACAGAAAAAGAGCTCCAAAAATCTTCATAAATTCCTCTTGAGATTTTGCCCAACTAAAGATGTGCATCAGGTTAAAATCTGCAATGTTTAGCAAAGAGCTACCAGGGAGCTGTGAGCTTTATATTTTCCCAACTTCAGATAGGGCTGGAAGGCCTTCGAGTTCTGACCAGCAAGATTGGAATGTAATTGTTAATCATCCAGGGCATTTAGTAGAGACCCCAGAAAGGCTTTAGAGTAAAGGCTACTCTAGATCAGCTCTATGCTTAAAAACATCACATTTAACTTTCAATAACTCAATAGAAGAGAAACCCAACAACCTCTAGAGGAAGACAACAAAATCCAGACATTTGATGTCAAATCTGCACTGACCAGCATATAGCCAAATATTACTTGACAAGGAGGAAAATGTAATACATAACTGAGACAAAAATCAGTGAATGAACACAGTTCCAGAAATGACAAGGATGTTGGAACTGGTAGACAAGGATATGAAAACAGTGTTAAAATATGTTAAGTGTTTAAAGAAAAGCATGCACATACTGAGGAAGAAAATGGAAGTCATAGAAAATCAACTGGACTTCTAGGAATGAAATATATTTTCTGAAATAAAAAATTCACTGGATAGGATTAATAGAAGATTAAATACTATAGAAAAATATCTGTGAGCCTACGGCCATACCACCCTGAACACGCCCAATCTCGTCAGAAAAATATCTGTGAAACTGAAGATGTAATACTACAAATTAGCCAAAGTGAAGCAGAGAGAGAAAAAAAACTAGAAAAAAAAATCAAATGGTCAAATATATGTTTGATAGGGATGTGACTACATGGGTGTGTCTGTTACATTTATGCAGTTAAGATGTATTTCAATGTATATACGTTTTACCTAAAAGAATAATTGAGTAGGGATAGAATGGGGCATGAGTTAAAGTACAAATAAGAATCGCAGAAGGTGGTGATGAGGGCATGGGGGTTCTCTACGTACAATTCGGCTTATTTTGTATATATGCGAAATTACCCAAAATAAAAAGAAAAACAACATTGCTTTTACATACTCTGCCTATTCATTTCTATACCTTTTCTAGGAAGTTTTAACAAGTGTAAAACAATTGCTGTACCAGCCTATTTAAAAATATTTCCCCAAATATTTTATAATCTGTCCTACTTAAAAATTCCTGCTATGGGCTCATTTTCATTCATGCAGCTCTGCTGAATTCAGAGATGACTTTCATTTGTGCTCGTCACCTTTGCTTCTGACGAATTCAGACTGGTTGCTGTGTGTGGCAGAATCTGCTAGTTCCTTCATATCTGTCCTCCTCTTAAGAACCTCTGAACTTGAGCTACATAGTTTCTTGGAATAGAGATTTTCCGGCATTCCTTGCAAAAAAGTGTGGAGCATGTGGTTATATTCAGTAGAGAGGGAGAGAGCTATGCACATCTCCTGAAACTGGTCTTTAAAATGACTTGTTCGTCTTGCCCTTTCCTCTAACCTGCTGTTGAGAACATGTATGTACAGCAAGCCATCCTGGCCTAGGTGGATAGAGGCAACACTCCAGGGATGTCAGAGCAAGAGGAAATTGAAGACATTTTGCCTTGGTCTTGGTGTCCGACCAGGCCTGGACCATCTTCCTTTGGACGGTTACTTGAAACTGGAATACACTTCTGCCTTCTTTAAGCTACTGTTACTGAGGGTCTTTGTTAAAAGTTGCTGAATGTATATCCTAACTATAACAATCCTTACATATCCTCTCAATCCTAAGGCAATGTCCATCTGCTGTAGATGGGACTGTATTTCCCTTCACATCAGGACAGTGACCATAGAGATTGGGTTTCTAGAAATCGTGACTATTCATTTTGAATTGAAAACACTTTTAAGAAAGTCTACTTTCAACACTAAAGGGAAAGATCAAAATAAACTAATTATAACCAAAGTAAATGACCAAAATTGTCAGTCACCTGCCTTTTCTGTCATTAATCTGTTTTTCAAGGCTTTTAACTGAATACATAGTTTATTTTGTAAAAATCTGTGTTCAGGATTGATATTCTCAGCACATGTAGTACAGACTCTGTGCTTTTATGTTCATATTTATGTGTATGTCTCTGTGTGTATGCAGTGCTCTCTATGGATTGCCAGAAGCAACAGTCAAAATAAGGAATTTAACATGAATTCCCACTGTGTATGTTCCCAGTGAATAATTATCCATGTTTCACTGCTAATGAGAAAACCTGGCTTGTAACAGGGTTCCTTTCTGTCACAGACATTTCTCATTTGTTAAAATAAACAAAGTATCTGTCATTTTTTTTTTTGGAAGGCAAGCAATCTGTATATTTATAAGGACACCGAAAAACACGTGCTAATAATGATTCCACACCTCTGAGAGGCCAAATAATAAACCATTCCTACCCTCCCTTTTGCTTCAACGAGGAAGTTCACAGTATTTAAGGCAAGGGGCTAGCATCTTTCTTTTCTGTTTCCCTTCCAGCTATGTGCAGCGGAACATTTCCAAACCTCAACACCCAGCCCAGGAAACAGGCAATCAGCAGGCAGTGACCGTGCTCTCTCCTCCTCAGGCCTCAGCTATTATAGGGCTTACGTTAGTGAGGTGGCTGAGGAGGACGCCGCATTTGGGAAGGCTGCCTAGCTAACTCGAATTCTGGCAGCAGAAGGTCTCTCTCTATCAACCTTTCTTAACCAGTGAAAGAAAATATTGCCCTTAGGCCCCATTCCTCCACCTAAAGTGGTTCTAAACTGCATCAAAGCCAGGTGTGATTCACATATGTGGATCACATATGTGATCCTTAGTTTCATCTGTTTTTAAAAAAAATAACTGGAAACTGAGAAAAGTTTAGAATGGGACACATGTACCCAATGGGAAAACCAAATTATAATGAAATTGCCTCCTTTTAAAAATTTGTGATTGATTTTATCTTAAATGCCAGAAAAGACATCTCTCCGAATGGGTCTGACATCCCCATGTACTGATATGAAATAGGGAAAAGGAAGCATTAAAGACCAGGGGTTCCCCTCCTTATTTGTTCCAACTATGACAGAATCAATGCCCTCCAGCAAGGACAGGGCATCGGTCCAGATGTAACCTATAATGTGACACTAGTTGACAGCTTTGCTTTTTTCAAATTGACCTCACTTTCTACATCTTTGTCTTTTGATTTTATATTGGCTTCTGTGACTAAACAGCCTGACTCAGGGAAACAGCCTGAGTTTGAAAGGTGAGAAGGACATGCGGGGTAGAGAACTGGGAGACCTGGCAGCCTGGCTTCACTCCCTTGCATCTGCAGCGGAAGATGCTGACTGACTTTAAAGTTGGCAGCACATGGTTGCCTTTGTAGCACCTGTCTCTAAAGAAGCTCTGAATTCACAGTACAATGGTCATTATATAGCGGATTTTTTGTTGATTCAAAGGGCCGAAAATCACCAAGATTTTTGGCAAGTGGCTTAATTTGTGGGCTTCTTTGTAGGTTAGATCAAACCAACTCAGGCATTCATTAGCTGCCAGTCACTATGAGTGAGTCACACAGCCAAGGTTCATTTTGATGGGTTCTTAGCCTTAATGAGCAGAAGCAAGAGTTCTGAGTGCATATTTTTTCTCCTCTCTTCCCTCTCCAGCCAAACAGCTCAGAAAAAGGCACCTGAGCTTGATAAACTGATTGTATAAAGTACAAGCTATAAATGGACTGAACCCAGTTAACGAAGAAGAATGGTCTGAAAAGAATATACAATCTAAAAGAGGAGGAGAAAAAGTAGTACTCTGGGAATTTTCACTTATTTAACTGCTTTCTAAAGGAAAAGAAAGCTGTGGCTGATTAGGACATGCTGTGTAAAAGTATGAAAGATGTGGCATTATTACTTCATGAGCTGGCTCCAGGCCTGTCAGCATTTTCATTACAATCCTCCATTTT
This sequence comes from Sapajus apella, assembly GCF_009761245.1. Classification (NCBI taxonomy): domain Eukaryota; kingdom Metazoa; phylum Chordata; class Mammalia; order Primates; family Cebidae; genus Sapajus; species Sapajus apella. The sequence continues at coordinate 14,866,164 of NW_022436982.1, forward strand.
TTCACAGAGTTAAACTTACTATAAAAATGATGTGTGTCAGGATGAAACTTGGCACTTGGTGTAGTCAGTCTGGGAGTCCTTTCCTTAATTTAATTTTACAAAACGGGAAAACATTCAGTCCTGTAAACTTTATAGAGGGATCTCCATTCTGCTCGTGGTATATGGTGCGTACAAGCCTCACTCTAAGGCCTTGGGGTGACTGAGCGAAAGTAGGGAAGTAGTTTCAGTGCCTTTCCTGGCTCCTTACATTTCTGGTTTGACCTTCTCTTGGGTGGCAGAGATGGTCGCTGAAGAGCTTAGAATGAGTGGGAGCTGGCACCAAGCAGCCAGCAAAGAGGAATGATTAATTCATATTGGAAAAACTCAGTTACTCACTCCCATTTGTCAGCTAGACCCAGAAGGCTGTGGGAGAAGACAAGCAACTTTAATTTTCACTCCGATTTCTGGGACCTCCCAATGAGCTGGTCAAATAACCCAGCCAAGATGATTCCCATGCACATTTGCCCAAAGAAAACTAACTAAGACATTCCTGGAAAAATGGAACTATCCAAGCCCATTTTCCATTCCCCAAATGTCTCTTCACCTCTAGGGTAAGCTTTGGGTTTCCATTGGCAGGGGGTATGCTAATGTCTCTCATGATCCTGGCATCTGGTACAACATGATATATTTCTCAGCATGAAAAGTAGCTCCATCCAGATTTATGACTTGATTAAGGCCTTGCCTTTTCCAAAATGATTGGGTTACTGTGTGGTTATTACCCTCACCCATACCCTAGGACTTGGTTATTCTCTTACAGGTGAAGAAGATGGGATGCCTGCTTCTGATATATATGCACACACATCCATGAAAATATGATTGTACTATAAGATAGAGTTTGGCCATGTTAAACAACATGCTTCTCCAGGATTGACTGAAACACCTCTAGGGGGTAGCAGGCAGGCAGGCTCTAGGAAATTGGCCCGATTTTAAAAATTCGCAGTAGTGTTGATCGGAATTGAACCTATCTCACGTGTATATCACAAAGAGTTCCCATACATCTTTCTCTGCCAGTAGGCTCTTGGCATAAAACATACCTTTTAAAAACACATCAGCATTTTAAAAAAGGTTTTAACATTCTGGGTTTATAAGTCCCTGGTTGACTCTACCCTCAGGCTGCTGGCAGGTGCCACCTGGCCTGCAGGAGGAAAGACCAGGATGACCCTAGGAAGGACTGGCTGCAGGCTGCTTGAAGCTGAGGAAGGAATTTCAATCCACGGATGAGATGGCCTTTTAATGAACTCCAGAATGTGGGTCATACTTGGGTCATACCATATTTCTGAGGAGAGTCCTAGGTCAGATATTCCCCTCTGTGTTTACTTGTCCATCACACTCACCAAGATTAGGTTCTGTAATGAATGAAACTGATGTTTCACATTTGGTCTGAAATAGGACATTATTGTAGGACTTTCAAGGAAGCGCTCTGTAATCAAGGTGCTACTGCTCTGAGAAGAACACAACAGTTTCAGAGGCAAAGCCGTGGACTCTATGAAGATTCTCTTCTTTTGAATAAAGTAGCTGTTCTCAACCCCTCATCCAGCCAATGGAGAGGCAAGCTAGAAAATATACAGATCAGCTTGGAGGCAAAACAACAGCCAGCAGCAGCTCTGAGCCAGCATGCCTTAGGAACTCAGGCTAAGTTTGGCTCTGATTTTGGGTGACAGCCTTTGCAAAAAAAGCCCTCCACCCCAACACAAAAAAAGATCCTTTGCTCACAGCTCTGTCTACACTCCATTTCATTTCTCTCCTGCTGAACCGAAGCCACAGCAGAGCAGCGGATATAAAGAATGACTAATATTCCTAGCAGGTATCCTGGGAGGCCTCACTGGGCACAGCGCAGGGTTCAGTGGCAAGCCACAGGAAGGAGCCACTGCTGACCAGGAATTCCAGGGTGAGCAGCGGGGGTGGAGCTCCCGGGGAAACGCGAAGACCTTTCCTGGATTTATTATTTCCACATAAGTCTTCTGGGTCTTGGAGGCTCCAGAAACTTCTCAACAAAGGAAAGAAAATAATAAACAATGTGAGGGAAGTGAAGAAGGGGGAGAGTTAAGCTGGTGAGCTAAAGTATGGATGAGAGCCACGGCAAGGGAGGAGGAGGAGTGAGGACTGAGATGTCTGGAAGGATCCTGCTAGCTCGCTTTGGGGACAAGAATATGCTCTGTCAGGTGATGTCTGGCTTTTAGCAGCCAAGCCCAAAGAGTACATGGTTTTGTAAGGACCCGTAAATAGATAGGTCCTATAAAGGGGATGTCAGAAATCCATCCACAGTCCTTACTGGAAACATCATAGCATCAATGTGACGAGCACCTGAAGGGCAGACAGTAGCTGTCCAAATGCCTGCTGTTTGTCTTGCAACCTACACTTCTAGTATTGATTTGCTTTGGCTTCTAATCTTTGGGTGTGGTTCTCAGATTTGTCTTGATTTATATACTCCAGAGACCCCTGTGGAGCATTTAGTGGACTCTCTTCTGATGGCTTAAGGGAGAAGTGGCATGGTTCAGATTCCTGGGCCCAATTCTGGCCTTTCTGAGAATCAATTGGACTTAGAAGCCCTAAAATTAAAGCAGTCTCCTTAGGCAACCTGGGATTCAGGGCAATTTAGACCTGGATAAGGCAGAGCACATGCTGTTCTGCAGGGAATGGGTAACTTCACTGAATCAGTTCTCCTGGGCTTCCCTGTTCTCCATAGCACTCACACTGGATGAAGGTAGAGGGTCCAGAATGGGAAATGCATATCAAACGAGGGATGTGTATATGATCTCAAATGGAAGAGAGAACTAAAGTTTCCACAGAGCTTCTCAAAGGCATTCCAAAGACAGCAGATTTGAAAGCCGAAATTCAGGCTTGCACAGAGCAAGTATGCTTAGCATGAGAAAGGAATTATGCCTTTTATCCAGTAACATTACTGGCACCTATATTCTACTTTAAAATGTACAATTAGCATTTTGTCCGAGTTTGCTCTTATATCCTTCTAAAGACCAAAGCTAAGAAATCCCAGAAAATAAAGTAGGAAAACCAATGTTTTTCTACAGTAATAAGATTTTTTTCCCCTTAAAATTTATTTTTGGATTATGATGGTAGGGGTGGGAATTGGGAATGAACTGTGTTTACAATTAGGTGTTTACATATTGCCATCTGACTCTTCACGCTTGTCAAAAAATATTATGAAAAACAAAGTATTCAAAAGATGTTTGTCATTGTTGGTAAGAAAGGCCAGAGCAGCAGTTGACAAACCTTTTTTTTTTTTTTTTAAAGGGCCAGATAGTAAATATTTTAGAGTTTGTGAGCCAGATGGTCTCTGTCACAGCTACTCAACTCTGCCACTGTAACTTGAGATCAGCCATAGACAATATGTAAACAAATGGGTGTGGCTGTGCCCCCCTAAAATCTCATTTATAAAGGGGTAGTGGCCTAGACTTGGCTGAAGACTAACCCTTGCTCTAGGGTATGAGATCATTAGAGTTTCTGTATGTTGAGAACAAATGGCCTAGTAAAACCACTAACTGCCTGTGCAAGATATATTTTACCCCAAAGAAAGCAGCCATTTTCACAAGAGGAGGAGGATGAATTCGACACCATCTTTTCTAATTGAAAGGTTCAACTTGTTACTTTAAAAAATACCAATGCACATTCATTACAGACTAAAAGCTCACAAAAGTATAATTCAAAAATCCCTCAAGTCCCACTTCTCAGAGTCAATTGATCTGAATGTCACTCATTCCAATCACACATAGGCACACACATCATTAGGCAGATTAATAAATCTTGGACAATTTTCTTGTCAAATGAATATAGGTCTACATCATTCTTTAAATAGGTAATGGGTGCACTAACATCTCAGAATCCACCATTATATAATTAATTCATCCATGTAATGAAAAATCACTTGTACCCCAAAAGCTATTGAAATATAAAATCAGTGCTGTTACGAAGCAAAAAAAAAAGGAATCTTTAATCAACTCTCTATAGAGAATGACATGCTTCCAATTTTTCACTAATATAAACTATGCTGTAGTGAATTTACTAGTACATACATCTCTGTGACCAAATATCTCCCTAGGTTACATGACTGAAGTAGCACTGATAGCTCAATAGGTATCCTTTGAAAATATTGATATACATTGCTAAATTGCCCTCCAGAAATGTTATCCTAATTTATGTTCTGGGCAACAATGTATGATAGTACCTTTTATTTAATTCTTTGATATTTTGGTTGGTAGGCAAAATAACTGCCTCCCTAAAAAAATCCACATCCTCATCCCTAAAACGTATGAATATATTACCTCACATGACAAAAGGGACTTTGCAGATGTGATTAAGAAAGGATATTGAAATGGGGGATTATCCTCGATTATCCAAGTAGGCCTCATGTCATCAAAAGGGTCCTTATAATGGGGAAGATAGCTAGTCAGAGGGAAATGTGAAAATGCCATGCTGCCATCCTTGCAGACGGGAGAAGAGCCACAGCCAAGGGATGCAGGTGGCTTTGAGGAACTGGAAAAGACAAATATATTTCCCTCTAGAGCCTCCAGAAAGAAACAGCTCAGTCAGTCTTGATTTTAGCCCAGTAAGATCTGTTTTGGACTTCTGACCTCCAGAGCTCTAACAGAATAAATTTGCGTTGTTTTAATCCACTAAATCTATGGCAATTTGTTACAGCTGCAATCAGAAATGAATACAGATTTCATAAACGTTTTTTATCTTTACCAATCTATTTATGGCAAATAGTATTTCATTTTATTTGCTTTTCTTTAATTATTGATAAGACTGAATTCGTTGTCAACCTTTTGATGTACAGCAAGCAGTTAATGTTGCTGGGTAAGGCATCTCTTTAAGCATCTGAAAAAAGCTTTGGATTCTTTCACCAGAGAAAAGCATATATGCACATATACTAGGGGGCTTATGGAGTCCTCAAAGCTTGTGGACCACAGGCTAAGGACCCATGAAGTATAAAGCAAGAGTGGAAAGGATACCAGTGACAGCATTATCTTATTCAAAGTCACAAAGATAAGACCTGAGAGCCTGTCCCAGCCTGGCAGACAGGTAAGATTTGATGTAAGCAAGCACCTGGCCAGGAAGGCAGGAATCAGGAGCACTGTGGAGCACAGAGGCTGGACACTGCTCAGCACCGACTCCTCTTGTTCTCTACCTGTTTTACCCTCTAGCTTCGAAGCCTGGAAGCAACTGGGTTTCTGTTCAGAAATCCTCAGCAATTCCTTATCCTTTTGCCTTCTTTTCTTAAATGATTCAGTTGAAACCCGTTAGGTGAGGATAAAGAAGGCAATGCTCATAGGGTAAAGGGGAGCCATGATAGTCCAGAATGGGACGCTGAGGCTGAGTGGAGTGAAAGCCGCAGGGGTGACCTGAGGAGGGATGTGGAGCCTGAGTGAGGTGAGGACAGCATCTGTGTGGGGATGGGGTCGCAATGGTATGAGGCTGTTTATACAGAGAGAGTTTGTTCAAATAAGAAAGTATGCTAAGGATAGCAGGAGGCAGAGAATTACAAATGTGGAAGAAAAACGAAGAATAAATCCTGTGGTGTTGGATAAGAGTGGAGATAGAAGGGAGGACTCATGGCTCACTGTATAGATAAATATAGAAATGATTACATTAGTGTGTGTATGTATGGCTATACATGTATAGATATGTGCATTATTTTTACTTCTGAGTACTAAGAGCATTGACACATCAGTAGCAATGAACATACTTGATGTCGAGATCTTGGTGTCTAAATACTATTCTCTAGGGCTGGAGCAGGGAAAGTTCAAGATGAATCTAGAATATCTTCTTGTGCCAGAAAGTAATGAAAGTAATGAAGTTCTGAAAGAATGCTATGGACATGTCAAAAGATATGAGTCATCTTAAAGTCATGCTGGCTGCATCTGGGAAATGTTTTACTTTAAAATGCAAGAAGTTAGCATAGCATAGATTATAGCCCATTGGGTAAGACAGGAGGACACAAGTTCATGCAGGTAAGTTCAATGAGGAATGAGATATCTACCATAGTCCCAGAGCACCTCCTCACAAAAGACATATTAATTCCAAAGGAAACTTTTGGAACTTAACTTTTACAGTGGAAAAGCTGAGAAGATACCACTTTTAATCAACTGACTGGTGTTAACATTAGCAGTCATGGTATAAAGGAAATCACAGTCATGCAACTGGGTGTGATGAGAAGAACCCAGCATCGCTCTGTGATATTCTTGCCAAAGTCTTACAACAAAGACTCATTTAATCATGTGGAAACATCAGGCACATCCAAACTGAGGGACGTATTTCAAAATCACAGCCATATCATCTTCAGAAGTGTTAAGGTCATAAAAATCGAGGGAAGCCTGAGGAACTGTTCCATTTGAAGTAGAAGGGACATGACAACTAAATGCAATTTATGATTCGGGATGGAATTCTTTTGCTACTAAAGAGATTGTTGGGATAACTGACAAGCCTTGAAGGAATATGCACCGGGTGATGAGGGATTATGTCAGCAACTTACTCTCGAATGAATGAAGTAGAAAAAGTTCCTCGTATTCCAATTCCAACTCTTTTGTAAAACTGAGGTTATTTCAAAACAAAAGTATGTTAAAGAAGAAAAAAACTCGCATCCCAAATCAAGAAGTAGAACGTGTGAAAAAAGAGGAAAAAGCCGCTGAGACCTCAGGATTTGGAGGACTGGGAAAGTGATAAACATGAGCACCCAAGGTGAAATTGCTGATGGCTCAGAAAATGGAGTTGTTCCACAGTTTGTTCTGTGACTTTTGAAAATGTTTCCTCCTTTCTCCAACCAGCTTTTGCTCTGAAAAGAAGTGTCTTCTCTATCCATTAAACACTACAGACAACTCAAAGTGTGTAGCCCAATAGCTTTGTTTTATTTGAATGCTGTTTTCTTCTCAAATTAAAAAAAAAAATCCTTGAGCTAGGCATGCTGGCTTATGTTGGTAATCCCAGCACTTTGGGAGGCTGAGGCAGGATGACTGCTTGAGGTCAGGAGTTCGAGACCAGCTTAGCCAACATGATGAAACCCTGTCTCTACTAAAAATACAAAAATTAGTCAGGTATGGTGGTGCAAGTCTGTAATCCCAGCTACTCAGGAGGCCAAGGCACAAGAATTGCTTGAACCCGGGAGGTGGAGGTTGCAGTGAGCTGAGATCTTGCCACTGCACTCTAGCCTGGGTGACAGAGTGAGACTCCATCTCAAAAAAAAAAAAATCCTTCTTATCATTTGGGAAAAACCAGTTTATCATTGCTATGTCAACCATAAAACTAAAAAACTAAAAATTCTTTAAAATTAAGTTTAGTTAGCCAAATCATAATAATCTGAATTAGCAATACTTATATATTAATGAATCAAAAAACCATCATTTCATAATCAAGGTTTGTATAAAAGATGTTTAGATCCTGAAAAAAGGGTTGTAATAATTGCTTAACAAAAGCGTTGTTTTCCTTTACTTTTACTCTAATTTAACTTTTTATAATATTTTTCTCTCTGCAGTTATACCATGTTTGACAAAATTGCAGTGTGCTTAGCAGAAGCTCTTCATTCAAATCTCGTGGTCCTCTCTATCTCTCTGATATGCATTTTATGAACCATCATGAAGCAGTTTCTGAACCGTGTCTTTCAGTGAGAATCTGAGATGCCAGGAAAGTTCATTAATATAGAGAACAACAGGATTACAAGGAAAAGAATTAAGAGGAGGTGCAGTTTTTACTGTGGATCTAAGAATGCCATGGTCATTTTCTTCTGGGCCTAAATTCTTTTTCTGGCATCAGGAAGCTGGCAGGACATCAGACACACAGGCTTGTGCTGGTTTCTCTCTCCTGACACCACTTCAAAGAGTCGCACATTACACACAATGGTCCCTGCCAGGTTCTAGAAAGGTCCTTGAATGAATTTTTGGACTTATCTCCTTGGCAACAAAATGTACCAGGAGCTCATTATTTTCAAGCAGGCACTGCTGACAGAGAAATGAAGAATTCCATAATCATAATAGATTTTCACATAAAAAGATTCTTGATAGAATGATGTTTTATGAGCTAAACTGGTCTTTCTACATCCTTTCAGAGATAAGGTGTTAAAGGTGAAGGATAAAAGAGTTTGAACTCTTGAACAGATACAGACATATTACTACATTATGCTTCCAGAGCAGGAATACAGTTATCATCATCATCATTTTCTCCTTTGGCCTAACCTACCTCTGGCCTGATGCATTTTGTAAGATTTGCTTTGACAGGTTATCATGTGTAGAGAACACAGCAGATGCTCAGCAAAATGCCTTTTTTTTTTTTTTTTAACAATTTTTCAAAAAGAGCAGGAATCCTTTTCTATTTTCAGGAATGTTACCTATAACCCTAGCACAGGGATGTCCGGCAAAATGTTTCACCTGGAATGCTCATGAAAACATTTACACAAAAACTTCAAGCCCAACTATACCAATGTGTTCCTTAAGGGGATTTTAATGGTGCCAAGATATGATTCTGGCTCATTTTCCCTACCTTTTTTCTACCAGCAAAGGGAGGTTGTTTTCCAAGTCATTAACCTTGTGTTTCTGAGGCCCTGTGGAATGGGAGACCCAAATCTGTAAGCTCTGTGATGGGCAAGATATCTGAATTCTTGCCACAGAGTAGATGTGCAAAAGAATATTTGTGGAAGTGAATCAGGTTCCCAATCCTAATTCACCTTAGGTTCCCACTCAGAGAGACATCTATGTCCAAAGACCTCACCCTGAGACTTAACCGGGAAGGTGGGGAGAAGTAATTCAACCAGATCAAAAATAATTGACAACTGTAACCTTTGTCAATAATTTTATATTCCTTTGGAGAATATGAGATTGCATATTGAGAACAGATTTAATGATTCATATGGGTTGATGATAGTCATAATATGGTCCATGTCACTAAAAAACTGTTTGAGAGTTGATTGACACTTTCTATGTTTTCTTCCCCCACCCAGTTTACCAGGTTCAGAGACTTATTATGTTAATTTCTACAGCCCATCTATTCATTTTCTCTCTTCTCTAGCTCTTTCTCTCTGTCCTCTCTCCTCCCTCCTTTGCACCTTGCCTCTGCTACTGACATCTCTATCATCCGTTCTACTCATCTATTCTTGAATAGTCAAGAAATAAACTTGATTCAAAGTTTAAAAGGTACCAAGAGGAAACATGTGAAAAGTCTTCCTCACATCCATCTCCCTCAACTACCTGGTTCCTCTTCTCACAGGCAACCAGTGTTCCAAGTTTCTTGTGTATTTATTAGGTACATTTTTGAAATTAAAAAAAAAAAACCATATACAAACCTGTGCCCCAAAGAAAACCATACCCTTCTCTTTTTCTCCTTTCAAGAACAAAATGCAATAAAATTAGCTGCTTTTTTTTTTCTTTTAAGTCAGAGGGCCTTAAAATCTGGGGAGACCCTTAGGGAACCTATGATTATATTAATCATATCAATGCCAATACCACTGGGCAATAAGGAGAGGAAGTTAAGGGGTGTATGTGTGTGTGTGTGTGTCTGCACATGTGCATGCACACACGCATGTATGTTGGAATGATTTCAAAACTGAAGACAAAAAGGTATTATGACGCAGAAGCTGCATAGTAATTCTCTTGCTTTGTGATGGGAAAAACTAGCTAATTATGAGACGAGAGTCACTTTATTTCCACAATATTAGCTGAACTCAACTTTTCCAAACTTTTCCAAAACACAGCAGATGTAGCACATGAAAAGGTGAAAGATTACAACCCCCCTTGTTGGCAGACAATATCTTGGAGAGCTGCTTGAGTTTTGGTTCTATTATAATCAGCTATTTGCACACACACACACACACACACACATGTACACACACATACACACATGCACACACACAGTGAATCCAAGTGTCGAGACTCCACAGGCCAAGTACTGGATTTAGAACAGGAACTTAATCTCCTGGGTTGGTGTTCCTCCCTGTCTCTCATGTGAAATCGCTTTTGCAAAAATTCTAACAGTGAGAAAATTACTAAAGTGAAAGAGATCTTATCTAACCAACCCCTACCTTGCCTTTAGCTTCCAAACTGCCATTAATCAGTCTTGGGCTTGGGCCAAGCTAACTTTCGGAGACATGTAGTTTACAGTTTAAATGATAATAGCCCTTCGAGAATCTAAACTGCCTTTGTAAAGTTAATGTAAGACCACCAGGCTAGGAGGATGAAAGGAGCCTGAATTCGCCTAAGGTGAAGACGTAAATGATAACCAGCATTTCTGATGATCAATGGCTCCACCTGGACCTATTAACTGGCCCTGTGGCCCCTCTCAGAAGTGGACTCAGCACACACAAGGACCATTTCCCACAACCCTATGATTGCATCCCTAACCAATCAGCAGTACCCATTCCCTAACCTGCCAAACTATCATTGAAAAACCATAGACTCCAAATTTTGGGGGGACTGATTTGAGTACTAAAATGCTGGTTTCCCATTTAGCTAGCTCTGTGTGAGTTAAAGTCTTCCTTTTTTGCAGTTCCCCTGTCTTGATAAACTGATTCCTGCTGGGCAGCAGGCAAAATAACCTGTTGGGCAGTCACACAGAGAGAGATGTCTAATTCCCACCTATGTTCCTGTCTTGGCCTGTCTAATCCTAATCTGTTGTTTAGGACCCATTTCCCCATGAAGTCTACTCAGATGCCATGAGATAGTTGCATTTGATGAACAGCACTCTCCAGGACAGCCAGCATCTCCCCAACCCCCAGGTTCCTTAAAGAAACAGTATCATCTATATTCTAGTGTATAGCAAATAACAAGTAAGGAAACCACAAGTAGTCCAAAATCTTCTCTCAACATCTGCATTCTCCATGGGGTCCTAGAAATCCTACCTTAGCAGCCATCTTTATTTCTGGTCCTAGGAATAAGGCAACAACTAGATTTTACAGAGTACTTTACAGTTTACAAACTATTTTTACATATTTAATCTAATTTGATTCTCAAATCAGTCTTGAGGGGCAGTTAATCAACCCACTGTAGTGTACTGATGAGAAAGGTAGGCTCATTAAGGTTATATGGTTTGACCATAGTTCAACTCTGATTCCAAAGGTCATGCTCTTTTCATTAGTTTTGGTTCATTAGTAGGAAAAAGCCCTTTCCTTTTTCTTAATTTAACTGAAGATAGGCTGATATTATCAAAGGGAACTCAACTAAAAAGTAAGTTAAATTAACTAACAAATACAACAAGGAAATAAGAACTGCATAAAATGAGCAAGTTAATGAAAAGATAGGCTGATTGGGGCCTGAATCTTCCACTTCAAGAAGTGGCCAGGGCAAGAGCAAGTACTATGAAAATAAGGATGACTAATGGTAACTGAGCATTTACTATGTGGGAAGGCACCATTCTAAGAGCTTTACATATATTACCTCATTTATTCCTTTCAAAAACCCTGAAGATATATCCAGTTATTACCTCCATTTTAACAATCAAAGGCAGAGAGGACTTCCAAAATTTGCCCAAGCATGCAACTATTAGTAAGTGGCAGAGCCGTGCATTCTGGCTCCAGAGCCTGCCCCCAACTATGTGCTATGCAAGCTGTAAGGTGCATGTAAAGTACCCCAGAAGACAGCATGGGGTTAGATGGATATGTTGGAGTAGGTAGTTAGGCAGACATGAACAGGGCAGAAGAGGGCACCCCTTCAGGAACATCAGACAACCATCAGGTGATGGTCAGGCAGTTGTTAAATTGTCTCCCTAAAATAATAATTGGCTGCATCCAGTGCCAGGGAAAGGCAATCTCCTGGTAGAAAACACCTGAAGCTTCCAGACAAGATCTCAGGAGCTGGGCAAATGGGCTCAAGTATGTACACTAAGAGGCAAAATGGTGGAGTTTAACTGGTATATGACCTTCCTCTAGGAACGTCTGACTGGTAAGGGAAAGACACCTCAAGTGAGCATGCTCACAACTTCAGGAAATGTACTGTACATGCGGCCCCTCCCAAGTGGTGGCAGGCTACTGCTCATGCCGACAGCCCACACCAAGGGAAGAATCAGAAAAGAAGGGACACAAACCCTGGGATCATGCCGATGTAGAAAACCCCACGCCAACCCTGAACAGAGCACTTGGATCTTTCAAGTTACGGCTTGGCCCTCTTCTACATGTACTTTCCTTCCTTTTGTTCCTGCTCTAAAACTTTTTTTTTTTTTTTTTTATTATTGTACTTTAGGTTCTGGGGTACATGTGCAGATCATGCAGGATTGTTACAAAGGTACATACATGGCAAGGTGGTTTGCTGCCTTCATCCTCCCATCACCTATATCTGGTATTTCTCCTCACATTATCCTTCCCCACCATCCCCACTCCCCGCTGTCCTTCCCCTAGCACCCCCCAACTGACTGCAGTGTGTGATGCTTCCCTCTCTATGTCCACATGTTCTCATTGTTCAACATCCACCTATGAATGAGAACATGTAGTGTTTGGTTTTCTGTTCCTGTGTCAGTTTGCTGAGAATGATGGTTTCCAGATTCATCCATGTCCCTATGAAGGACATGAACTTATTGTTTTTTATGGCTGCATAGTATTCCATGGTGTATATGTGGCACATTTTCTTTATCCGATCTATGGTTGATGGACATTTGGGTTGGTTCCAAGTCTTTGCTATTGTGAACAGTGCTGCAATGAACATACGTGTGCATGTGTCTTTATAACAGAATGATTTATAATCCTTTGCATATATACCCAGTAATGGGATTCCTGCTCTAAAACTTTTCAGAAAAGTTTTTTTCTTCTTTAGAAAGAAACTTTCACTCCTGCCCTAAAACTTGCCTCAGTCTCTCACTCTGCCTTATGCCCGTGGAATAAATTCTTTCCTCCAAGGAGGCAAGAACTGAGTTGCTGCAGACCTGTTTGGATTTGCCACTGCTAACAGCTAGATGGAAACAATTTCCAGGGGAGGACTACAGCCTTCCTCTTTTATCAGAAATCCACAGTGCAGGTATTCAGCACTCTCTTTATTCCCCTTTCTCACATATTTCTCATGCTGCTTTCTCACCATTGCTTCTGTGTTGATCTTCTCTAACTAGATACAAAATCTCTTGATGTTGGTGGCCACACCTTGAACGTCTCTGCTCCCATTCGGAGCTTGGCACAGAATAAACCCTCCCATATGGTACCTGTCTCCCAAATGATTTTTCAGTCAGTAATTTACATTCACAATGGCAATCAAGTTCTGATTCTATAATTTACAGAAGAACTTGTGGTAGACCACAGTGAGAAAGAGAATGAACTTAGATTTTCAACAAGGAAGAGAACAGGTTAAAAAAAAAAATGAACCTTTATTAGCATTCACTTTGTAGCAAGCACTAAACTGGGCACTTTGCTTATGGTATCTCATTTAACCCCTACTATAATTCTATGCTGAGTAGGCAGATACTCTTTCCTTTTTCTTGCTTAATTTACCTGAGATTGGCTGGTATTATCAAAGGGAACTCAACTAAAAAGGAAGCTAAATTAATTAGCAAATACAGAAAGGAAATAAGAACAGCATAAAATGAGTAAGTTAATAAAACGCTAGGTTGACTGAGGCCAGAATTTATCTTCTTTATTTCTGCTTCCAGGACCTGGTCCCTAAGGGAAATCTTAACTTTCCCGATCCCTCTATTTCAAAAAGAGGGCAGGGCCAACAGCACTGATTTATAGATGAGGAATCAGATGCTCAGGATTTGGAAACAGCTTTTCTGACTGAGATGTCCTGTCCTCTCTCTCCTACAAAGTCTGCTGGGAACCAGGGCAGGAGGGTCTGCCTCTCCCTTCATAGATCACAGCAAGGCCTTAGGCCATAATCCTGCCCTCACTTCTACAGTCAGCCTCTGGGCTCCGAGAGTGTTGTAAAACTGCCATGACAGCACCACCAAACACAACGGGGCACAGAGCAAGAGCGAATATTCTCAAGAACTGAGGAAGGATTTACTGGGGAGAGAGTAGAGTTTTTTGTTTTCCCACTGATGGACTTTGAATACCTGTCTATTTCAGGGACATGAAACTCATTCACATCATTCCAGTTAGACGTAGTAGGGAGGGCACATGGGCCTGGGAATTGTGTCCTGTTGCCAGAAAAGGGCAGGAGCAAGTGTGAGTGTGTTTTCTCAAGGTCCTCATTTCCTATCTAGAGTCTTTAAATAAACCCATGCCTGGGTGCTGGCTATGCCTCCGAACAGTGGCTAGGCAGTGAGATTTACTGCCTTGCTTTCTGTGTCCAACTATTTTAAGTGTCACTTATGCTCTGATGTCTTTTTATATTTATGGATGTGCACTTCAGTCCAAAGAACTGCTGTATTCCTTCCTGTGGCTTTCTTGTAAATATCCTCTGAAATGCCAATCTAGTTTTACACTCGATGTGCTATAGAGCTTTCTGCAGTCCCTATGGGGTCTCTATACTCCACTTTGGATTTTACTTAAAAAAAAATACAAAAGTATATAAACAGGAGCCATAAATAACCACAAAATGCTGACCTTTCTTCTTAATAGGAAAGCATATTCTCTTTGTGAGCAAAGTTCTAGGAAACCAGAAGCACTTTCCTTGTGACATAAAACCTCAGGCTTCCAGTGTAAATGGGGAAACAGATACTGACTCACGTCTCTTTGACATGAGTCCTTCCCTTTCCCTCCGTCTTCCTTTCCCAGTCCTCCAGTGGGCCAGTCCTCTCCTTCCCAGCATCCCTGTCCTTCCTTGATATCACCTTCCTTACCACCTGTTGGGTGGGTCCCCAGTGTGAATTTTTACCTAACCTTTGACCATCAGAACTTGCTGTTCCCACAACTCAGAGAGGAAGTAGTGATGGCCTTAGTCTTCCACACAATTATGGTAAAAAATGGCTTCCCAACAGGTGTGGCCCAGGGTATTCACTAACTGTCATTGTGTGCATTATCACATAATTGGATCCAGGAAGTGCCTGATCCAGGCTATACAAAAAGAATTCAGGCTGTAGGAAATGTGCAGGGTGGGGTGAAGGGTGGAGGTATGTGGGACGGATGATAAAGCTACAATTAGAATAGAAATGAGAGATGAAAACAACTCGAGAGGCCTTCCAAGTCAAGGCCCTGTTACCCAGTCCTGTTTTAAATCACCTAAAAATACTCATGCAGCCTTTTCCATCCCCAGGACCTAAATCTACTCGGAAGGCATGACACAGATAACAAATATTTCCAACAATATAAGGTGAGGTAGGCTAAGTATCACACTGGTGACTGAAAGCAGAGGTTGATGAGAAAGGAAGATGCATTAAGGTTATGTGGTTGACCACAGTTCAACTCTGATTCCAAAGTTCATGCTCTTTTCATTAGTTTTGGTTCACTAGTAGGCAAAAGCCTTTTCCTTTTTCTTATCTAACATAGGCTAATGTTATCAAAGGGAATGGCCCGAGTGCCAAATCCAGTCTTGTTTCCATAAATAAAGTTTTATTAGAACGCAGACATACCCATTCATTTACTTATGCTCTATAGCCGCTTTCACTCTACAGCTGCAGAGTTGAATACCTGCAATAGGGGCCTTATAGCTCACAATGCCTAAACCATTTCCTATCTGGCACTTTACAGAAAATGTCTGTCCAACCCTGGTCTAGAGTAGGCACTTCAGGAAGTCAGCAGAGAGTGATCATTCCAGGCTGGGGCACTCTAAGAGGCTGCATGCTCGCTATGGCTCAGAACAGTGGCTAGGCAGTGAGATTTACTGCCTTGCTTTCTGTGTCCAACTATTTTAAGTGTCACTTATGCTCTGATATCTTTTTATATTTATGGATGTGCATGTGCCTCAAAAATTTTTAGGATTAGATAGATATGGTGGGGTAAGGGAGGGTATTCCAGGCATGCATGCTACATGAGGCTGAAGGCCATGGCAAGGGTGAGGGATAGGTTCGACTGGAATGAAGGAATTATCTGAGAGAGAAATAGGATGAAAGGATGGATGGAAAGGCTAGGTCTGAATAGCAAAGAGCCTTGAATGTCAGGTTAAAATATTTTAAATGATTAAGCATGCCATTTTCCCATGCCAGCTCCTATTATACACGGGTAGTAGAAGATGGAGAAGTAACTTTTAAACTCTAGTCAATCCCCGAGAATTTTTAAAAGTACTGATGCCTCGTCCTACCCTGAGATCTTGAATTAATTGGTCTTTGTTAGAGTATCTTTTCCTAAACTTCCCAGCTCATTCTATTGTGCAATTGGGACCTTCTTGCTAGATGAAGGAAATGGCCAGTCACGTGCTGCAGAAGCTCAGGGCCAGGTAGACAGAGCAGGTGCCCAGCACATGTAAGCCAAATTAAATCAGCAATATTGGCTTGTACCACAGCCAGCCTGATAAGCCCCTGCTTTACTAGAGTCAGCTCTATAACATGCAGTTGGCCACATGGTTTCCAATAAAAGAAATCACTTCTGCCTGCCCTCGTCTAATGCTGGAAAAGCCCATGATGCTCATTGCAATATTGCATCTGTTTATGAATGTGGGCATTTATAGATTTTTCTCTCACTGTTGCTTTAACATGACCATTTACAAGGGGTTATACAATTTGCCTGCTGCCTGGTTGCCTCTGATCTTCTCTCCTCCTGTGTACTCCTTCTGTTATCCCACTGTGGCCACACTGGCCTTTCTGTTGTTCGTGGAATACTCTAGGCATGCGTGTCTCATGCAGGCAGAACTCTGCTCTGACTCTTTCTGTGCCTGGGATGCTCTCCTCCTTTCTCTCTCCAGACGCGTGAAGGCTCAAGAGCACACATTCATGTCTTTGCTCAAGGACTGCTTTCTCAGTGAGCGCTCTCTGACCTGGTCGGAACGTCCTTCCCACATAGGTACCACCTATCCCTCTTATCCCACTTCATTTTCTTTATGGCACTTATCACCTTCTACCATATGATGCCATTTGCTTCTTTATATGTTTATCCTGCCTCAGCCTCTGGAGTAGTTGGGATTACAGGTGCATGCCACCACGCCCAGCTCATTTTTGTATTTTTAGTAGAGATAGGGTTTCGCCATGTTGGCCAGGATGGTCTCCATCTCTTGACCTCAAGACCTGCCCACCTCACCCTCCCAAAGTGTTGGGATTACAGGTGTGAGCCACCGTGCCTGGATCTCTATGTTTATTTTCTATTTCTCCTACTATAACATCATTCTATGAGAGGAGGGGCTTTTGTCTGTTTTGTCTCTGCTGCCTTCCATGGTGCTGGAAACACGGAATGTACTCAGTAAGAATGTGTCTATTGTATCAGTGTATGGAATACTCTGCCTTATCCTTTGAGCTGTTCCTCTGTTAAAAGCCCCCCAACCCACCAGATTCCCCTTTCAACGAAGAAAGCATTCCCCTCTCCTGTTCCTTTTGACTTCCTGGGCAACCTATAGAGCTTTTCTCACACTCATGGTCGACTTTCTGTCCCTCCTAACACTTCCGAACTGTTCAAAAACTGGGAGAAAGGCACAGGACCGAGCATTTAATAAAGGCTGAGCAGGCAGACATTAAGGAAATGAGCAGGACTTAGCGAACAGAAGCTTTGGACTATCCTCCTCCTTGTAACTACGCTTTCTGCGCTGCACACCTATGTAACTCTCGATTTGTTCTAACATCTCGGC
Source organism: Sapajus apella (assembly GCF_009761245.1). Taxonomy (NCBI): domain Eukaryota; kingdom Metazoa; phylum Chordata; class Mammalia; order Primates; family Cebidae; genus Sapajus; species Sapajus apella. The sequence goes on from NW_022436982.1 coordinate 14,883,767, forward strand.
TTGAGTGGTCTGAGTTGTGTCACCACTACTAGGAGGCACGTGAGAGGTTCAGTGAGAAAACCCCCACAAAGCCGATGCCTTTGAAACTCTGTTCGTTCTACGGCTGATGTTTCCCTTCTCATATTAGTCTATTTACCAAGTCCCATTGAAGTTACCTGCTACAGATCCCTGAATTCATCCACTTCCGTCTTTCTTCCCATCTCTGTACTGTATGCCACAGTACTCTACGGTCACCGGGAACACTGCGACACCTTTCTGAACAGGGTACTCTATCCAGCCCCTTCCCCTTAAAAACCATCCTCTACACACCAGCCAGAATAAGCTTTTAAAAGCACAAATCAGACAATCTGTCTCTTGTTTTTAAGCTGGTGAAAATCCCCCACTGCAGTCAGGACAGTGTACACGTCTTCAGTGGCTTACCGAGCTCCAGCAGTTTGTCCATCTCCCTCTTCAGCCTTGTCAAGGCCACTCCCGCTTACCTCTGACCAAAAAGGATCTTGAAAGGTTTTCTCATTCTGTATAACCTCTGCCGGTTCCTCTGCCTGAAGTGCTCATCACCTCTGCTCACCTGGCTAACCTCTTTCCGTCTTCCAATCTTGCTCAAACATGCTTTCTCAAAGTTACCTTGCTCAAGCTGAGACCTGAAGAGCCCCCAGCTCCTCCCCTTTCCATCATGCTCCTCCTACTTGAACTACTTTCCCACCAGACTCTAAGTGCCCCCACTGGAATTACAATGCACAGGACTAGCAGCATCGATTTGTCTGGCTTATTACTGTGTCCTCAGTAGCTAGAACAGTGCCTGGTGTAGTAAATTAGATGCTCAATATACAGTTTTTTAGTTAAATGAATGAGGACTAGGTTTGTCTTTATCTGATTTGCTGTATGCCCTTGGCTCACAGTACAGTGTTTGGCGCATAGCAGACACTTGATAAATACTTCTTGAATAAGTAAATGGACCTACCTTTGGGACAGTGCTTTCCTAGGTCCTTTAACAGGAAATTTCAACTTTGGATATTAATATTTATTCAACTGTTTTCTGATATACCCTCCTACTTTGAGAGGGTTATGTGTCAACACTGTGAGCTCTGCCTTTGGACTCCAGACCTGGGTCCTGTATTCCAACCATAGTTTTTGTACCAGTGTGATACTATTTGTAGGAGTGTCCTAGTCTTAACCTCAGTGTTGGAGAAAGAAGTAATTTTGGAAGGGGCGGATCCAAGATGACCAAATAGGAACAGCTCTGGAGTGCAGTTCCCAGCAAGAACAATGCAGAGGGTGAGTGATCACCACATTTCCAAACGAGTTACTGCTGCCTACAGACCAGGAGATTCCCAGGCTGAAAAGCACCAGGAGTTTCCAGCACAGCTGTTTCAGCCAGCACAGTGGGTCTCCACACAAAAACTCACACAAATCTGGGTGGCTGTTTCAACTGGCACCTGGAACGCCTGGGAGACAGAGTCACCTATTCAACTGAAAACAAGGCGGCCGAAACAGGGAGCCAGGTGATCTGACTCGACGGGTCCCAGCCAACAAAGACCAGTAATCTGAAATGCTCTGGAATGAGAGTTTTGCAGCAAGCACAGCTGGACCCAGGACAGTCCAGCTCTGTTGGGGGAGGGGCATCCACCATAACCAAAGCAGTCCGCCACTACCCAGGCAATCCACTATTACCGAGGCAGTCTGCCATTACTGAGGCAGTCCGCCAATACTGAGGCAGACGGCAATTACTGAGGCAGTTCTAACTAGTTACCTCTATAAACAAAACTGCAAGGAAGTTCACAGCGCAGCTGGGCAGAGACCACGGCAGCTCAGTAATGCCTCTGCTGGCAGACTATGACCAGGCTACCTCCTTGCTGGGCAGGGCAGCTCTGAAAAAAGACAGCAGCATGTCAGGAACTTATAAATAAAACCCCACCATCCCAGGACAGAACATCTGGGAAAAAAGGCGGTTATGAGTTCTGCTGCACCAGACTTAAACGTACCTGCCCAGCAGCTCCGAACAGAACAACAGAGCTCACAGCTCACCACTTGAGCTCCTATAAGGGACCGACTGCTCCTCAAGCAGCTCCCTGAGCCCCGCATGTCCAAAGAGACACCTCATAAAGGAGAGCTCAGGCTGACATCTGGCAGGTAAGAAGCAGCTGACAGTAACCCTTACTGTTCTGCAGCTGCCACAGGTGATCCCCAGGCAAGCAGGATCTGGAGTGGACCTCCAGCAGTCCTACAGCAGAGGGACCTGACTGTTAGAAGGAAAACTAAAATACAGAAAGAAATAATTTCATCATCAACAAAAACGACGCCCACTCAGAGACCCCATCCGAAAGTCACCAGCTACAAATCTACCACAGGTAGATAAATCCACAAAGATGGGAAGAAACCAGTGCAAAAAGGATGAAAACACCCAAAATCAGAATGCCTCTCTGCCACCAAGGGATCACAACTAATCACAGCACAGGAACAAAGCTGGATGGAGAATGAATCTGATGAATTGACAGAAACAGGCTTCAGAAGGTGGGTAATAAGAAACTTCGCTGAGCTAAAAGAACATGTTCTTTCTTTTTTTTTTTTTTTTTTTTTGAGTCTGATCTTATTTATTTGTTACTCAAAAAATCTTATTTCTGACTGGATTCAGATTTAGAAGTAGAAGCTCGCAGAGACGAAAGTCTGCGTCTCTTCGCAATTTGTTCCTGGTGCTTCTCTTTAGCTTCCTTCATTCTCTTGGCCAAAAGTTTAGCATATCCTGCGGCCTCTTCCTTGTTTTTCTTAGTACGCTGCTTCTTCAGAGCAATAGGCCGCCGTTTGTGCTGCAGGACACGTGGAGTAACAAGACGCTGAATCTTGGGTGCTTTAGTCCTAGGTTTCTTACCTTCTTTGTTTAAGGGCTTTCTTACAACATACTGGCGGACATCATCTTCTTTAGAGAGATTGAAAAGTTTGTGGATTCTGCTAGCTCTTTTGGGCCCCAGGCGACAAGGCACAGTGGTATCAGTTAGTCCAGGAATATCCTTCTCTCCTTTTTTTACAATAACCAAGTTGAGAACACTCAGATTAGCATCCACAATGCAACCGTGAGCTGATTTTCTCTTTCTTTCTCCAGTTCTCCTTGGTCTGTAACAGGAATGCCCCTTACTCAGTAGCAGGCGGACACGGCCATGAGTCAAGACACCCTGCTTCATGGGGAAACCTTGTTTGTCGTTCCCACCACTGATTCGGACCACATAACCCTTGCATTCTTCACCCAGAGCGTCAGCAGCAACTTCTGTCACCATACGCTTCTCATAAAAAGTACGAAGTTTGCGTTCATCGTCCACTTCAATGAGTTTCTGGCAGCCAGTGGCTGGGAAGGAGATGTTCAGCTTCATCTTGAAGCAGGTATACACCTTCCAGGCATCACGGAAAAGATAAAAGAACATGTTCTAACCCAATGCAAAGAAACTAAGAACCTTGAGAAAAGGTGTGATGAAATGCTAACAAGAATAAACAGCTTAGAGAAGAGTATAAATGACTTAATGGAGCTGAAAAACACAACACAAAAACTTCGGAAAGCATACACAAGTTTTAACAGCCGAATCAATGAAGCAGAAGAAAGGATATCAGAGATTGAAGATCAATTCAATGAAATAAAACGAGAAAGCAAGATTAGAGAAAAAAGAGTGAAAAGAAATGAACAAGGCCTCCAAGAAATACAGGATTATGTGAAAAGACCTAATCTATGTTTGACAGGTGTATCTGAAAGTGACGGAGAGAATGAATCCAAGCTGGAAAATACTCTTCAGGATATTATCCAGGAGAACTTCCCCAACCTAGCAAGGCAGGCCAATATTCAAGTCCAGGAAATATAGAGAACACCACAACGATATTCCTCAAGAAGAGCAACCCCAAGGCACACAATTGTCAGATTCACCAGGGTTGAAATAAAGGAAAAAATGCTAAAGGCAGCCAGAGAGAAAGGTCGGGTTACCCACAAAGGGAAGCCCATCAGACTCACGGCAGATCTCTTGGCATAAACCCTACAAGCCAGAAGAGAGTGGGGGCCAATATTCAACATCCTTAAAAAAAAAAAAAAAGAACTTTCAACCTAGAATTTCATATCCAGTGAAACTGAGCTTCATAAGTGAAGGAGAAATAAAATCCTTCTTTTTTTTTTTTTTTTTTCCTGAGACGGAGTTTCGCTCTTGTTACCCAGGCTGGAGTGCAATGGCGCGATCTCGGCTCACCACAACCTCCGCCTCCTGGGCTCAGGCAATTCTCCTGCCTCAGCCTCCTGAGTAGCTGGGATTACAGGCACGCGCCACCATGCCCAGCCAATTTTTTGTAGTTTTAGTAGAGATGGGGTTTCACCATGTTGACCAGGATGGTTTCGATCTCTTGACCTCGTGATCCACCCGCCTCGGCCTCCCAAAGTGCTGGGATTACAGGCTTGAGCCACTGCGCCCGGCCATAAAATCCTTTAGGAACAAGCAATTGCTGAGAGATTTTGTCACCACCAGGTCTGCCATACAAGAGCTCCTGAAAGAAGCACTAAACATGGAAAGGAACAACCAGTATCAGCCATTCCAAACATATACCAAATGGTAAAAAACATCGACACAATGAAGAAACTGTGTCAACTAATGGGCAAAACAACCAGCTAGCATCAAAATGGTAGGATTAAATTCACACATAACAATTTTAGCCTTAAATGTAAATAGGCTAAATGCCCCAATCAAAAGACACAGACTGCCAAATTGGATAAAAAGTAAAATCCCATTGGTGTGCTATATCCAGGAAACCCATTTCACATGGAATGACACACATAGGCACAAAATAAAGGGATGGAGGAAGATTTAGCAAGGAAATGGAGAGCAAAAACAAGCAGGAGTTGCAATCCTAGTCTTGATAAAATATACTTTAAACCAACAAAGATCAAAAGAGACAAAGAAGGGTATTACATAATGGTAAAAGGATCAACGCAACAAGAAGAGCTAACAATCCTAAATATATATGCACCCAATACAGGAGCACCCAGTTTCATAAAGCAAGTTCTTAATGCCCTATAAAGAGGCTTAGACTCCCACACAATAATGGTGGGAAACTTTAAAACTCCACTGTCAATATTAGATCGACGAGACAAAAAATTAACAAGGATATCCAGGACTTGAACTCAGATCGGGACCAAACAAATCTAATAGACATCTACAGAACTCTCCACCCCAAATCCACAGAATATACATTCTTCTCAGCACTGCATTGCACCTACTCTAAAACTGACCACATAATTGGAAGTAAATCACTCCTCAGCAAATGCAAAAGAATGGAAATCATAACAGTCTCTCAGACCACAGTGCAATCAAATTACAACTCAGGATTAAGAAACTAAGAATTGCACAACTTCATGGAAACTGAACAACTGGCTCTTGAATGTTGACTGGATAAACAATGAAATGGAAATAATGATGTTCTTCGAAACCAACAAGAACAAAGACACAACGTACCAGAATCTCTGGGACACATTTAAAGCAGTGTCTACAGGGAAATTTATAGCAATAAATGCCGACATAAGAAGCAAGGAAAGATCTAAAATCGACACCCTATCATCAAAATTGAAAGAGCTAGAGGAGTAAGATCAAAACAATACAAAAGCTAGCAGAAGACAAGAAATAACTAAGATCAGAGCAGAACTGAAGGAGACAGAGACACAAAAATCTTTCAAAAAATCAATAAATCCAGGAGCTGGCTTTTTGAAAAGATCAACAAAATAGACAGACTGCTAGCCAGATTAATAAAAAAAGAGAGAAGAATCAAATAGATGCAATAAAAAATGATAAAGGGGATATCACCACTAATTACACAGAAATATAAACTACCATCAGAGATTACTACAAACAACTCAATGCATATAAACCAGTAAACCTGGAAGAAATGGATAAATTTCTGGATGCTTGCATCCTCCCAAGCCTAAACCAGGAAGAAGTCGAAACCCTGAGTAGACCAATAACAAGGGCTGAAGTTGAGGCAGCAATTAATAGCCTACCAACCAAAAAATGCCCAGGTCCAGATGGGTTCACAGCCAAATTCTACCAGATGTACAAAGAGGAGCTGGTACCACTCCTTCTGCAACTATTCCAAACAATCCAAAAAGAGGGAATCCTTCACAAATCATTTTGTGAGACCAACATCATCCTGATACCAAAAGCCAGCAGAGACCCAGCAAGAAAAGAAAACTTGCATCTATGAACATAGATGTAAAAATCTTCAATAAAATACTGGCAAGCTGATTGCAATAGCACATAGAAAAGCTTATCCACCACAATCAAGTAGGCTTCATCCCAGGGATGCAAGGCTGGTTCAACATATGCAAGTCTATAAACGTAATCCACCACATACACAGACCCAAAGACAAAAACCACATGATTATCTCAATAGATGCAGAGAAGGCCTTCAACAAAATTCAACAGCCCTTTATGCTAAAAACTCTCAATAAACTAGGTATTGATGGAACATATCTCAAAATAATAAAAGCTGTTTACAACAAACCCACAGCCAATATCATATTGAATGGGCCAAAACTGGAAGCATTCCCTTTAAAATCTCGCTAGACAATGATGCCCTCTCCCACTCCTATTCAATATAGTATTGGAAGTTCTAGCCAAAGCAATCAGGCAAGAAAAAGAAATAAGGGGTATTCAATTAGGAAAGGAGGAAGTCAAATTGTCTCTGTTTGCAGATGACATGATTGTATATTTAGAAGACTCCATCATCTCAGCCCCAAATCTCCTGAAATGGATAAGCAACTTCAGCAAAGTCTCAGAATAAAAAATCAATGTGCAAAAATCACAAGCATTCCTATACACCAATAACAGACTTAAAGAGAGCCAAATCAAGAATGAACTGCCATTCACAACTGCTACAAAGAGAATAAAATACCTAGGAATACAACTAACAAAGGATGTAAAGGACTTCTTCAAGGAGAAGTACAAACCACTGCTCAACAAAATAAGAGAGGACACAAACAGATGGAGAAACATTCCATCCTCATGGTTAGTAAGAATCAATATAGTAAAATGGCCATACTGCCCAAAGTAACTTATAGATTCAATGCTATCCCCATCAAGCTACCAATGACCTTCTTCACAGAACTGGAAAAAGCCACCTTAAACTTCATATGGAATCACAAGAGAGCCCAGATAGCCAAGTCAATTCTAAGCAAAAAGAACAAAGCTGGAGGTATCACACTACCTGACTTCAAACTATACTAGAAGGCTACAGTAATCAAAACAGCATGGTACTGGTACCAAAACAGAGATATAGACCAATGGAACAGAACAGAGGCCTCGTAGGCAACGCCACACATCTACAACCATCTGATCTTTGACAGACGTGACAAAAACAAGCAATGGGGAAAGGATTCCCTGTCTAATAAATGGTGTTCAGAAAACTGGCTAGCTATGTGTAGAAAGCAGAAGCTGGACCCCTTCCTGACACCTTACACTAAAATTAACTCCGGATGGATTAAATACTTAAATGTAAGACCTAACACGATAAAAACCCTAGAAGAAAACCTAGGCAAAACCATTCAGGGAATAGGCACAGGCAAGGACTTCATGACTAAAACATCAAAAGCATTGGCAACAAAAGCCAAAATAGACAAATGGGATCCAATTACACTCCAGGGCTTCTGCACAGCAAAAGGAACAATCATTAGAGTGAACCGGCAACCAACAGAATGGGAAAAAATTTTTGCAATTTACCCATCTGACAAAGGACTCATAACCAAAATCTACAAAGAAATAAAACAGGTTTACAAGAAAAAAACAAACCCATTCAAAAGTAGGCAAAGGATATGAACAGACACTTTTCAAAAGAAGACATATTTGAGGCCAGTAAACACGAAAAAATGCTCATCATCACTGGTTATTAGAGAAACGCAAATTAAAACTACATTGAGATACCATCTCACACCAGTTAGAATGGTGATCATTAAAAAATCTGGAGACAACAGATGCTGGAGAGGATGTGGAGAAACAGGAACACTTTTATACTGTTGGTGGGAGCGTACATTAGTTCAACCACTGTGGAAGACAGTGTGGCGATTCCTCAAGCATCTAGAAATAGAAATTCCATTTGACCCAGCAATCCCATTACTGGGTATATACCCAAAGGATTATAAATCGTTCTATTATAAGGACACATGCACACATATGTTCATTGCAGCACTGTTTACAATAGCAAAGACCTGGAATCAACCCAAATGCCCATCGACGATAGACTGGATAGGGAAAATGTGGCATATATACATGATGGAATACTATGCAGCCATAAAAAATGATGGGTTTGAGTCCTTTGTAGGGACATGGATAAGCCTGGAAACCATCATTCTCAGCAAACTGACACAGGAACAGAGAATAAAACACCACATGTTCTCACTCATAGGCGAGTGTTGAACAATGAGAACACATGGACACAGAGAGGGGAGCATCACACACTGAGGTCTGTGGGAGGGGGCTAGGGGAGGAACAGTGGTGGGTAGGGTATTGGGGAAGGATAACATGGGGAGAAATGCCAGATATAGGTGATGGGGATAGAAGCAGCAAACCACATTGCCATGTATGCACCTATGCAACAATCCTGCATGTTCATCACATATACCCCAGAACCTAATATATAAGCTATCAATGACATTCTTCACAGAACTAGAAAAAACTATTTAAAACTTCATATGGAACAGAAAAAAAAAAATCCCGAATAGCCAAAGTAATCCTAAGCAAGAAGAACACAGCTGGAGGCATCATGCTACCCAACTTCAAACTATACTACAGGGCTACAGTAACCAAAAATAATGGTATTGGTAGAAAAACAGACACACAGGCCAGTGGAACAGAATAGAGAACGCAGAAATAAGACCACATACCTATGACTATCTGATCTTTGATAAACCTGACAAAAACAAGCCATGGGGAAAGGATTCCCTGTTCAATAAATGGTGCCAGGACACTGGGTAGCCATATGTAGAAGATTAAAACTGAACCCCTTCCTTACTCCATATAGAAAAACTAACTCCACCTGGTTGAAGACTTAAATGTAAAATCCAAAACTATAAAAGCCCTAGAAGAGAAGCATTGCCATACAGGACATAGGCCCAGGCAAAGATTTCATGAAGATGACACAAAAAGCAATTTGCAACAAAAGCAAAAACTGGCAAACAGTATCTAATTAAAGAGCTCCTGCACAGCAAAATAAACTGTCAACAGAGGAAACAGACAACTTACAGAATGGGAGAAAATTTTTGCAAACTATACATCTGACAAAGGTCTACTATCCAACATTTATAAGAAACCTAGATTTACAAAAAAACACAACCCCATTAAAAAGTGGGCAAAGGACATAAACAGACATTTTTCAAAAGACATACAAGTGTCCAACAATCATATGAAGAAAAGCTCAACATCACTGATTATTAGAGAAATGTAAATCAAAGCTGCAATGAGATACTATCTCACACCACTTAAAATGGCTATTATTAAAAAGCCAAATAATAACAGATGCTGGCAAGGTTGCAGAGAAAAAGGAATGCTTTTGTACTATTGGTGGGAGTGTACATTATTCAACCATTGTGAAAGACAGTGTGGGAATTCCTCAAAGACCTAAAGACAGAAATATCATTCAACCCAGCAATCCCATTATTGGGTATCCCAAAGGAATATAAATCATTCTATTATAAAGACATGTGCACACATATGTTCAGTGCAGCACAATTCACAATAGCAAAGACATGGAATCAACCTAAATGTTCATCAGTGATCGACTGGACAAAAAAAATGTGTTACATATACACCATGGAATACTGTGTAGCCATCAAAAAGAATAAGATCATGTCCTTTGCAAGGACATGGATACAGATGGAGACTATCATCTTTAGCAAACAAATTGAGGAACAGAAAACCAAGTACCTCATGTTCTCACTTACAAGTAGGAGCCAAATGATGAGAACACATGGACACATAAAGGGAAACAAAACACACACTGGGGCCTTTCAGAGGGTAGAGGATGGGAGAAGGGAGACAATCAGGAAAAATAACTAAGGGGTACTAGGCTTTATGCCTGGGTGATGAAATAATCTGTATAACAAATCCCCATAACACAAGTTTACCTATGTAACAAACCTGCACACGCACCCCTGAACTTCATAGTTAAAAAAAAAACAAAGACAAATATCAAAAAATGGTCAAAAGACTTGAATAGGCAATTCACAAATATAAATGACTGATCATAATAAACAAAATTATGAATGTATTTATATCATTTTTTCATACTGTCTTTCATACCATTGCATATTCACCAATTAAAATAGTAAATGTAAAAACTCTTGGTCATATGCAGTCTTGGCAACATTTTGGGTAAATGGGAACTCTCACACAGTGCTGGTAGGCATATAAAATAGGTAAAACTTTGCTGAAGGGCAATTTGACAACATACAACAAAAATCTAAAATATACAATGCCTTTGTCACAACAATTCCACCACTAGGAATTGATCCTAAGTAAATAGGGATGCACACAAGGACTCAGAAATAAAAATATTCATGTCTATTTTTGATACAATAGCAAAATATTATAAAGAACCTAAAAGATCAACATTGGAGAATTTGTTTAATAAGATATGGTATCTCCTACCAATGCACTTATTAAAAATGAATTGTACAAGACTATTTAGAGACATGGAAAGCTGTCTGCTACATACAGACATTAAGTGAAAAAAGTTATGATCAATATACAGAGTATATTTCATTTTAGGCAAAAGGTATGTATAGTATGTATATTAATGTCTATGAAGAAGATATTTGAACTAATTATCTCTGAGTTGGGATTATAGATATTTTTATTATAGATAATTTTTATTGTCTTCCTTCTGCTTCTAATTCATTGCTCTACAATAAAGATATATTGCTCTTATAATAAAACATCCAATAAAAGTTATTTTTTAAAAAATATCAGTGCTAATGCCCTATAAATGATGCTGTGAGAAATATCATTTCTCACAGTCTTAGGTCTTGGTCTTAGTGGCCAAAAAAAATATTAGGAAGTCTTGGGTGTTAGTGGCCAAAAAAAATATTTAGCAGAAGTCTGCAGAAAGGTTTTGGTGCTGCAGGGAGGCCTGAAATGTTGCTGCCCTATAACTGGAGCCCTGCGGGGCACTGCTTGGGTCTGGACCACCACAAAGTGACGGCATGGGCACCAGCCCTGCCCTCCAGAGCAGCTGGCATAGTTTTAGTTTTCCAGCAAAAGGAATAGCTGCAAACAACGATTAAAAAAATTAGCACCTGTCTTGCCTAGGACAATGGGTCCAGCTAGGTTGGGTCCACCTGGCACGGCCGGGCCTCTACTGGGCATGTCTATGTCTAAGCCATGTAGTCAAGAGTGTGAGAGCAACAAACACTTGCTAGTCCCAAGGTTTGATTTTTACAGTTATGGAAAAGTGAGGCCCAGGTGGGCCTGCGCCTGTGTTGCTCAGGCAATGTTCCTTTTGGATAGTTGTAGCAGTGGCTTGAGGTGAAATGACTGCTAGCATGCCTGATAACTAAAATAGCCATTTCTGGAATAATCTCACCTAGTGGGGATCTCAACACTCAAGACTTAATGAAGAAGAATGAGCTCTGATACATGGCTTAAAAAACCCCAGCTCTCCCTTCTCCCCTTACTGCTGTGAAATGTAAAAATCAGGGTTTATGAGTTGCTGTTTCTGTGCCACAGAACCATGAAGTTCTCTAAGACTGATACAGCCAGCTGACCTCATACGGAGTAAACACACACACTGGCATCTCATCACTCACTGGCTACAACAGGGCTGGCGAACAGCTTTCATCCTGTATACATCAGCTATCACCAGGCTTGGTAGGAACATTAAAATTAATTCCAAGGCAGTGCCTGGGCTGAGTGAAAAAGAATGTCATGACTGATTAGGGATGTCTTGGCTGTGTGAGGAGTGATTAACAGTATCTTCGCCACATATTTCCACCTTGGTCTAGAATACCTGTTATCCTCAAAACAGGGTTTCTTCATTAAATCTCTCCCACTATCAATTATTCCCACAGAACATCAAATTAATGCTTCTCACACATTACTTTTAGTATGTCATTCTCTTCTTTAAAAACCCTCTAACGATTTGTTCCCATTCCCCATATAGTACATCTACTTCCTTCATTTTATATTCAAGGCCTCCACAATTTGATGCCATTTACAGTGTTAATGTCTCAGCAACCCTACATAAAACCTCCTCTCCAGCCTCTCTAGCTTATTTCTCATACCCAGAGCACACACTGTGGTCTGAAAGGGCCACCTATAGGAGCCAGGGATGGGAGCCTGTCCAAATGGGAGCAACTGGACTAACAGACTAGCATGAGGTACGAGCTGGGGAAGTTCAGGATGGAGGGAGGGTATTAGTATTGCTGGCGTGAGGGTCTAAGCCAAATCTGAATGGACAAGGACTGGCTGAGCCTTGTTCATTTTGATGGCCTAGTTTCTATCCCAGTATAGGTGCCTGTCATCAGTCTTAAAGCAGTGGCATTTTACAAATGTTTCTGAACAGACATCTGATACATATGTTGCACATTTTTCATCTTGGGGCTCATGGAATCTTCCTTGAATGCCCATTCCTTTTCTTTTCTGCCTATTTGGATCCCACCCATCCTGCAGTATTGAGCTCCAAAGCATCAGAGTGAGGCACTGTCTCCAATAACCTGCTTCTCAGAGTCCTGATACATTACATCATTCTTTCATTCATTTCCACAATTCCATGTGAGTCTCCTAGTTCACTGACATTCATCACTCAAGTCCATTTGGTCCAGGCAGTTCATTGAGGGACTTTATGAATACTGACTCACTGTCTCATTCAAATGGAGCAGTCTGGATGTGGACTGGGATTTTAAGGTGTCTCTTAACTACTAAATTTAAATACCAGTCTAAGGTAACAAAGCACCATAAACTAGCAATGGAATGCAGCAGCATAAAGTACAATAAATTCTTATTGCCCATGGCTAAAATGAAACAAAATATTATTCCAGAATAAGGGAGAATGAAAGTAAAGCTATCATGAAAAAATATGAGCAGGTTAACTTTTCCAGCATGCTAAATGGCACCTGAGTGACCCAAAAAAGTTATTGAACTTGAAAATAAACAGCTGCTGCACACCCTGCTCGTGACCGGGCTATGATGAACAGTTATGAGAATTTCTCTAGTGATGAGTCTAAAACAAAGGAGTGCACAATGCACATCTCATTTGGAATAAATTTACTATTTGTAAGCCAAAGTCAACATACAATTTGAAACTTCTATTAATTTTGATCAACATGACATAGAAAAACTCAGTGCCAAATTTGTATAAATCATGGGCAACAGAATAGGGCTACTTGTTACTTTCCCTGTGTCTTATTTTTACCCAAGTTCACAAACAGAGAAATCAGAAGATTTTTTCCATATGCTGATAAGCTATGAAGATTCTTTACGAGTTTCAGATGATAATGAAAACTGAAGGTCATCTTTCTGTGCTCTAACCCTAAAGGTACTAGGCTCCTGTGTCCGTGTTAAGTCATCACCTATATGACTGGGAACCCCTTGGCCTCCTGTTCCTTGCTAGCTGGTGGGTAAAGGAATACAGACACTTTAAACTTGAGCCACAGGGATAATTCTAGCTATTATTGTCAACATGTGGGATCACACAGAGTGACTGTGAAGATTTTCCCCACTTTGCAGGCCTTGGCTTTTTGTTTTGTTTTATTTTAAAGAGGAGTTTTAGATCTTAGGTCCACAGCACAAGAGGAAGGTACAGAAACTTCTCATATATTCCCTGTCCCTGCACATGTATAGACCTGTATTTTTTCCCTCAGGTCTTTTGAAGGCAGAAGAATTCTTCTCTTCCACCTTGTCCATCTCCGGAGGTCATGTGTGAAGGTTTTTCTGGCATCTCCATGAAGCTGGTGTGGCATCCCTGGACTTTAATGCCCTTGTATAATTCCTGGCTGCCAGAGGGCACTACCCATGTGGAAGGTAACTTGGTGAAGGTTTCCAACGCTAGATAACAGGGAGGTTGTACTTGGTGAAATTAATTCAGCACTTGCCTTGAGGAGTCCATCTGGGTTAGCTTTATGCTATATCTACAGAAACCTGGCCTAAATGGTATAGCCTTTTCCTTTTGGAGGGTGCTGATATTTTATTTTCTCCTCAAAAGTTGATTATTACTCTAGTTTAGGTGGGAAGGGGTTATGGCGGAGTACCGGGGAATGCTTACCAAGAGGAGACGAGAAATAGGAGCTGTTCTTTACTGCTGCATCTTTCTCAAAGTTTCATGAGTCAGTCTGATTGAAAGGATCTGGACTATGGCATTAGCCCAAGAGGATTCAGAAAGGAGCCATGTTGGAATCTAGACAAGCCATAGAGTCCAGACTAACAACTGCATTCACCTCATATGGAAAGTTAGCCAAGTTTCCACTGGTGAGTCTGGATTCTGTAGGCAATTTAGTGATTTCCTGTTGGCCAGCGCCCCCCCCACTGCTGTCTCCCTCCCACCTGCAAGCAGTCACCCATCCATAAATCCTGTCCAGTCCTGGATTTCTGCCTAATGTTTCCAAGGGTTGGACTCACCAAGGAGAGCAGAATTCCCAGGATCCAGGACCAGCTGTGTTCCCAGAGGAGACGTCAGCACTGAAGGAAGGTTTGGTCCAGTGGCTGCGAGCAAGGCCCTGATGTCTTCCAACTGTGTGGGGACTTGGGGGGGATCTGTGAAAAGGCAGATGGCGGATCAGGCAGGTTAAAACACAAGGTTGTGTCGACAGAAACGGAAGACGTGGGTATGTGTGCGCATACGTTTAAGATAGGCATTGCTACTGTTGCCTTTTAACATCACTTTTCCAACAGAGGACTCCCTATCAAGGTGAGTATAAATTTCAAACTTAATACAGGTATTTGATGCCTGAAATAATAAGGTCGGTAAGAGGAAGCAGGCATGCAGATTTCAGGGGTTTCTCACTTTAGACCATTGGGTACCAACAAATTTGAAGATAACTTAAACTATACTATAAAGACACTTTTTAAAAAAGCCAATTTTAGTATTTACTATCTGCCAAGTTCTGTGCTAAATCGATTTCAGTCCATTTTTCATTTAGTCCTAATAACAGTCTTTAGAGTGAGGTACCTTGTTATTGTCCGTACAGAGATACGCCACGGGAATTTCTTAGGTAAAAGGACCCTTTTTTATGAAGCAAAAGGGACAGTTGTGCAGCTGATAAGTTAATTTGCTTTGTGGTCTGGATTTTTATGCCTAAGTAGGATCTAGATAAAGCAGAGCAGGAGAAGAGAGTTGCTATGCAGTGCTTCGCTATTCAGAATCTTACAAGGAATCAGCGCTGAAGTCACTGGAGGTCCCAGTTAACCAATGCGAAAAGTGACTAAAATGCAAAATATATAGTGGCTTGGTTATCGTTCCTGCTGGACAAATAAAGAGGTAAACACCTGCTGAACTTCTCTTGGAAAAGCGGCAGATCCCGATCCCTTTGCCTCTCTTTCTGCACCTCCTGAAGAGCTGCGGTTTACACTCCCAAGGCCAGCTCCCACCTTTTTCTCTAGAACATTTGTTGGAATGGAAGCAGCAGCAGGAGTATTGCTCTTGAAAGGGATGGTCATTTCAGCAGCATTCTGCAAGGGCCCCACTACGTGCCTGGCACCTTGCTATGCACTTGTTAGGGATGGTGAATTAATAAGTCATGATGGTGCCTGATTCTACTTGAGAAACATACCTTCAGTCTTTCTGGCTTTGGCGGACAAAGACCATTGTATAGAGAAAATGATGAACTTGAGATTACATATGTGTGTATATGTGTATGTATGTAGGTGTATGTGTATATATATATGTGAAATATACTTAAAAAACCCCTTTCCATATGGCATAGAGGAAAACATCATGCCTGGGTTCAGGAACCCTCAGTGTGAGCCATGGCTCTGTCATTCACTAATTAGGTCATTTAAATCCTCAGAGTCTTAGTTTTCTCATCTATAAAATGAGGTTCCTTTCCAAGATCTCTTTCTGCTCTGGAATACCATGATTTTAGGAATTGATGGTGGCAGTTTACTCAAAGTGTCCTTCTCTCCTACTCAATATTTCCTCTTGAAACTCAAGAAACCTTTGCTTATTTACTAAGAGCAAAAAAGGGAGGCTACTTTCCATCTTCAAAACAATCAGCTCTTTTTGAACCAAATATTGGTCCCTCCTCATGTCCTTACAGCTTCGACAGTATTTTTCCTCTTCAGTGCGTGTCCGTTTGCTCTTCCCAGGGAAACTGTCAGTTCTCCGGGTGTAGAGGCTAGCACTTAGATTTCTACTAAAACTTTACCAGTGTCTAGCTGACATGGAACTTAATGTCAGCAACATTAAATGGCAACACTTGATGAATATCTGTCCAATGGACTATATGAATACATGGATAAAAGTCTTATCACACTTCAAGTACTCATGGTGCAGATTAAGTCACAGAACTTGGGGTAAAATCTCAGCTTTATCCACAAAATGCCCCCTTTAAAAATTAAGCTATATTTTTGCTGATTAAGAGAAAAGCTTTGATGTTCATAAAGTACCTGTTAAAAGCTAACAAACTTTCATTAATGAAACCAAAAATTGTGATCAAGAAAAACCTTAAACTTAAGAGTCTTAACAATGATTTTTTCCCCATTAAGTTTCATGAAAATGGGGAAGACTTTTTGTTCTTCGAACCCCATGTCCTCTGTTACAGTGTATTAGAACTGGAATGCAGTAAGAACCTGCCTACGGAACATACACACTTCATTGGCAAAGCCACAGTAGCAGCCCTACATCTTAGACTTTCACGTCTGTTAGCAGAGGCAACAGGGAAGGGTTATTAGGGAGGAAAACACTCATTGCTCAGCATCATAATTCAGTGTGGGGCAATATTCCCTGGGCTCTGGGCTCCAGACTAGCAGCTCAGCTGGATGAAACCCAAGGCAAAACAAATGACATCTTTCTCTGAGCCAATTTTCTGTGGCTTCCTAAGATGTCTGGAGGTTTATGCAGCCACCAGTGAGATGAAAGCCTGTTTGGGCCTCTCTGAAATCTGAGTGGGCAGGGTCTAGAGAACCTATGTGAAGGTGTATCTTCAACTCTGGGTGTGAAAACAGAAGTGTAAAGTTTAAATATTTTTCCCCGAGGAGGTCTGTAATGTACGTGTATATATGTATGTGTGACATGTAATTATTATTTCTTACATCTTTCCTTTTTTTCCTTAGAATGACAGCTTTCTCTAGGTGGGAAAGAGCATAATTATTAGAGTGCAGAAGGGTATCCCTAGCCCAGGGGACAAAAAGGATTATGGCTTGCAACTTGGCTGAGTCCAGAACTGGGCAATAATCAGGTGGTGGATGGTGTCCCAGCAATTGTTATTTTTAAGCACCCATTTTATACCAGGAGCCATGCCAGCCTCTTTAATCAGCAATTCTTATGTTTAGGGGTGCATGTGGAGACTTTAGGTGGACCAGACCATAGGCTTCCTGGAATTGTAGGAAAAATTTTACATGTATGCATTTTTCTAGAAAGAGAAATCCATAGTTTCTGATTGTCAAAGAAGTCCTTAATGCAGGAAGAGTTAAAGATAATTGTTTTAATTCTGTTATCTCTGAGATCCCTGATCTCTCAATCTTGTAATCCTTGTTTCTGGAGTCCCCACATAGAGGCCAGTATCTAAGGCTTAGCAGAGTGAAGTAACTTGCCCAAGGCCACACAATTAGTAAATGGTAGAGCCAGGGTTCACGTTCTTGTTTGACTGGCCTTGTTCTATTGAAAGCCCATAAATTGGGAAGAAGTGAAGGAATACCGATTTTACCTTTTATGTCCTTAATTGGATTAAAGACATAGGAGAACATATGTTTTATGTCCTTAATTGGATTAAGGACATAAGGGAACAAAGGATGTAGAGGATGGGTTAGAGAGTCACCCCCAACAGGGTGCACCACAGGCAGCCAGCTTTGAGGTGTTTACCTAGGATCAGCAGCTGGGTGCTCTCAGTCAGCTCTCCATGAACATTGGCCGCCCTGCAGGAGTATACGCCCTGATCTGAGGCTGACACGTTTGTGAGCAGCAAGGAGCCTTCATGCAGATGGTGGGGGGAACCCAGTTTGCTTTTATTCCTGAACCAAGTGACTTCAGCTTCAGGTACTCCTAGGAAGAACAAATATAAACTCATCAGTCAAACACGTTCAGGTGAGCCCAGAGGCATTTACAGCTTCTTGAATCCCCCTTCCCTGAGGCTGCTCTACAGGGCCATCTTCTACCTTGCTTTGGCTAAACTAAATAATGCCCTGGACCTCTCAGTTGTCTCCAGATCTTTTGCCTTTTAAAACTTGCAGCGACGAGGCAGGAAGGAGGAGGCCAGTACCAAGAGGAGGAAACAGGCAGCTGGCACAGGGGACCTGCCAAGGTGGAAGGAGTGTACCTAAATTCTTTGGAGACAGCATATTTGAAAAACACGAGAACCAAATGTATGCACCAGTGAAAATGAAACTACATGAAACAAACATCATGTTGAGTAAGTGATGCCAGACACAAAAGTACATACTATATTATTTCATTTCCATAAGTACAGAAACGAAACCTGGTAACATTAATCTATGCTGTTAGTAGTCAGTGGAATGAATGGGGAGGGGTTGTGACCGAGAAAGGGGACAAGGGGCTTGGCCACTGGTGATGCTGTGTGTCTTGACCTGGGGCTGGTCTGGTGGGAAGTGTTCACTTGGTACCTTTATGCTCTGTGTACATTTCTGTAAAGATATCATAGTTTAATAAAGGGTGAAAAGCTGTACTATGTTAAAATATATGTATGAACTAGACAAATGGAAGCTGCTAGATTCTTACTGGAGTTGACACTCTATGTAGAAAACATGCTTGTATTTTTGGAAGCCAACATGTCTTTTCAGAACAAGAAAACATGAAATGGTAGTATCAGTAGAACCACAGGCAAAGGACAAACGGAAAGTGCTCAACTCTTTCCACAATCCAAGTTGATTTTCTGCGAGAGAGCTGGGGAGATCGTCTGCTGACTTGGGATGGGTTCTCTCTTTGGAAACCAGGCTCTATGTTCTAGGGACAGTGCGAATTCCTCAGGAAGTTTCCTTGAGGTTAACATGCTGGTAAAAGGCCCTGGGAATTTAGGGCAAGCCTTCCTAGATGCTATTTTAGGAGGATCCTATAGGAGGCTGGGCTCTGAGTGTGTTGAGAGATTGAAAGTCTACGGCACTGCTACAAAGGTCTCTAGGGAGCAGAAAGCTCCCTCCCCCACACACCTCAGCCTGCTGCCCAGCTCACAGTTTACCTGTAGAACTCGCTGGCATGTATCCAGAGCATACTTAAAGTGTCAAGAACTGGCTGGATGCAGTGGCTCATGCCTGTAATCCCAGCACTTTGGGAGGCTGAGATGTGTGGATCACAAGGTCAGGAGCTTGAGGCCAGCCTGACCAACATGGTGAAACCCATCTTTACTAAAACTCAAAAATTAGCCAGGTGTGGTGTTACACGCCTGTAATCCCAGCTACTCAGAAGGCTGAGGCAGGGGAATCACTTGAACCCTGGAGGTGGAGGTTACAGTGAGCTGAGATTACACCACTGTACTCTAGCCTGTGTGACACAGCAAGAATGTGTCTTAAAAAAAAAAAAGCGTCAAGTTCTGGGAAATGGGGTCAAAGCCAAGAATGGCCAAGGAACCAGACCTTTAGTATAGTGGTCTAGTGTTTTCCCTAAGACGGGGCTGGCTTTTGCCTTTCGGGCAAGGGCAGTTTGCCCTTAATGGCTAGCCTACTATTGAGGATGTAGAGTCTTCAAGGAGCTGCCTATTTATCTGTTACTTGTCCTTGAAAGTGGAAGGAGAAAGAGGCAGGGCTACCAAAAGCAGGTGGAAACTTGGGGGAATACCACAGCTTTGTCACATCAGAGAGAGGCACACGCTAATCTGGCTCTAATAGCAGGATACTTGATGCTCAAGTGCATGGGAGGGGCCAGGTTGGCATCATCACTACAGATACCTGGAGAAAAGACACAGGTGAGGGGCAGAACAGCTGATTTTTCATCGCAGCACCACTAGGGAGAGCAAGAGCATCAGGATGCCTGTCCATGCCAGCTTGGAATTTGGACCCTGAACTTAGTATTTTTGCATTAAAAAAATCCACAGCATTCAGGAGAAAGGCTCAGAAGTAAGTTGAAGAAAAGCACTTCCAGTTATTTTTCTCCTGAAAGCACAAGGAAAAATGAGGTCCCACAAACCCTTTTTCTTTTCTTTTTTTTTTTTTTTTTTGAGATGGAGCCTCCCCTCTGTCACTCAGGCTGGAGTACAGTGGCATAATCTCAGTTTAGTGCAGCCTCCGCCTCCTGGGTTCCAGTGATTCTCCTGCCTCAGCCTTCCGAGTTACATGGAATTACAGGCATGCGCCACCATCCCCAGCTAATTTTTGTATTTTTAATGGAGATGGGGTGTCATCATGTTGGTGAGGCTGCTCTCGAACTCCTGACAGCAGATGATCCACCTGTCTCAGCCTCCCAAAGGGTTGAGATTACAGGTGTGAGCCACCATGCTGGCCCTGCAAAGCATTTTCTACCAGTATTCATCCTCTTACGCTTGCATTGCTCACACGCAGCACTTACTGCCCACATCTTCCTTAGAGGAGGGCTGTGGGTCACAAACACAGAGAATCAGAGGGAGAGAAAATGAGAGTGAGAGTGACAGGGCATTAGAGGGAGGGAGGAACAGGAGGAGAAGGGAGAGAACCCAGGGATGAAGAGACACCTGGGAGCTATTTCTCACTCCCCCAAGAATTGCTTGCAAGCTTCTTCCATTCCCTTTATGACTGTCTGTCTCACGCCACTCCAAAATTGTGCTCGTTTTGAGAGGACAGGACTGGATATAAAATAAAAGGGCTGAATTCTGTGACAGCAGGGGCTTTCATGGGAGAAATGGAAATGTTCAGAATAGCAGGGTGGAGGAAGAAAACTCCAGTCTCTGTAACCCTGGAACCGTGGATGTGACAGCAGTCCCAAGGGAAGAGAAATTCAAATTCAGTTGGAATCATTCTTTAATCTATTAGCAAACCTCTCATTTAGCACAGCTCTCATTCAAGCACAGATCTGCATTATGAGTTTGCTGAGGCAGGTGTTGTTGCTGGTGCCACATTTTGAGGACTTCCTGCCTGGAACTGTGGGCCTTAGGCAGAGAATGATATTACAGGACAGCCAGTCCTTCCACAACTGGCTCTAACATTACATGTGTAGAATGAGGAAAGAGAAAAAAACAATTGAGGTGTTAGAGGTTTTTTTTTTTTCTTTTTCTCTCAAGAAATGACAATGATGCTTTAGAAAACTTCACCAGCCCTTGAATGTTCCAGAGTCCCTTGAAAAGGTACCAGATACATATGCCTAATACTGACCTTCAGAATACCTCAACATCAGAGTGTACCAAGCCTGCCAAAATGTCCTGAGTGCATTAAAGAGAGAAATAACATTGACTGAACATTTGCTATATGCCAAACATTTCATAAACACAATCACTTATTTTTCACAATGATCCTGTGAAGCAGGTTACTATTAACTCCATTTTATAAATGAGAAAAAGGGTCTCATAGAGATTAAGAAATTTGCTTAAGGTCACATTCGTTTGGATGCCTGAACAATGACCTGGGGACAGAGTTGCTGTTCCCCCCAGTTCTCTACCCTACTGCCAATCAGTAACCCCCCAGTGCCAGGGTGGGGATTCAAACTGAAATACCTTTAATGCCAACAGTCCTCATCTTAACAAGTGTGCACCGCCTGCCATTATACAGTAGCTTGCCTCTCGAGAGAAAATCTGAACTGCTGCTTCACCATTTCTGAACTGCCAAACCCTTAATTCCTTTACGCTTTCAGAATTAATGTCTGCTGTGGTTATAACACCAAGGTGTCATCAGGAGAGAGGTTCCAGAGTCCATGTGTTCGGACTTTGTTCGCTCTCCCTTGTTGAGAAGCTTGGTCAGGTTGTGGGAGATGATCTTTTCTAGACTGCTGTGGTGTGACAGCAAATGCCACAGAAAGAAACACCTGAAAATGACAGAAAATATGCTCTACCACAGAACAAAATCCAAGAACTATGTTGCTATTGACCAGCTACTTGGATAGGCTCCACACGCTAAACTCCCTGGTATTATTTGAAGCTTAAAACAGGAAAGGAAAAGAACCCGTGTTTGTGTTTTCCCCTGAGGCGTATCTTTTCAACAGCCCAGTGCTCTCCCTGCCGCTTCAAAGGATCAATAAATGAGCTTAGTCATAATCAGCGGTAACTTGATATGATTATAAGGTCCAGTGCCTTTGATGTCCACGGAGCTGCCAGGTAGGGTGATGCTATAATATTCTTTTAAAAAAAAATCCCAGACAGGGTATTCTTGTTAACTGGATGCCTTATGATATTTGGAAGGGTGCCTGCACCATGGCAGTGTGTCAACATCTCAAGGTGGGGTGTCTAATCAATGGTGCACCTTTACATTATAAGTTCTAGAAGCTTCCTAGGAGGTGTGGAGGTAGGGTGGCTTAGGGAAAGGAAAGAGAAAGCATACAGCAACCCAACTGTCAGCCTTGTAAATTATTCTAAGGAACCATGGCAGTTTGGAAACAAGGTTTTCGGCCTTCCGTGATTCTCCATACTGATTGTGGCAGACAATGACAGTTGTTCACAAAACTGGTTTCCCTTTTTCCTGAGTACCCAGTGAGGGCACCTTCCCCAGTATCCTTTGTAGTTGTATGTGGCCATGTGACTAAAGAGTGTGAAAAGTGTTAATGTGTGCTCCTTCCAGGTGTGGCTCGTAAAAGCCTTCCCAACCATCCCCCATATTCTATTTTCCCCTCTCCTGGTTGATGGGATAGAGGTAACCCCTAGGGAGACGCTGGAAGGCATGTGTTCAAGATGACAGAGACACCAGCATCATGTGATCTTGAATGACAGATCCTCTCCAGATGACCAGGTGTACTTTTTGGGCTCCTAGGTAAGCAAAATAAGACTTCTATTTTATTTCAGCCATTATACATTTGGGGGTCTGCTTGACACCAGTGTCTAACCTATTATAACACACCACCCATCACTGACTCCTGAACTGTTTATTTCTGCATCCCTAGTCCTGCTAATTTTATCTCCTAAGTAAGTCCTTCAAACACTTCCTTTGCTTTTAGGAGAAAAACCTAAACTGTACCATAATCAATGAGAACAGGTAAGATCTAGGCCCTGCCTACCCCCACCGTCTTAGCCTCATATGCTACTTTCTTCTCTGCTCTCAATATTATAGCCACACCACCAGCCAGTTTCTACTTCTTTAAATGCAACATGCTCTTTCTACCTCAGGCCCTTTGCACATACTGTTCCCATTTACTGAAACACTGCTTCCTTCCCTGATCCTTTATCACTGACTCAGTTTTCTGACTTCTTCAGAGAACAAATGGAAAATCAGTATGGGAGTGATACAGTGAATCAGGTCAGTTTTCCAGAAAAAGCCCATCATACTCATTGCCTGATGCTTTTGAGGCTTCAGGGTTGGGAAGAATGTGTGAGGCTGTATTCTATAAACTAAAAGCACACGTGTGCAAGAAGCTGTTTAATAAAAAATTGCTAACAACTCAAACATGTAAGTCAGTCTAGGTAAATTAACATAATATTCTTAAAATAGGCTATTATATAGCCATTAAAATTATGCTTATGACACAGACAAATGTTTATTACTGAGAGAAAATAAAGCAGGATAAAAGGTGATGATTAAGGAAATATACTAAAATGTCAGCTATGGTTGAGTTTGCAGAGAAGGACTTTGAACAAGCTGTTTTCTTTCCTTTTTCGCCTCTTTTAAATTTTTTTGTGTTTTCTAAAACTTCTTTAATACTCTAATATTTTATAATAAGAAAACAACTGTATCTACATATTGCATTATATTATCATTATATATTCCATAACTTTTCTCCTTCCCAGACTGTGAGCTTCCTGAAAGTTGTACCTTATTTACCTGTGGCTCCTTAGATTAGGAGACATCTGATCTAACCTGGATGAAATACTCCATAAAAAACTGCCAAATGAACAACATGAATGAATCTGACATAAAACACTTCTTTAAGCAGGCCCTTATGGAGTCCCACTTCCCCGTCTATTAGCAGAGGCTGGGTTGCAAATTCTCAAGCTACAGTATCAGCTACTGGCAGTGTTACTGGTGCTGACAGAATTCTACCTAACCAATCAGGAGGACACTAAACTGCCTGACTAGGAATGGGCTAGAGATGACCAAGAGGAAGGAGAGAGCCATAAGAGCCACTTACAGCAGCAAAGTGAAAGTAGTCCTCTGCCATTTAGCATTATAGCTGTCAGTGTTTTAACTGGAGACTCAGCTCACAGATGATTTTCTTGTCCAGCAAATTCACTGTGTAAGTAAAAGCAGGCTCTTTCCCACCTACTTTGAGTAAGCGTCTTGTTTAACAAAAGGAATAATGACAA
Organism: Sapajus apella; assembly: GCF_009761245.1. Classification (NCBI taxonomy): domain Eukaryota; kingdom Metazoa; phylum Chordata; class Mammalia; order Primates; family Cebidae; genus Sapajus; species Sapajus apella. The sequence continues at coordinate 14,908,284 of NW_022436982.1, forward strand.
ATATACAAAGATTTATTTTAGTTAATCAGCATTAATACAGATGGTTTTATGGGTAAAAACAAAAATAAAGACTGCAATGTCACAGCCAGGGAAAACTAGGTATAACCATCTAGGCTCTCACTATAAGGTGATCAAGTGAGCCTCTGGATGAAGTCCCGGAGAGAGGGCCCTAGGCAGCACAGAAGAGTGGCCAAAGCTCGTTTTAATGTCCTAGGTTCCCCAATGTAAATATTTCCTCAACTGGATTCTGGTGCTCTCAATCTCCTTTAAATGCACATTTCCTTGTTTTACTGTCCTATCCTCTCCTGTTCTGTTTTTTGTTTGGACAGCATCTTGCTCTGCTGCTCAGGCTGGTTTGTAGTAGCGAGATCTCAGCTCACTGCAACCTCCACCTCCTAGGTTCAAGTGACTCTTGTGCCTCAGCCTCCCGAGTAGCTGGGATGGCAGACACTTGCCACCATACCTAGCTAATTTTTGTATTTTTAGTAGAGACGAGGTTTCGCCATGTTGGCTGGGCTGGTCTGGAACTCCTGGTCTCAGGAAATCCACCCGCCTGACCCTCCCAAAGTGCTGGGATTACAGGGGTGAGTCCCCGTGCCAGCCCCTCCCCTTTTCTTTTACTCCTACCAGTTCCACCTCTTAAGAAGATACACAACGTGGTCCATTGTACCACAGGTGTTCATCACCAAAGCATGTGTCCATACTGATCAGGTGTGTGTGTGGGGTGATTGTTCTGCTGAAAGGGCCTTACTGGCACCATTAATCCCTGCACCAAGGGGTAGCTCATTCATGCCAATCCCTGTTAGGAGTTTTGTTTTACTCGCTATCTGGGAGTACAGGGGCTGAAGGGACTTGGTTCTAGATTTCACTGATGAGGCTGGAAGGGAAGCATCACAAAGGCCATGAGAAACTTTACAAAGGAGAAGCTAACGCGCATTTACAAAGATAGATGTATATTTCAGATATCCTATTTTTTTTTTTTTTTTGAGATAGGGTCTCACTCTGTCATCCAGGCTGGAGTGCTGTGGTATGCTCATGGCTCACTGCAGCCTTGATCTCCTGGGTTCAAATGATCCTCTCATCTCAGCATCCCTAGTAGCTGAGACTACAGGCATGCACCACCACACCTAGATAATTTTTGTATTTTTTGTAGAGACCAAAATTTTGCCTTGTTGCCCAGGCTGGTCTTGAACTCCAGGGCTGAAGTGATCTACTCATCTCAGCTTCCCAAAGTGCTGGGATTACAGATGTGAGCCATCAGGCCTGTCCATGTTTCAGATTTCCTGAAGCTATCAGAATATTTCAGAGAAAGTCAGACTTGGCTCTTATTTGGAAACAGGAAGACGTAGGTTAAGATATTCCTCTTACTTACTCTCAAATGTGTTTTCTGGTCTTATAAATAACAAATTGAGGTAAATCTTCAGATGATGAAGATCTAAGATGAAGAAACCATCAAAGCAGGGGGTACCACTGCCTGTCTACTCTGCAGACAGGGGATGATCAAGGAACCTGGGTCTGATTGGCCATGCGACAATGGGGTATATCTGATGAGGACAGCAATCAGAAGACTAGCTGCCCAAAGGCACAAGAACCATTGATTTCTTCATGCCTTTGTGTCAGTGAAACCCCTAGGGGGTACACATCACAAATGACTGGTACACAAGAAGGGAAAAATAGTAGCTGGGCCACGTTCTGCTCTGTGTTGGTGTTTTCTGTCTTTTAATTGAAGGTAAATATTTTTATACAGAGCATATTAGCACGCCCTATTGTCTGCTACTCCTCGCTTCCCTGTGGCTCCTGGACCCTGTTGGTCTCTGAGTGTGCCAGGCCTAGCTGAGGGCAATGCCTGTACCAGAACTCCATTGGCTATCTTCTCCAATGACTCCTGCCTACTTCTGATTCGAGCAAGTTCCAGGTTCCTGTTGGCCTTACCTCTTGCCGTCTTTCTCATGTCTATCCAGTCTTTACCTTCCCATCCCCACTGCCCTGAGTTCAGGCCTCCATGACCTCTCAACTACAGGGATAGGTTTTACCTGGTCTTTCTGTCCTAGTGTTTCCCTTCTTCAATCCATTCTCTGAACCGCTGGCAGCTTTCTCTTCTGGAAGCATGGCTCCTTAACATCACTTCCACCTACATTTCCGCACTCTGGGCTCCACCCAGACTAAAGCTCACACTGTTCTCTCTACAGCCTAGAGTGTTTTCTACTTCCATGAATTTCATCACTCTCCTTTGTTCACTTGGAACTCCTTGCCCCCATCTTTGCATGTTCACATTCTATCCGTATGGAAGGCAAAGATTAATGAAAAACATACACAGAAAAAGACCAATTTTACCTATCTGTCCCAGTCAGAATTAATCTTTTCTCCTCTAAATTTCTGTAGCACTTTCTACTTTTGGAGTGACTGAGGTTCATGTGTTGGCTTTCCTACTAGCGCTATATCCCTGAGAGCAGAATTTGTGTCTAATTTGTCTTTGTATCCCCAACCTAGCACAGGGCTCCATTAACGTGTGAATAAATACATGAATGAATTTCTCACCTGCAACCTGGCAGTTAATTGTCACATTCACTCCCTGCACTGTTTTGATGGTGCTTCCTATATCGACTGTGACTGCAGGCTTCTCCATGTTGATCATGGTCATTCGTGACGTTTTCACTAGTGGCTTTCCTGAAGATAAGAAAGAATATGAGATGTTACTTGGTGGTGACTGGGGAAATTGGGGCTTTCCCTTGGAATATGGGTTAACCACCAATGCATGGCAGGTCTACACAGACTTTTGGCACTGTGTTTTCTCCTGAAAAATTGTAAGTGCACAGTATAAAAGCATCTGCCCACCTATCTACCATAGCATTGTCAGTAAAAGAACACGGGATCAAGAGTTTGAAGATAGAGCATGTTATACAAACTGAGATGATTTATGCATTCTAATCATTAAATTAACAACCCTCAACATGACATTTTACATGGCTTTTCTTTTTAAATTAAAATTTTTACTTTAAGATTATTGTAGATTCACATGCAGTTATAAGAAGTAACATAGGGTGCTGGGTGCAGTGGCTCATGCCTGTAGCTGCAGAACTTTGGAGGTTGAGGTGGGCAGATCACTTGAGGCCAGGAGTTCGAGACTGGCCTGGCCAACACGGCAAAACCTCATCTCTATTAAAAATACAAAAATTAACTGGGCGTGGTGGCGTGCACCTGTAATCCCAGCTACTCAGGAGGCTGAGGCACAAGACTGCTTGAACCCGGGAGGTGGAAGTTGCAATGAGCCGAGATCGTACCACTGCACTCCAGCCTGGGTGACAGAGAGAGACACTGTCTCAAAAAAAAAATAATAATAATACAGAGAAATCTTGTTTACCTTACCCTGTTTTCCCAATGGTAATATCTTGTCCACTAGGGTACAATATCATGGCCCCATACTAACATTGATAAACTTAGGATACAGAGCATTTCCATCACTACAAGGACCTCTCAAGTAGCTCTCAAGCCCCCCTTAACCTTTGGGCAACCATTGATATGGTCTCCATTTCTAAAATTTCATCATTTTAAGAATGTTCTATGAATGGAATCACACAACACGAAACCTTTTGTGATCTTTTCTACTCACAATAATTCTCTGGAGATTCTTCCAGGTCTCACATGGTATCATGGTTACATGTATCAATAGTTTGTTCCTTTTATTACTGGGTAGTATTCCATGGTATGGATGGACCACATTTTTAGTTATTCTTTTGTTTAAGAATATCTGGGATGTTTCCAGATTTTGATTACTACAAATAAAGCTGTATCAATATTACAGTACAGGTTTCTGTGTGAACGTGTCTTCATTTCTCTGAGATGGCCAGGAGTGTAATTCCCAGGCCATAGGGTAGTTGCATGGTCAGTTTTTTGAGAAACTGCCTTATTCTAGAGTGCCTATACTATTTCACCTTCCCTCCAGCAATGTATCATTGATCCTATTTCTCTGCTTCCTTACCAACGTTTGATGTTGTCACTAGTTTTTATTTTAGTCATGCTGATAAGTGTGCAATGATATCTCCTTGTGATTTTAATTTGCATTTCCCTAATGACTAACAATGTTGAATATATTTTATGTGATTATTTACCATGTGTACACCCTCTTTGGTGAAATGTCTATTCATGTCATTTGAGCATTTTTGATTCAGATTATTTTTACTGAATTTTGAGGCTTCCTTATATTCAAGATACTAGTCTTTTGCCAAATATGCAGCTTGAAAATATTTTCCCTAAATATCTAGCTTTTCTTTTATCTTCTTAACAAGATCTTTTGCAGAGCAAAATTTTTAACTTTGATTTATTCATTTTTCTTTTTATGGATCATGCTTTTCAAATTTTTTCATTGACACATAATAATTGTACATATTTAGGAGGAACACTGTGATTTTTTGGATACATGTACACATTGTATAAAAATCAAATCAGACTATTTAGCATATCCATCACTTCTTACATTTATCATTTCTCTGTGGTCAGGACATTCAAAATCCCTTCTCCTAGCTATTTTGAAATATACAGTACATATAGTCACCCTGCTGTGCAAGAGAATACCAGAACTCATTCCTCCTATCTAACTATAACTTTGTGCCTCTTGACCAATCTCTCCCTATCTTCCTCTCCCCACTCCCTTCCCCAGTCTCTGGTAGTCACTATTCTACTCTCTACTTTTGTGAGATCAACTTTTTAGATTCTACATACAAGTCAGATAACACAGTATTTGTCTTTCTGTACCTGGCTTACTTCATTTAACATAATGATCTCCAGGTTCATCCATGTTGCTGCAAATAACAGGATTTTTTTTTTTTTTTTTTTTTTTTTTTTTTTTTTGAGACAGGGTTGGTCTTGCTTTGGCATCCAGGCTAGAGTACAGTGGTGTGATCTCGGCTCACTGCAGCCCCCGACTCCTGAGCTCAAGTTATCCTTCCATCTCAGCCTCCTGGGTAGCCGGAACTACATGTGTGTGCCATCACACCTGGCTAGAATTTTTTTTTTTTTTTTTTGGTAGATACAGGGTTTCCCCATGTTGTCCAGGCTAGTCTCAAACTCCCGGGCTCAAGTGATCCACCCACCTCAGCCTCTCAAAGTGCTGGGATTATAGTCGTGAATCACCATGCCCAGCCTCATTCGTTTTGTTTTTTATGGTGGAAAAGTATTCTACTGTACACATATCCACATTTTCTTCATCTGTTTATCTGTTGATGAACACTTAGGTTGATTCTATATCTTGGATATTGTGAACAGTACTGTGGTAAATATGGGAGTGCAGATGTACTTTTTCATCTGTACTGTTGTACTGTTTGAGGTACTGTTTTCATTTCCTTTGCATACATACCCAGTAGTAGGATTGCTGCATCATATGGTAGTTCTATTTTTAAATTTTTGAGGTATGATGTTTTCCATAATGGCTATACTAATTTACATTCCCATCAACAATGTATAAGAATTGCCTCTTCTCCACATCTGCACCAGCAATTTTTTTTTTTTTTTTTGTCTTTTTGACAGTATCCATTCTAACAGAGGTAAGGTGATATCTCATTCTAACAGAGGTAAGGTGATATCTCTAACAGAGGTAAGGTTCGCATTTCTCTGAAGATGAGTGATGTTGAGCATTTTTCATATATCTGATGTCCATTGGTATGACTTCTTTTGAGAAATGTCTATTCGGGTCTTTTGCCCTTATTAATTAACTAATTAATTTTAAGTTCAGGGGCACACATGCAGGTTTGTTACATAGGTAAGCTTGTGTCATGGTGGTTTGTTGTACAAATTATTTCATCAGCCAGATATTAAGCCTAGTACTCAGTAGTTATTTCTCCTGATCTTCTTCCTCCTCCTGCCCTCTGCCCTCCGTAAGGCCCCGTGTCTTTTGTTCCCCGCTGTGTGTCCAGGTGTTCTCATCATTTAGCTCCCAGTTATAGGTGAGAACATGCAGTGTTGGTTTTCTGTTCCTGCATCAGTTTGCTAAGGATAATGGCCTCCAGCTCCATCCATGTTCCTACAAAGAATTTGATCTTGTTCTTTTTTTTTTTTTAATCTTTTTTCCATTTTTAAATATTAAACTTTTTTGTTGTTGTCTGAGTTCCTTACATATTCTGAATATTAATCCCTTGCCAGATAAAGAATTTGCAAATATTTTCTCTCATGCTGTAGGTTGTCTTTTTATTCGGCTGATTGTTTCCTTTGCTATGTAGAAGCTTTTCAGTTTGATGTAACCCCCCAAAACTAGACAAGGACACAACAAAAAAAGTAAACTACAGGCTAATATCCCTGAAGAACATGTATATAAAAATCCTTAACAATACACTAGCAAACCAAATTCAACAGCACATTAAAAAGATTGTTCACCACGATAAAGTTTCATACTACAGACACAAGGATGGTTCAACATATGCAAATCAATAAATGTAATACATCACATGAACAGAATGAAGGACAAAAACTATATGCTGAACATCACTAATCTTCAAGGAAATCCAAACCAAAATCACAATGAGATTTCATCTCACCCCAATTAAAATGGCTACTATAAGAAAGATAGTAGATGTAGAAAAAGCATTTGACAAAATTCGACATCTGTTCATGATAAAAACTCGTAACAAATTAGGTTTAGAAGACCTCAGTACTATAAAGGCCATATATGACAAATCCACAGCTAATATCATACTGAACAGGAAATAGTTAAAAGTTTTTCCTCTAAGATCTGGAACCAGACAAGGACATCTATGTTCACCACTTTTATTGAATATAGTACTGCAAGTCCTAGCCAGGGCAATTAGTTAAGAGAATCATATAAAGGGCATCCGAATTGGAAAGGAAGAAGTTAAACGGTGCTTTGCAGATGACATGATCTCATATATAGAAAACCCTAAAACTTTACTAAAAAATCATTAGAACAAACAAATTCAGTAAAGTTACAGGATTCAAAATCAACAAATAAAAATTTCTAGTGTTTTTATTTACTAATAGTAAACTATCTGAAAATAATAAAGGAAAAATCCCATTTACAATAGCTACAAAAAAACCCTTAAGAATAAATTTAACCAAGGAGGTGAAATATGTTTACATTCAAAATTATAAAACATTGATGAAAGAAATGGAAAAGGACACAAATAAATGTAAAGATATCCTATGCTCATGGCTTGGAAGGATTAATATTGTTAAACCATCCATACTATACAAATCGATTTACAGATACAATGCAATCCCTGTCAAAATACCAAGGACATTCTTCACAAAAATAGAACAATCTTGAAATTTGTGTGCAAACATAAAAGACCCCAAAATAGCCAAAGAAACCTTAAGCAAAAAGTACAAAGCTGGAAGCATCACACTACCTAATTTAAAAATATACTATAAAGCTACAGTGACCAAAACAGCATGGTATTGGCATAAAAACAGACACACAAACCCATGGAACAGAATAGAGAACACAGAAATAAATCCACATACTTACAGCCAACTTATTTTCAACAAAAGTGCCAGGAACACAGAACAGAGAAAGGACAGTCTCCTCAATAAATGGTGCTGGGAAAATTGAAGCTAGACCCCTATTTCTTGCCACATAAAAATTAAAAATGGATTGAAGATTTACATATAAGATCCCAAATGATAAAACTACTGGAAAAAACATAGAGGAAACACTTCTTGACACTGGTCTGTGAAACAATTTTTTTTTGGATAAGATCCCCAAAGAACAGGCAACAAAAACAAAAATAGGATCATGCTTTTGATATCAAGTTTAAGAGCTATTTACCTAGATCTAGATCATAAAGATTTTTTCCTATTTTTTTCTAAAAGTTTTATAGTTTTACATTTGACATTTAAGTCTGTGATACATTTTAAGTTAATTTTTAGATAAGATGTGAGAGGTCACATTTAGATAAAAGGTCAAAGTTTATTTATTTTTTGACTATGGATGTCTAATTGCTCCCTCACAGCTTACTGAACAGGTTATCTTTCCTACATTGAATTGTTTTTGCACTTTTGTCAACAGCAGTTGGGCACAGTCGTATAGGTCTGTTTCTGAGTTCTCTATTCTGTTCCACTGGTATATGTGCCTATCCCTCTACCAATACCACACAATCTTACTTATTGTAGCTATACAATAAATTCTGAAATTAGGTAGTCTGATTCCTCCTGCTTTATTCTTCTTTTCTATTCTAGTTCCTTTGCTTTTTCATATACATTTTATAATAATCTTCTCTACATGTATAAAATCTTACTAAGATTTTGATAGGAATTAGATTAAACATGTGTATTAGGAAAGAAATGACATCTTGATTTTGTTGGGGTTTCCAATCCATGCACATTGTAGTCTATTTATCTTTAATTTAGATCTTCTTTAATTTCTTTCATCAGAGTTTTGTTGTTTCTGAGATACAAGTCCTGTTATATTTTGTTACATTAATTAACCTAATTACTTTGGTTTCCTTTTGATTGTCTATATAGACAACCATTTCATCTGCAAATAGGGACAAGTTTTATTTCTTTGTTTTCAATCTCTATGCCTTTTATTTCCTTTTCTTACATTACTGCGCTGGGTAGAATTTCTAGTGCTACATTGAATAAGGGTGGTGGAGGTGGTTTTTTTCATGATGTCTAGGTTTCAGTTGAAACCTGTATATTTTTCTAGTTCTGAGACTTTGGATCTTATTTAAACCTTCTGTTTTAGCTGCTTTCTATAAAACCACTCAGGCATGGGAGCAGAGAGATGCCACCTTGTTACTACCCAGTGCAGCTTAAGTCCAGGTTCTCCACTTGGCCTCTTTTGTTACCCAAGCTGGGGGGCTCCTCATTACTGGTGGGAGTTCTGGATCCTCACATGGTCCCCACTACACAGCTGTGGAGGTGGAGCCTCCTTACCTTGGGCAGGTGGTACAATTCCTCACTCTCCAGGAGGTCTCCTCTACGTGACCCAGTGGGGAGGGGAAGTTGGGCACTGCAGGGTGAAGGTAGAACTCCAGGCTCCCCACATTACACTCTTGTAGGCATAATAAATGAGGGCTGGAAATCTCTGATACCCACTCCGTGGGAATTGGGGAGGTACTTCATTTCGGGCTGGCTGGTGGGGAGTGCAGGCTCCCTGCTCAGCCTTTGCTGGTGTGAGTAGTAACAGACAGTGTTTTTGGTGACATTTAGCTAACGTAGAGTAGAATTTTCTAAAGGTTTTTCACCTTGCTATGTTTGCCCTTTCCTGGTCCTTTTGTTAGAGAGAGAAGGCTTCTAGTTGGTGCTTTTTTTTTTTTTTTTTTTTTAAATACCCATTGACGTTTCCCAGTAGCCAGCTTCTTCAGCTCCAAGTTTGTGATTTATGAGGCAAAATGAAAACCAAACAAATTTACAGTTTGATTTCCAAGGTCTTTGGTCAGTCTGCTTTCTTCCCTTTACTTTTCAGTCTTCTTATGTGTGTTTTGTATATAATGTACAGGGCCTTTAGTGGTACTTAGCAGGAAGAATAGGGAAAAGTAAAACTATGCCATCTTTCCAGAAGTGGAAGTTCTATGTCTATTGTGTTTTAACAGGCCTTTATCAGTTGGGAATAAAATACAGCACTTTATGCACATGACTACAAAATACAATGAAAAGACTCATTCATCGAACACCTTGGGGAAATAGGTCCACATGAGATCATATTCACATAACCAAAGCTTAACCTTTTGTAAGTCAAATGGATTTAATTTTGTTTTAACCATTTTATAGGCAGGATATTCTACAACGGCATTCACTCTTCTCTGCTTTCATTAAATGTGAAGAAAACCTTAATTCAGAAATGCCCTTTGGAGTCTTATACCCGCTTTTCATACTTTGTTTTCTCCCATATCTATTTTTCCTGTATTCCTCTTTGCACCGTCCCACAGCCTCATAATAGAGGCTGTCCTTCTTCCTTCTCTGCCACTTTATTTGCCTTCCAGGCACAGGTACTTAAGCTCATCAGAACTGTGTTCAAGGGCAGAACCTTGAATAATGTTCTGAGGAGCTCACCTTGGAGTGTGTACCTAGGCTCTGTTTTGACTGTTCAGGAGCCTTTTTCCTTGTATCACTTATATTTCATACATTTGAGATTATGTATCATCTGGTGAGTGATTTAGTACTGTAATGACTGTTGAGCATAGTAAATGCATGGCCACAATGGGAAGACGCAGTTGGGATGATACTGAATTAACACTGGCATACACAACCTCACCTCCCTACTCAGAGTTAACAGCTACCCCGCTCTGACTCCAAATCTACCTTACATTGCACCAGCATCTCTGTTGCTATGGTCTAATGCTACCATAATCTCAGGCTGGACTACTATACAACCTAACTGGTTTTGTGTTGCTTTCACTCTTCCCTCACTACAGTCTTATGACAGCCAGAGTGATCTTTCTAAAACATGAATCAAATCATACAACTTTTCTGCTTAAATTTTCCAGTCCCTTTTCACTACAATTAAAACAAAATTTCAAGTTCCTTTTCTTTTCTTTTTTGTTTTTGAGATGGAGTTTCACTTTTGTTGCCCAGGCTGGAGTGAAATTGCACAATCTCGGCTCACTGCAACCTCTTCCTCCTGGGTTCAAGCAATTCTTCTGCCTGTTGCCCGAGTAACTGGGATTACAGGCAGGCATCACCACACCTGGCTAATTTTGTATTTTTAGTAGAGATGGGGTTTCACCATGTTGGTCAGGCTGGTCTCGAACTCCTGACCTCAGGTGATCTACCCGCCTTGGCCTCCCGAAGTGCTGGGATTACAGGTGTGGGCCACCGTCCCCGGCCTCAAGCTCCTTTTCACGACCAGCCATCCCCTGCATATTAAGGTCCAGTGGTCTGTATCACCTGCCTCTCTGAGCCCACTCCCCATCAATCACTGTGCTCCAGCACACTGGCCTTCCTTTCCTCCAGCACAGCAGCACGTCAGCCCTGGCCGTTCCCTGTCCCTGACATCCTCCACCTACAGAATTCTGCATGGCTCTCTTCTTTAGGTCATTCAGGTCTCTGTGCGAATAACACCTCCTAGTGAGGCCTTTTCTAACCACTCCATATAAAGCATGCATTCCTGTGTGTGGCGGGGGCGGGGGTGGGGGTGAAGGGATGTATACTTTAGACGGGGTGCGACTTTACTTTTTTCATAAGCACTAGAAATAACAGAATTTATCTTATATATTTGTGTATCTCCCCCCAGCCTCTGCTACTTTGTTATGCAATTTTGATAAAATCAGGGCTCACATCTCTCTTCTTCTCCTCTTTATTCCTATCACCTAGGCCTGGCACCTAGTAGGTTCTCAGTAAATATCTGTTAAATGAAAATATGTGTTTACATGGTGTGCTATGTGCATTATCTGGATTTTTTGCATAACAACTCTGAGAAGCAGGCAGAAACAACAGTATTATCTTTTACATACACAAAGAACTTAGACTCAGAAAGGCCCCATGGTTTGTCCAGGGAAACAGAACTAGCAAGTTAAAGGGCTGAACTGGAGCCCAAATCTTTGACCTAAAGTCTGGCGTTTGTGATAGGCAGTCCCAAATCTTTGTCTGTGGACTGGCCGCCTCAGAGTCCCCATGGCGCTGGTTTAAAATATAATCTGTCCTGCTATAATACAAGAGTTGCTCTACTGTGTTATAAAAACAACTGTGCCAATGGGGAAAATGAGGTTCGGGACCAGAGAGCTTTCGATTCACAATTACCAAGTTATTTTTCCTACAGGAATTTTAATAATAAAAGTGGTTTTTTATAGCTGCAAGTGTATAGCTATAAAATTCAAATGTCACTGAATTAAATCCAGTGCTTAATTAATTGTATTAAGTTTTTGCTGGAAAGTAAAGGCCTTTTTTTCTTGTCAGGAGAAGTGCTGTTGTTAGCATAGGCTACTTCTTATACATTCTTAATACTTTTGTGATCCACTGTTAAGGCAAAGCACAAAGTTACCCTAGTATTTTTAATCAATATTTATAGCAAAAATTATGTTTCTTATTCAATTCTTACACCTATTAGAAAAATGTTAGCATATATTTTGAGCCCCACTTCAGATCTACTAAATCTGAATCTCAGATGAGGGGGTAGAAGCTGTAATGTCTATTTTTAACAAGTTTCTAGGTGATCCTGTTATGCAGTCAGGTTTGATATTCAGCACGTTGTACTCTCAGTTTTTCTTTAATTGGTTCCTCTTCTTCCCGGCGAGAGGTATCTTTGGAGACACCACTAGATCTCTATTAGAATTTTTCAAGCTGGAGCTCTTATTTTAGTGGCCAACTTAAGAAAAAACCATAAGCCTACTTTAGATCACCTGGCTGATCACTTACTGATTGATTACTGCTGTGTGACTGCCAAGTGATTGCCAGTACCTATGTGTGTGGACAAGATTACAATCACATTGATGTTAACCAGTACTGGTTTAACCACAGAAGTTAACTAAGGAGAAGAGAACAAAGATGCACAGAAGGAGTGAAATGATAAATTACACATTTGTGTTAAGATAACAAAAGCCACAGCATGCTGTACCAAAAGGGCTTTCAGAATAGGCAAAACAGAAAGAGGTGCTGAAAGCTAAATCATTATCACTGAGCCCTCCACGGCCCGGCCCCTCAGCAGTCAGTACTATGTATGCTTCGTGGACAGCCATTTAGCTTTAGCAAGTCAGCACTAGCTCACAGATTAGTATTAGTTGATAGAAAATGATAGGATTTACATTTTTTCATTTAACCTGTAAATTTATTTGTGTTATAGCTGAATGAGAGTCATACACAGAGAAGGAGATTATGCCACGTTTTATATCTACATAAATTTAAGAAAAAATAAGGAAACAGAAATAAAGGCAAGCTTTTCAATGTATCAGGCCCAATATGAGGAATGAAGCCCCTCCAAACTAGTCAGACACAGAAACAGAAGCATTAAGAGAATTATTTTTGCGGTTCCTTGAGACCTCACTGTACCCATAGCACAGCTTTTGGATTCCAGTTCCTACGAGAAGTAATGTAACGGGGAAATAGAGCCTCACTAGTAAACAAGGCCAGCTCTTGTACAAAAGGCAAGCCTGACATATGGCTAAAACTCGTACATCAGCATCTAAGGATATGAAGACCAATGAGGAAGGAGTGTGGCCTAGTGATGCCTTTAAAACAGAGATGGTTTCAGAAAACCAGGCACCATCTTGATCCTGAAGATGAGGACCTCTGGAGAGACAGGCAGGGACAGAGATGGGCAACCCCTGGAGCAAATGCTCAGAAACACATTCTTGCACATAGCCTGGACTCGGGCTCAGGTCTCTCTCCTATGTGATTCAGGGTAAAATCAATATTCAGTAGGAAAAAATCTGAACATATGTGCTTGAAAAATATCTTTGGCCTAATATAAAGGTGATTGAGAGAGAAGCCAGAGGAGATGGAAAGTTTGTTTTTTGAATGAAGCCAAGAGTAGAGAGCATTGTAAGTACTGTTTACTCAGGGCTGAATCCCAGGCCTCTGCCAATAGAAACTTTGTTTAAAATGTCATGCTGCCTTCCATCTTAGAAGCCATGGCAGAGAATGACTTGCTATTAGCCAAACCCTTTTCCTCTTTTTCCTGTGCACAGCTAGATAATTTTCCAGCCTTTCTGCAGTTAGGTATGAGCACGGAACTGAGTTCTAGCAGATGGAATACAAACAGACATGAAGTGTGCCACTTCTTGGCCCAAAGTACAAAAACTCTCTTGTGCAATTCTTCAGACTTTGAGCAAGAAATGAACTATCATATTTTAGCCATCATATATTTGTAAGTTTTTAAGAAAATAACAGTAAGTGCCATTTAATCCAGGCTTAATGAACATTTGTTGACACTTTGAATGGATGAATCCAGTGGGTCTTCCTTCCATTCCTCTAACACTGTAAGTCAAAATATGACTTGAAAATAATTTCCCCTAGTTTTAGCCATTAAAAATGAACTGTATTTCAAGGACTTAGATTCTCTGTTTGGCTAAGGCAGTTTAGGCTTGGAAGTGTGCATATACATTCATTCTCAGAAAGAAGAGAGGCTTGTTGAAGATAACTGGAAACAGGGCAACGACAGACAAGGGCTGCAGGCTGGGCAGATTTGGCAGGTTTGGAGATCACATGAGAGCTTCAGAAAGGGTCCACAAACAGCAGATAGGTTTGAGATCCTGAAGTCAAATCTAGTGATTGACAGAGTCTTCCTGGAGTACTGTGCAGATAGGGACTCTGAGTTACATTCATTAGGACTGAACAGCAAAAACACATGATGAGCTAGTGATGCCTGCAGTGGGTAGGGGCAGGAGAAGGGGCTGCTTACAGGTTAGATGTCCTGACGTCATCTCTGCATAACACAGCTAAGTGTCCTTACACAAGTTATTTAATCTCTGTGTCTCAGTTTTCTACTTCTACAGTAGCTGAGAAGACTAAGTAAGTGGATGCCTGCAAAGTTGTAACAACAATGCCTTAGCACAGAAGGAAGTTTCAATAAACGCTAGCTATCACCAGCCCTATCTCTGCTATAACACAATGAGAAAACACCATGAGGAGCAGTGCTGGGACCTTCTGATGAATAAAGAAAACACACAGAGAGGAAAAGGTTAAAGAAAAGAAAGGGGAAGACAGGTAAGAGGAGAAGGAACACATTTGTTAGAAAGAGCTAAACTGCTTCTATTTTGAACAACTCTGAAAATTCCAGTAAAATTAGAAGAAATAATTTAAATACAACAAATTCTTCCTAAACTGGTAACAGTTTCTGGACAGATACAGAGAGCTTAAAAGTCATACCATGGCTGGTCGTCTTGAAGATTCCAAAAAGTACCCATTTCCAGAAATGCTAGGAAACAACACATGCCAGATTGACTTGCTGGGTGACCCCCATTAGAGAGTTCAAGAAAACAGGTGTGGTATCCATGGAAGACCCAAATCTCAGTTCGAAAGACAGACAAAAAAGACAGTGATGTCTACTAATTAAAATATTTGAGTATACAGCAATATTTGAGTACAGTATAAGGTAATATTTTAGTTTAAAGCAATGAAATATTATAAATTTCACACATTTTTAATACTCTAAGCAAATTGTATTTCATCTAAATTGTATTTAATCAATGAATAATACCTTATAATGAGTGAGTAGATCAAAGAAATGTCTTAAGAAATGCTAGACTATGCTCATACTGCAATTGTCAAAGGTTTCTCACAAGGACCAATGGAATTAAATCTTCAAATTTTCTCTGAAATGAGAATTTCCAGTTGAAGAACTTAAGACTCATGAGTCAAATAAACTTTGAGGGACTAAAATCAGCATAAGCCTAGAAAAACCCTTATAAATACCAATGATATCTTAGCCACCTGATATTAGTGATGATGGATTCTGAATATTAGTGTCCGTTATTCCTTGCTGGCCAGAAGCTTTTCAGGATCTCACTCCCTGGCAATTCTCATAAAAGTTGCTTTGCTACAAACAATAGTTATATTAACATGCAAGATCTTTTGTTAGTCTAGTTTTCCTTCCCAATGCCTTTTGCATTTTATAGTGCAGGAGTTTTTAACTCCCTGCTGTCCTACTGTCTGTCTTGCAAGGCCTCCTTTACATCTGTTTCTGGCCTCCTGAGTCAGCATTTGACTACTAGTCAGCTCTATTTACCCTGCACTCTGTCTCTACCAGTCCCCTGAGAAGTTTTCCTCTCATTCATTATTTTTCCAAGACTCCATCACAAAAGCTTTACTTCTTCTTTGCCATCTAGTCTTCCATTCCTCAAAATACAACAGAGTCCATTTTCAATATCAGAATTTCAGGTAAAGGGAGTTTATAGTTGACAGTGATGGTAGAGAATGCTACCATTCATTATTATATATGCAAGACATTCATAGAACTCTTGGGTCTAAAAGAGACCTAAAAAAGCAGCTATTTAAATCCCTTTTGTTTTAATCAGGAAGGAGGTTCACAGTCCTAATCTGCTTCTAAATTTGGCAATTAGGCAAAAACTTTCTCTAGAATCTTACTTATTCTATTAATTGGCTTTTTAGTAATAGTAAAAAATAAATGCTCCCCTTCCATCCAAATTATTACATGGTTTTGCTGAAATAGTCTAATCAAGTAAATTGTGATTACCCTTTGATTAACAATGTGACTCTATCTGGAAAATGAGGTGTAATATATAGCAGATAATATAGAAAATGGCATATCCTCTTATGAACAGATACTTTACAAAAGAAGACATACATGAGGCCAACAAACACATGAAAAAATGCTCATCATCACTGGTCATCAGAGAAATGCAAATCAAAACTACATTGAGATACCATCTCACACCAGTTATAATGGCGATCATTAAAAAATCTGGAGACAACAGATGCTGGAGAGGATGTGGAGAAATAGGAACACTTTTACACTGTTGGTGGGAGTGTAAATTAGTTCAACCATTGTGGAAGACAGTGTGGCGATTCCTCAAGGACCTAGAAATAGAAATTCCATTTGACCCAGCAATCCCATTACTGGGTATATATCCAAAGGATTATAAATCGTTCTACTATAAGGACACATACACACGAATGTTCATTGCAGCACTGTTTACAATAGCAAAGACCTGGAACCAACCCAAATGCCCATCGATGATAGACTGGACAGGGAAAATGTGGCACATATACACCATGGAATATTATGCAGCCATCAAAAATGATGAGTTTGTGTCCTTTGTAGGGACATGGATGAACCTGGAAACCATCATTCTCAGCAAACTGACAGAAGAGCAGAAGATCAAATACCGCATGTTCTCACTCATAGGCGGGTGTTGAACAATGAGAACACATGGACACAGGGAGGGGAGCACTACACACGGGGTCAGTTGGGGGGAAATAGGGGAGGGATGGTCGGGGGTGGGGAGTTGGGGAGAGATAGCAAGGGGAGAGATGCCAGATGTAGGTGATGCGGAGGAAGGCAGCAAATCACACTGCCACGTGTGTACCTATGCAATAATCTTGCATGTTCTTCACATGTACCCCAAAACCTAAAATTGCAATAAAATAAATGAAAAAAAAAAAAAGAAAAAAAAGAAAATGGCATATCCTCAATGTTATATTCAGAGCACAGACATGTTTAGCCCAAAAAAGATTTTTAATCATTTGAATTAATTGGGTTCAGTTAAAAATGGTGAGTTTTTTAAAAAAACATGTGTTGTTTTTAAATATTTTTTGGTTTGGTGTCTCTGAAATCATGGGAAGGTCTAGCAACAGTAAATTTGTATTTTTGGGGGACAACAGTCAGATGAAAATGAGCTGTGCCCTTCAGACAGGGTGTGGTGGGTGGAATAATGACCTTTCAAAGATGTTTATGTCCTAATCCCTGGAACCTGTGACATGGCTAAGGAAGTTAATTTAACATTGCTTATCAGCTGAACCTAAAATAGGGAGATTATTCTAGGTTACCGAGGTGGGCCCAGTCTAATCATATGAGCTCTTAATATCAGAACAGGGAGGCAGAAGGTGGTAGAGCTGAGCAACTTGAAAACTCAGCCCTCCATTGCTGGCTGCAAAGATTGAGGAAAGAAACCATGAGCCAAGGAATTCAGTGGATTCTAGAAGCCGGACGTGGCAATCAGATTATAGCCAGCCAGAAAACAGAGCCCATAGAGCTAGGTTGCCCAGAACTAAATTTTGCCAACAACTCAAATGGGTAGGAAAGGGATTCTCTTTTAGAGCCTTCAGAAAGGGATAAAGTCTGTTGACCTCCTGATTTTATCTTGGTGAAACTGTATTAGACTTCTGACCTACAGAACTGTAAGATATTTATACTGCTTTAAGTCTCTAAGTCTATGTAGTTATTTGTTATGGCAGAAATAGAAAATACACAGGCCATATACACCTTCTACATCACCAAAGTTATCACTACATCAAAGAAAACATATAAATGACTCATAAACACATAGTAAGATGCCTGATACCATTAGTCAGTATTAAAATGTAAATTAAAATCACAATAAAATACTACTTCACACTCATGAGGTTGGCTGGAATAAAAATGATAGACCAAAACAACTGATGATGAGAATACGGAGAAACTGAACTCCTCTACATTGCTGGTGAAAATGTAAAATGGTGCAGCCCCTTGAAACATAGTTGGCAGTTTCTTCAATAGTAAACATAAATGTGCCATAACCCAAAAACTTCAATCCTAGGTATGAGAGAAAGAAAAAATATGTCCACATAAAAATGTGTATGTGAATCTTCATAGCAGCATTATTCATAACAGCCAAAAAGTCGAAACATCCCAAATGCCCATCACCTGAAAAATGGAGAAATACGATGCTATCTATTCCATACAATGGAATATTATTCTACCATAAACAAGAATAATGCTATGACATGCATACATCTTGAAAACATTATACTAAGTGAAAGAAGTAATAAAGAACCATAAACTATATGATTCCATTTAGACAAAATATGAAGATCAGGTATATTTATGGAGATATAAAGTATATTAGTGGTTGCATAGGGCTGAAAGAAATAGGATTAGGGAGTAGTAGCTAGGAGTGTGGAGTTTATTTTAGGGATAATAAAAATGTTCTAAAATTGAGTGTGGTGATGGATGCACAACTCCTGTTGTTGTTGTTTTTTTGTTTGTTTGTTTTTGGAGACAGAGTCTTGCTCTGGCACTCAGGCTAGAGTACGGTGATATAATCATGGCTCTATGCAGCCTCGACTTCCTGGGCTCAAGCAATCCTCCTGCCTCAGCCTCTCATGTAACTGGGATCATAAGTATGTGCCACCACACCTGTCTAGTTTTTTAAAATATATATATTTTTTGTAAATATGGGGTTTCTCTCTGTTGCCAAGGCCTGCCTTGAATTCCTGGGATCAAGCAATCCTTCCACCTCAGCCTCCTAAAGTGCTGGGATTACAGGCATGAGTCACTGTGCCCAGCCACAACTCTAAATATATGAAAAGCGGTGAAATTTTGTATACTTTAAGTGGGTGAGTTGTATGGTATGTTAATTATTCCTTGATAAAACTGTTAAAAGTAAAGAACCCATTATTGGGTATAAACCCAGAGGAATATAAAATCATTCTACCATAAAGACACATGCACACAAATGTTCACGCAGCACTCTTCACGATAGCAAAGACACGGAACCAACCTAAATGCCCAACAATGACAGGTTGGCTAAAGAATACATATACATCATGGAATACTATGCAGCCATAAAAAGGAAGGAGATCATGTCTTTTGCAGGAACTCGGATGGAGCTGGAGGCAAACTAACACAGGAACAGAAAACCAATGTTCTCACTCATAAGTGGGAGCTAAATGATGAGAATTCATGAACACAGAGAAGGGGGAACAACAGACCCTGGGGCCTATTTGAGGGCAGGGGGTGGGAGGAGTGAGAGGAGCAGACAAAATAACTATTGGGTACTAGGCTGAGCACCTGAGTGATGAAATAATCTGTACCACAAACCGTGACATGAGTTTACCTGTATAAAAAACCTGCACATGTACCCCCCAACCTAAAATAAAAGTTAAAAAAAAAAGGTAAAGAACTTTATAGTAATGGCTACATAGCTATATAAAAGTGCTAAATAAATCTCTAAATTGCACATTCACAAATAATTTTATGATATGTAAATTATATCTCAATAAAGCTGAAAAAATAGTTTTAACCTGATTTTGCCTGTTTTTATTTTTTTAGGGTCAACATTGTGGCTACTAATTACTTGCCTTGCATAAAAGATGAGAAGGAATTAGAATTTTTGTGCCCTTGGAATTCTGTTTAGTTGGCATGACTTCAGCATAAATACTACAGGGCCCTTAGCACTTGAGGAAGTAGGTAGGGCTTAGACTGCCTTTTCCCGAACATTCCCAGGCTGCATGGCTTCCTTCTCATATCCTTGTTTCCATTAACATTCTCTTTCAATATTTAGATATTTTTTGCCAATGTCAATGGGTCAGGTTACTCAGATTACTACCATTACCTCTTCTAATTATTTAATTGATGTTGATGGCTTCTAAGTAGAATAAGGCCACAAGTGGTTCTGCCACAAATTCTTTGCATGTTCCACTGCAGGGTCCTAGCCAAGGGACCCCATACTTACATAGTCATGTGATGCTGCAGCCTCTCTAGAAACCACTAACCAAAGATGTGGCATATCCCACCACCTGTCCAATCACCATCCTTCCTGCGTTCCACTGAACAGATGTTGGAATTGCTTTTTTGAGATTGAGCTGTGCCAACTTGGACCATTTGTACTTTCTTTATTTCCTCTAGTCAACTGGGGAGCTGAGTAAGATTCTTCTGCTATCCTCTCATCAATTTTATTTAAGTTCTAGAAAAGCTTGGGGTATTTAGTGGACATTCTGTACATCTGTACTTACTGAGGAAACTCAAGGGCCTTAGCTATTCAAGTATTCTATCAGATATTAAGATCTCCTTGATGGCAGCTTAGATGAGTCAATGGCCATTACCACATTACCTAGAGTGCCATAAGGAACACAGTCAAACCTTTCCACCTTTCCTTTTTTTTTTTTTTTGAGATGGAGTTTTGCTCTTGTCACCTGGGCTGGAGTACAGTGCCATGATCTTGGCTCACTGCAACCTCCGCCTCCTGGGTTCAAGTGGTTCTCCTGCCTCAGCCTCCTGAGTAGCTGGGATTACAGGCATGCACTACCATGCCCAGCTATTATTTATATTTTTAGTAGAGATGGGGTTTCGCCATGTTGGCCAGGCTGGTCTCTAACTCTTGACCTCAGGTGACCTGCCTGCCTTGGCTCCCAAAATGCTGGGATTACAGGCATGAGCCACTGCACCCAGACCACCTTTCCTTTTGATCTAATGCATGGGAGTAGATCTTCCTTTATTATCCTTTGCATTGGTGACAAGCCCTCTGTGAGTCTAACTCTTTATAAAGCTAAACCCTCCTTTGAGAACAGAACTGCTGGGTGAAAAATTCAGAATGCCAATTTGAAGTGACTTACATTATGATAAGCTTACACAATTGCTTGTCTTTTATTGTAGCTACTAAATCATGGGGAGGCACAGAGGAAGAAGAATTTCAAAAAACAATTGCCTTTTATTTTTATTTTCCCAGTGAAGTTTCTGTGATCTCTTTATTAGACACAATGTGTATTAGCTATTCTACTCATAAAGAGCAAAAAAAAAAAACAACATGCCAGTAAAGGAGAAATATTTTCTGTCTCTCCCTTCCTGTGAAAACGTCAGATGAGTTCATCTGTGTTCTCTCCTTTCAATGAAAGACACAATCATCCCTCAGCCCTCATCTTATTCTCATTTCCCATTGATGACGTCAAGCAGGCCTTACAGTATCTCTTTTGTGATCTTATAAAATCAATGACAACCAAAAATGTTTCCCTTTTGTCGATGACCTCACCAATGGTCAATACCTGGAGAGGCCCTTATCTGCTTTGGTAAGTACAGCTAAACTCCACCGATCCAGATTGAAGCAATTTACCAGGAAGCTGCTGCTTTCCTTCAAAACCTTGCCTAGGCCATTCAGATTTGGAAGATTTCTGAGCAACATGGCTGAGTGCTGAATCTAACAGGCCAAGACGGTTCGCCAATCTCTGTGCTATGTCTGTACACATCAGAGAGTCTCCTTTACCTAGCCCTGTTTATTCCTAAACACAAAGTAATTAATACTTCAAAAAGTTAGGTATGCGACATTTCGGTGACATTCCTACAATCCCTTCCCTGCAATCATCCCCTCCTGTAAGCTACTTTCATCTACACTTGGAGCAGTGAAACAGGCATCTAGCTTAGTGAATTTAGACAAATTTTGTGCCATTTGGTCTAAATGGCTATGAGTTCCCTGGGCTGTTCCAGGGAGGTAGGGAGGAAAACACTGGCCATCTCCATGCTGAGAGACACTTGCAAGGTACTCCCAAATCTCTGAGACCTAAAGATAAAATCAACACAGAATCGAAGAGTTTAGAGAGGAGAAAAAGGCACAAAGGACAATATTTTACAGGCCAAACAGGGCAGGGCAAGGAAGGTTTGGCTGTATATGTCTAAAATGAAATGGCGTTTACATGTTCAAAAAAAAACTTGTGTATAGAGTAAGACACAGAACTCAAACAAATCTGAGAGGCAGACTTGGCAAGACACTGGATCCAGAGGGTGGGCAAACTCAATGGCAGGTATCTGGTTGTGGGCCAGGGAGAGCCCGTCAGGCCTCTCTCTCTGTGGCCCTTGAAATACTCATCACAAGCCACCTCCCTTGCTCTGAACCCAGGTGCGCCACATACTTTCCGGATGGTTAATCTAGCTTCCCTAGCTGACACTGAGACACTGAGAGAGCTACCCTACAAAGGGTTTGTGAGCATTCTGGTCACTGAAAAGGAGTCTCTCGCGCTGTAAACATAAGTTGGCTTTTGTTGAATGTATTATTCTCTCAATAATAATAATAGTTAACAAATATTCAGTGGCTGCTACATGCCAGCCACAGTAATAAACATTTTTTTAAATGAATAATCGCATTTAATCTTCATGAGAACTTTCTGAGTCAGGTACTGTTATTACCACCATTTTCCAGATGAAGAAATTGAGTCAGTGAGTATAAAGAAGTTGCTCATGGTTACACTGAATAAGTGACAGAGCCAGGACACAGACCTAGACCCCAAGCCTCCGGAGCCCATAACTGTAGCTGCCACGCTATGCCTGCTTTTGTGAATCATTATGAACAAATTTCCCTGCATATGGTCAATGCAGGCACACCGGAAAGACCCAAGTCCATACTTTCCTTACAAAATCATGGGGACACTTGATTAACTTGAGCCTCAAAATTTTTTCCTCTTTGGCCTACAATTCTACTAAAGTCCAGGAAAAACCCTGCCGTTTCCTTAAAAACACAGTAGTGCTGAGATTCACCATGAGGATTTCACTGCAAGTGAACTGAATCAATTTCTAAGTTCATACTTGACAAATATCAGTGTTAAGATTCATACTGAAAGACACATGGAAGTAGGGTTGGGCTAATGCTTTGCACATCTTAGAACTGTTTTCAGGTTGCTCCACTCTCGAAGAGCTAGAGGAAGAAAAGGAGGTTCACATTTACTGAGTGTGAACAATGCACCTGGCATTGGGTTAAGCGCTTTTTTACACATGCAATCTTACTTAACCTCACAACAACCCTGTAAAGTAATGTTAGTTTCATTTTTACAGATGAGAACAGATACTCAATGAGGTTATATACTTTGTCCAACATCACATAGCTAATAAGCAGTATAAATGGTAATCAAACTTAGAAACGCCTGATACCCATTCGCCCCCACCCCTCCAGTTGAAGTTATATTCAGGTTATATCTTACAACCTGCTAAGCAGGATCTCCAAGCATACATCTTTTTTTTTTTTTTTTTTTTGAGACAGAGTCTCACTCTGTTGCCGGGCACCAGGCTGCAGTGCAGTGGCACAATCTTGGCTCACTGAAATCTGCCTCCTGGGTTCAAGCAATTCTCCTGCCTCAGCCTCCCGAGTAGCTGGGACTACAGGCACACGCCACCACGCCCAGCTAATTTTTGTATTTTTAGTAGAGACGGGGTTTCACCATGTTGGCCAGGATGGTCTCTATCTCTTGACCTCATGATCCGCCCGCCTCGGCCTCCCAAAGTGCTGAGATTACAGGCTTGAGCCACTGCGCCCGGCCCCCAAGCATACATCTTAAGTAAATTGTAACTATCTCCCAATTCTAGGTAGTCATGTATCCATCTCTTGCCTTCACTCATCTGTCAGCATCAGGGAGCACAAAACTCAGGTTTTATTTATTGCTGTAGGTTCCACAACATGTGGCAGGGGGTGTGCTCAGAACAGGAGCCGCCGTACCGCCTAATGCTGTGAGTGTAGACATTGCCACAGGTGTGGATGATAAGCTCAGGTAAGGGTGCAAATACTACCTTAAGGCAATGTACATTTTGAGCCTTTGTTTTTAGAAGGACTGCTTGACAGATTTTCCAGTAGACGGAATAAACCCCAGCAGGAAAGGTACAAGGATGCAGCCCCCTCCGCCCCGGGTGTGGTGTCTATAGTCACACTTCACCAGGCAGCCCCTCTCCTCCCCTTCCCTGGTGCCTCTTTGGCTGCTCTGTCTCTCTTCCCTGGCTTTGAACTTGTTGGCAGCCTCCAATAACCCCTCTTCAAAGAGCTGAAGACAAGCCTGATGTTACAATTCCCTTGCTTAATTCCAGACAGGTTTCTATTAATCGTATTAAATTCGGGCGAACAAAGGGTATTTAGTCTGTGACAGAGCTCAACTGTATCTGGATTAATATAAACAAGAGAATTAATCCTGCAAGAGCCACTATCTGCCAGCAACTGGAAAGATGTCAGCAGTGCTCTTGCTAAAGCAGGTTGGAGGGTGGACGCAGGAGAGATTTAACACTATTGGTGCTGAGCATCTGGACTCTGTATAAAGAGGGGAATGAAGATTGCAACTGGAATACATTAGAAGAAAAGCAAATGTTTTATTCATAAAAAGTAGGCATTAATAATATCAGTCTTTAATCTGGCCCAGGGCCCCTTAACTGGCCTTCCTCAGTGTTGACTTTGATCTTCCCCACAAAGCCGCCTGCTAAGGGTCCCCTCCCAGATCAGCCTGAAGTCATGGGAGCAGAAATGCTGTTGCTAAACAGATATGCAAGGGGGTAGCATGTGTGACTGGAGTACAGTGTGACAACATAATCCCGGCAGGGACAGATGAAGTCAGTGTGGGGTGATGTTGGTTTTTCTAGCATCTACTGAATCATCTGATGAGAGCAGCAATTGAAAAGAGTAAATACAAACACATGCCACACAGCCACAAAGATGGGAGGGCCCAGATCGGAGAGGAAGGATCCTATTTTCTCAGATCAGTGGGAAAGTGGGAAGAATAATGAGCTGGGAGTTAGGAGACTCCAGTTCCCTTCTTCTCGCCACTAGCAGAGCAGCTGTGTGACCCCGGGTTGCCTGGCCTCTAAGAAACAAGGGCCCTGGTCCAGCTGGTATCTAAGGTCTATTTCAGTTTCAAAGACATGGGTTTGTCCTACGCAAAGAGGTTTCACAAAAGCTGTACACGTCTTTTACTAGAAGACCACACTTTGGGAGACATCGTACTGAGTTGTGATGTTCTTAAGTCACCATGTGTAGAATGTATTGTCTAACCTCAATGGATAAAGGGGAAGTATTGGCAGTGCATCAGAGGAAGAGGTTGAAATAAAGCAGGATCAATGAGAAGTTCTGGGGATCACTCCTGCTTCAACCCATGACCACAGAATTCCAATGACTTATGGGTCTTAAAGTCTTTCTTGCAACAGGTGGAACAAGGAGATGACAGGATGTAAAAGAGTCTTCAGTGATCATAATTCACAATTCATGTTCCAACATGCTACTGACTTGCACACATCGCCTTTGCTCACATTCTTTCTGCATGAAATATCCCTGTCTCTTATCAAAATTCCACTCACTACAACTCTAAGACCTCCTGGCAGGAATGTACTGTCCTTGCATACTATTTGGTTATCAGTTATAATACTTCATTCTACCTCATACTACACTGCCATTATAATTACAGATTACAAACTCCCTGACGGTGAGATCTGGGTCTCCTTTATCTATGCCTCTCTGGGCCTGTTTGACACACTGTAGGCACTCATTCATTAAAAGTTTATGAAATGAACACAACAGAGGTTTTCAGGTTACCTGCTAATGTGACTGCAATGGAGACAGAGTCGGATCCCAGGGCATTGGTGGCATTACAAGTGTAGAAACCCACATCTGCTTCCACTGGTGCCAAGATCTGTAAGGAGTCATCTGACTGTAGAAGAATCCTGGAACAACAGAAAATAAATATAGACCCGGTCAATTCAGTTGACTCCTTTTTGGCATTCAGTATTGGTAAGACAGGAAGGAACCTCAGGATGTATGTAGAATCCTGTTTTAACAACAGAGACAAACCAGGTAAAAGGACAAATCGAGAACCTGGGCTCTCGTCTCTTTGATTGGTGTGACTGTGGTAGTGATCACAAATAAGAAGGTTTCTCATAACTTTTGCAGCCTGTCGATTATCTGATCTAAATGCTACCAGCTGGAGCAGACAACATATGTGCAGCACCAAATACATACAACACACACAGATGTCAGTGGGGAGGGGGGATGCTAGAACAAATGGTACAGATAGATTTGGGGAAGGATCACTAAAGAAAAAGCAAAGTTACAAAAGAGAAATAGAGCTTGGTTGGATGGTCAAAAGAAGGTAGGGCTTCCAGAGATAAAGAAAGACATCTTGGTCAGACTCGGTGGCTCACGCCTACAAGCCCAGCCCTTTGTGAGGCCAAGGTAGGCGAATCATCTGAGGTCAGGAGTTGGAGAACAGCCTGGCCAATACAGCAAAGCCTCATCTCTACTAAAAATACAGAAAAAAAAAAAAAAAAAAAAAAAAAGGGCGTGCGTGGTGACTCAAACCTGTAATCCCAGCACTTTCGGAAGCTGAGGCAGGCAGATCACAAGGTCAGGAGATTGAGGCCATCTGGCTTATACGGTGAAACCCCATCTCTATTAAAAATACAAAAAATTACCCAGGCGTGGTGGCATGCACCTGTAGTCCCAGCTGCTCAGAAGGCTGAGGCAAGGGAATTGCTTGAACCCGGGAAGCAGAGGTTGCAGTGAGCTGAGATCATGTCACTGCACTTCAGCCTGGGCGACAGAGTGAGACTCCATCTCAAAAAAAAAAAAAAGAAAAAATTAACTGGGCATGCGGGTGCACGACTGTAATCCCAGCTACTCACAAGGCTGACGTGACCGAATTGCCTGAACCTGGGAAGTGGAGGCTGCCGTGAACTGAGCTTATACACACTGTTCTCCAGCTTGGTACACAGAGCATAACTTTGCCTCAAAAAAAACCCTAAAAAACCAAAAAACAAAAAACAAAAAAAACAGCAACAACAACAAAAAACCCAAAACAGACAGACATCTGTTCAGGTTTACAAGTAGAAGAGAAAAAGCCAGGAATTGCATATTGATGAGAGGATCTTACACACATATTTGAAGGAAATTCTATACATAAGATCCCCTATGTAGTCACATATACATCTATTGTCTTTATTTAGCTATAAATATTATGAGGCACACAACTCAGGTTTTTTTTTTGTTTTTTTTTTTTTGAGACAAGATCTTGCTCTGTCACCCAGGAGTACAAACACAGCTCACTGCAGTTTTGAACTCCTGGGCTCAAGCAATCCTAGCGCCGCTGCTTCTTGCATAGCTGGGATGCATGCACTACCATTCCCAGCTAATGTTTAAATGTTTGCAGAGCTCAGGTCTTGCCATGTTGCCCAGGCAGGTCTTGACCTCCTGGGCTCCTGTGGTCCTCCTCAGGTCTTATTTATTGCTTTTATTTTCTCTAGTACTATAGAAAACTCTCTGTAAAGTAGGTTCCTAGTAGAATGAAGTCAGCACTTGCCCTTCAAGGTCACGGAGAGAAAATTCAGAATAATTACAGTCTACTTCAGACTTTTTTTTAAATCTGAAAAGACACGAATCAAACTATGAGTGCCTACAGTGAGCTTCAAACCCACTCCATCTGTTTTCTTTTCTTTTCTAGATTTATGCCATTTCCAGAAAGTACCCACAGTTTAATTCATGACTAACAATGGCTTGAACGTGATGTCTGGGTGACTTAGTGAGGCTGGCTCATGATAACTGGAATGTGTATGTGGAGGAGGAAATCTAGACGGGTTATGGGGACAGGGGAGAAGCTCAGAGATCCAGTGCCTCGACCCGGCAGGTGCTTTAGGTTGACAGTTCATTTGACCACACAGAAATGGCTCAGTAGCCACTTTTCGGGATCCTAAAGCCAGTCATTTCTAGCTTTGTGATTTTTTTACCTCTCTAGTTTCAAAAGCTACAGAAAACTGTTCACCCAATATTATGCTAGCATCCATCCCTAGGAGGCAAGCAGTTAATAGGGGGTTGTTTTTCAAGAAAGTGAGAGGGTGGGGAAACCACAGAAAGGTCAGGAGAACTCATAAGACTTTGTGGTAAGATTAAGCCGAGAAGTCAGATCTGCTCCAGCATCACTCTCCCACAATACAATTCTTTCCTCACTATTTCCCTTGCTGGGTCTCTCCAGGCTCAACGACATTTGCAGTTCAGCACCACTTCTAATAGGCTCTCAATTATTCTGAGGTGGGTGACCAGTCTGGCCGTGAAGGAGATCCCTCAGCTTGGCCTTTGGCCTTGGGCCTATTGCATTGCTTATTCCTACCTCCTGTCAGCGGAAAGGCAGGAAGTAAGGAAGTAGAAGTAAGGCTTCCATCAATCAACATAGTTATATATGGGCGGCTCCAGTGAAATGGGGAAGGAAACAAACACCTTAAAGGGACGTTTTCGGATGATTTGAACTTGATTTAGTGCCATTCCAAACCATCATCACTATTACTGGAGACACTCGAGTTTTGTGGCATTGAACTAGAGCTGAAACATTGTGAGGGATGAAAGGAAGCCTCTGAGAGGCTGTGATGTAGCTCATCCATCCATCCATTCACTCACCCATCAAACAGGTGCTTTTTTCTCAGTCAAATAATTACATGTTAGTTTATTTCAAAGAAGCTAATAAGAGAAAGATAACTATATAATTTACTTATCTTTGGTAAGGCATACAATATTTTAGATCATAGTATGACTGTTTGCTGAAGGAATCTTATCAGATGCAACATAATGTAGTGCCATTGCTAAGTCTCTTCAGGTGTTCAGGCTGTTTTAGATTACAAAATTAAAAATCAACTTTATGATTTAAATCTTTGTGATGTCCCAGGAATATTTATGCTTTCACAAAAATTCTAAATAATAATGAAAACAGGCTTAGTCAAGTTTCAACAGAAATGAGAATGATGGAACTCAGCAGATCACTATTCAATTTCACCACATGGCAAAACTAGAAATTAAAATATGCTAAGTTCCCAAACCCTTTAGGGTAGTTGCCTCCTTAACACTGGAAATATCTCTGTTTTCCCTACAGAAAAGGGTTCTTGGGCACTCACAGCAGGAGGCTACAAGATGGTTCTTCTGAACTTTGTTTTGGTCCTGCTATGATTTAAGTAGTGGCCATTGGCAAATCTCTTCATATTCTTTTATTTCAGCTTACCAACTTCTGAAACCCAGTTGAAGTATGTTTCCCGGCCAATCAGAGGGAATTGTTAAACTGGGGTAGATAAGGAATTTCTGGACCCTCTTTTTTGAGTCTTTTCTTGGCAATGCTGCACACTCTAAATGGCAAATTAACCATGAGGAAGGAGGGAAGATGAGGAGACAGTGAGGAAGGAGTGAGGGGGCACATGGTATTGGCCAGTTTTGTCCAGGCAACTTATTAGATTTCCATATTAGAATCATTGTGTTTTTTTGCATGCAACTGCTGCACCTGTCTGATTTCACGCAGAGGATGTAAACCTCTCCTACACTGGCCCATTTATTTTTAGGTGGGGGTTAGTTTTTGTAGTTACACTGGTTTCTCCAGGCACTAAGTGAGCCACCATGCTTTCTGTTCCTGTCTGAAGCCTGGAAAAAAAATTCCTACAAGGTTGATGAAGGGAAGGGAGGTGACCCATTCGAGAGGGTACAGAGTGGTAAGGATTTGAACTAGAATAGGAGTAGCAGCAAAGGAAGGGATGAGATGTAGATGAGATTTGGCATTTGTACAGTCTTTTATTCCATAAACAGTATGAAGAGAAACTATAGAATTTACTCTCATAGAAACAGTCTCAAATATTGTCTTAAGACAAAATCTGCATGTGAGAAAGCCTGAGTTTCTCACTTATATGTATACTTATAAAAGTCACTTATATTTATAAAATGGAACTGTCTAGTTCAAGGGTGCATAGTTATTTGGGGGCAAAGTCGGATTTGAAGTAGAATTTCTTGCTCTCGGTCCAGCATTTTTTTCCCTACCTATAATCCCGTTGGGACCACCATAAGACTCAACTGTGTAGTCATGCTTTTCTTGTAATTAGAAAGCTGACCACAGCGTGTGCTTTGTACATTTGGCCCATTTAGATGTTGCCTCCCTTTCTCTAATAATTCACTACGCATAAATCTTTTCAGGGATAGGGGAGGATTTGACTCCTGTTATATATACAATATTCCCATAAAATTGGTAGATGAAGGCGTGAAGGCTGCCACTAGGGGGAGCAGCAGTTCTGGAGGGGGGGTCCCATGCAGGGCTCTCTGGGAAGCACCACCAGGCAAAGGAAAGGGCTGGCTGCAAAGATGGAGGCTTGCTTCAGTTTACCTAGCCTGATGACTAGAGAGCAAGGTTTCTAGAAAAAAAAATACATTCTTTGTATTTCAGGCGTCTACTCTATTAATTTAGCTTAATTTACTAGCAGCTGATTTCTGTCAGCTTATATTTAGGTTCCAAATTTGACAGGCTTGCTTTAGAATGGGCAGGCTGAGAAACATAGGGCTGCTTTCCAAACAAAACCAATAGGATTCCTTTGGGCTGTTTTGGAATTTATGGAATCAGAGGATGTGGGGACATAGAATGGGTACAATTAGGACCTACGCAGCAAGTGGTACCGTGGTTATGTTAGGTATATCAATACTCCCTGCCTTCTTCCCATACCCGTACCCCACTTCCTTTTTACTTTTCTAGGCTAAAACTTATTACTTTACTTCTTTGACCCTACTTTTAGCCAGAAAATGAAGGAGCAGTTTTGTTTTGCTGGGGGCCTTTATTTGTAAGCTTCTTTGTGACCACATGCCTTCTTAAGCAGGCTACAAATTGAAGACCAGCTGAGAGGGCACAAGAAATTGTTTTAGTTATATAAGTAAAAATCCTTGTCATGCATGAGAGTGAGATAGGGACAACATGCTCATGGGCCAGTTCTACCAAGTATAATCTCCTTCAGGCTAAGTCATCTCCTCTGCATTTGCAGTGTGCAGTGCTTAAGGGCTCTTACTTGAAATAAAGGCGGCTCTGGGTATATAAAGGAAAGTGTCTAGAAATTCTGTGAGTAGGGTGGCATCATGGGGTCCTCTGGATCTTTGGCTCAACCCTGAACACCACTGTCTTGTGTGAGTCCACTTCTCAAATTGATCTCCATGGCCAGCTATGAGGAGCTGCCTTGCTGAGGGGAAGACTTCCCAAACTGGAGCCAAGAGGCTTGGACTCCAGTCTAGAGTCATGTGGTGGTCTTGGGCAAGTCATCGACTCTGTGAGTCTTTACGTTTTTTCTATAAATTGAGGCTAATGCTGACCTCAGAGTGTTCTTGTGAAGATCTCACAAAAGAGTAGATAGACTCATTCTTACTGTTTTTCAAGTAAAAAGGTCTCAGCTTAAACACCAGATACATCTAATAAATGATTTTTTTTAATGGTACATGTAACCTAAGTAACCTTGGAATTTCTAGTTGTCAGACAAAATATTCAGGCTCTGGGTACAGAAATGCCCATCTACTACCTGGGATATGTTATTGTGGCACCTCAGGCCTCCCGTCCCAACATGTACACATTCCTCAACTATTTTAGGCCTCAACACAGGACTGGAAGTGAGAAATTATGGGTGTATCCTTTCTCTTTAGAACAGTGGCTTTCTCATCTTTTTAAAGTTATCTGCCCCTCATCCCAACACAAACTTGTCACTCTAGTCAAGATGGCCTCTTTGAAATCTCTTGGTCAGCTTGGGACTAAAGACAGGCTCCTCTTGCTCCCTTTCCCTTAAGAATAAGTTCAAGTTCTATTTCCTTGTGCCAACACACTCCACAAGAGCCCATCCCTTTCCTGATGTAGTTGTTAAAACTGCACTACAAAGCCTTTCCAGTCAACAGTGTCTCATTTCTTCAGTGAGATTATAAATTATTACCTCATTCCTAGTTCTCTCTTCAGTATTCAGCACAGTGCTGGCACACCAAATAAATACCTAATAAATACTCATTTGGTTACCTTCAAAGCAATGGGGACAAAAATGATCATATCCACAATATAGCATAGCAGACAGTGGTTCAGAGCACAGACTCCAGAGCCATTAATGGCGGGATCAAGACCTTGCCCTGTCACTTAGTAGCTCTGTACCCTTGGGTAAGTAATTTACTTCTCAGGGACAGTTTCCTCATTTCTAAAATGAGGATAATAGTATCTACCTTGGGTTTTTGTGAGGATTCTATATAAGCTAATGTGTTTAAAGGACACAGAAAAGTACCTGGCATGTAGTAAAAAACTACAGAAACACAGATGATTATGATTCTGTTAACGTTTGTTAACATCGCCATGATCATTATCATTCACTCTTCATGCCAGAGCTTATATGTTTTAGATGTTGTGAAGACACTGGGGGAACTGAAAATGTAGAGATTTCATGGAAAAAACATAAATTGGGTTTACAGAAAGTGAGCAAGGAGTTTGCTGCGTGTGGGACCAGGCGGCGGGAGAGAGGAGCAGAAAACTGAGGCCACAGGGCACGCTGGGTTGGCAACTACCTTAATTCCATTCTTGACTCAGGAATCTCTGAATAAGGACAACGAGTTATCTCCATAGCTGTATTAACACCATTAACCAAATACTGAAATTTTAGAACACTAAAAAAAAAAAAAAAAAAAGCTAGAATTCTGCAATTTCAGAAAGGAATATAAATAAGAACAAAAGAATTAGAGCTGAAAAACAGTGAACTCAGGAGCAAGTAAGCAAAGTTTGCGCAAAGAACATTAGTCCTAAATTCCTGTTTATAGGACAAGATGGTGAGGTGTTTTCCTTATCTTAAAATGAATAGTTTTTTTCTGCTTAGGGATTCCTTAGATTAGGACAACGGAATCCGCCATAAAGCGGTAGTGGGTGCCAGTATTTACAGACATATGTATATGCTTTATGTGATTTAATTCTCACTACCATGATACTAGATTGATGTTATTTTCCCATTTTAGAGAGGGGGCAAAAGTTCACTGAAGCAATTTGCTCAGCTAGTACATGGTGGCATCAGGACTAAGGAATGACCTTTGACCGCTCTTAAACTGACTGCATCCAGGAGTCTACTGGGGCCTCGCTGAATGGCATATGGTTTGGCCTCATTTTCGGTGGGGGGCAATTAGCGTCAAGGTTTGTAGTTACTTGGGGATGTGGACAATCACTAAAAAATAATCTGGATTTTAGATAGTTTCAAACAGGAGACCAAAGGAATGCTGTGAGATTTCTTCCATGAGCAGGATTATTTTTCTGAAACCCAAAATTATAGTAGCCCAGAGGCTTGCAAGGAAGAATTTTATTTTGTACAAATATTTTGGGCAACAGATTTGAGGTTCATGAAGAGTTTCATATCACCATTTGGCGAGGACAACTTTTTTTAACCTTTGCTGTTTTTAATGTGATTGCCAACTAAAAGCTATTTAATGCCAGAAGCTTCATGATTGCTCAGATGGAAGTATAGAAAATATTTTTGGAATGGGAAAGGCCACCTGACCACACATTCTTAATCATGGCTGCCTTCTCTTTCGCCAGACCCCTTAACTTCCTTCTCTTTCAGACGTTCACAGAGTCTTGAATCTGCTAATAGGTGTATCCTATCTGCTCGCTGGGAAACTCATTTCAAATTACAAACCTCTGCATGAAATGACTGACCGGATTTCCTGCTCACCTAGGACAGGGGTCCTCACACTGCAGCCAACTGCCACTTGCTTTTACAAATAAAGTTTTACTGGAACACTGCCCTACAGGTTAAAGTATTATCTGTGGCCGCCCTCACACTACAATGGCAGAGTGGAGTAGTTAGAACAGAGATAACATGGCCTGCAAATCCTAAAATGTTTACTATTTGGCTCTTTACTAGCAAAGTTTGCCGACTTCTGGCATGTAACATGGAAAAATGTTCATTTCTGGTTTATCTCAGTGACATCCTTATTTATACCAAAACAGTTAACCACTTTTGTAGAACTCTGCCACGTGCTAGGACCATTCTTCCAGGAAGAGTAATTAAACTGCTAGGGGGATCTCTGGAGATCCCCTTGTGTTTCAGGGCCTGATTCTATGGCTTCCCTTGTGCTGTCTGGTTGCCACTGGTTGTCCACTTTCCTCCAGCGCTCTTCACCTGCATGATTCATGATGGTCATTTCTGCGACCACTGTGTTGACACTCAATGCTTTTCTTTTGCTGAGGCTTATGTATTTACTGGGATGGTTCTTTTTCTCTGGCTCGCTATACTTATACTTTTCAACTGGGAAAAACATTTGTCATCTCCATTTCCTTTAGCTCTGTAAGGGAAACAAGCCAAACCAAATTGAAACGGGTTTATTTTTCCGTCCCTATCTTCCCTGCCTCTAGTTTTTATATTATCATCTGCAAACTTGGAAACTGTATTTCATGTGCTTATGACTTTTACACAGAGCATTATTCACAACTTTGGTTCTGAAATTGACCCTGGAGGAATTTCCCATCTGATCCTCACTTCCATTCTGTGAAGTTTCCATCTGCTGATACTCTCTGCTGTGCAAGTTAAAGACTTCCAAATATGCCTTAATTCATCTCCAACACCACTTTGGAACACTGTACAAAGCTTTCTGAAAAATGTAATCATTTAGAGGCTACAGATTTCACTTTCCTACCAGCTCAGAGATGATAGCAAAGAATGGCAGTGGAATACCAGCACCCCCCTCATGATGCCTGGATTTAGGCTGATAATTCTCCATCATGCTGTTTTCTAGAAACCTTGCTAACCCAACCCTTTGAACAACTACCTAGATGTTCCTCAAGAGTGAAGCTTCTTAGTTTGAGATGTCCTATAAGATGGTGTGATACGATGGCCGCATGTCTAAATGACAATGATTTTGGATACTGACAAATGAGTATCCATTGTGTGTCAGTCACGCTACAGACATTATCTCTGTTCTTTGCGCTCTTTCTAGTCCGAATGGCAGAATAAAACCTAGGGCCTAAATGCATTGGTATCATTTTAATTGAACTAATGAGAAAACCAAGGTTCAGAGAGAGAAAAGAAGACTCACAATACTAAGTGGCAGAACTGGGATTTGGGCCAAAGCTGCTCTGATTCTAGCCATACTGTCTCCTACCACCATGGGCTGCCCTGTGTGCTAGCTCATGTGCCATCAGGTTGCTCCTCTGGCTGAAGGCGGTGGGGAGGATAAGTTGGAAAACCTAGGCCCGGAGGAGAAGGAAAACAGGAAGAGGCTTAGGGATTAAAAGGCTGAAACTCCTTAGACTTAGCCATTTCCCTAGGATCCCATGTTAAGTGAAGTATCACCTGGAAATGACCTCCCACCCACAGGAATAAATAAGTATTTTGTTCAAGCATCTAGTTTCATGTATTCTTTAGGTTCACCTGCATTCCTTTTGAAAAGAAAATCTTACTTAAATGCTTACAAACTTATATCAGCTGAGCTATGGGGAATATGAGATATCGGGCTACTCCTGATCCAATAGGGTTAAGTGGTGAGCAGGGACTTCCCTGACAGTGTGCTGCTATCAGCAGCATTGAGGTCTTTCTTGGGGGAGATCAATCTGCATCCAGTCCCTTTTCCTAATTCGGTAATCCAACCTGCATCACCAGTTTTGGAGAATCTGGCTTTTCTCTTCTATAAGGAAGTCAGCACTGCCCTTCCAGGTATTATTTCTAGAGCTGGATTCAGACATAGGAATATTGAACATATATTTGTCCATATTACATGAGCCTCTGGTAATAGATGTGGGGAAGGATAACTTACCAGATTCTTCGGCTAGGGGTGTTACATTCTACCCAAATGCAGATTGGAGTTAGCTTTTGCCTGAGTCTCAACTCTAAATGTGTGCTCAGCGTTTATACAGAATAACTGAAAGTGAGGAACAGTCCAGTGTCATCCTGCCTGTGGACTAGGTCTCTAACCACACATGCGCCTGGGCCATCAACACTGTAAACTTACACAGTCATAGACACACACAAATGAAGTAACTGTAATGTTTACTGAGTGCCTGATGTAGTGCATATTTGCATAGACGTGTATATGTAAAGGTAGAGCCATTGGTAGAAGAAAGGGCTATCTCTAAAGCAGAGGTGCCAAAATAAAAACAATAGCCTAATGAGCTGGAAGCCAGTTGCTGGAATACAGAGTGTTAATTTTTCTGGGTCTAGTTGATCGCAGTGACTTTCTTCTAAAACAGTGGCAAATCCCTGTATTCAACCAAGGTTATAATCAATAAAAAGAAATAGTTCCAAAAGCCAGGCTGCCTTAGATTCAAATCCCAGCTCCATTACTTTTTTTTTTTTTTTTGAGCTGGATTCTCATTCTGTCACCAGGCTGGAATGCAGTGGTACGATCTTGGCTCACTGCAACCTTTGCCTTCTGGGTTCAAATGATCCTCCTCCCTCAGCCTCCTGAGTAGCTAGGACTAGAGGCATACACCACCATGCCCAGCTAATTTTTGTATTTTTAGTAAAGACAGGGTTTCACCACGTTGGCCAGGATGGTCTCGATTTCTTGACCTTGAGATCTGCCCACCTCAGCGTCCCAAAGTGCTGGGATTACATGCGTGAACCACAGTGCCCAGCCCCAACTCCATTACTTTTTAAGTGTGAGACTTTGAGCAAGTTAATCTGACATCTCTGTGCTTCAATGCTAACATCTGTAAAATTGTGATCGTAACTTCAAAGGGTTATTGTGAGGATAAACGAACACCTGAAGCTCAATGTAAGTGCTCTATAAATGTTAGCCGTGCAGAGGAGCCTGATGGTTTCTCCACTGGCCTGGATGTGATGTGAGATAGGATGCTGGGAGATTTACTCTCTGTACTTATTCACACTACAGCAGTGCTTTCAAATCGCACAGTTGTGCGTCACAGAATCTCATGGTTTCCTGAAACTTCTTTGGTGAAGAACATACGGGCAAGGCAGAAATGTTTAGTTGGGAGCAGGTATCACTCTGGAACTCTGCCACAATGGCATATTAGAGACTGGAAATCCAGATTATGCAAAAACATGCAGCCCACAGCCTCCTGACAATTAGAAAACCTCCCTCCTAATCATGCACATCCAACTATTCATTCTTTTGTTCATTCATTCAGGTTTTCATTTGTTGAGTATCTATCATGTTCTTAGAATTAGGGAGAAAATAAGACACATTCTTAAATATATGCCCTTGAGGATGATGAACAAACTCCAGAAAAACCAACAGCTAATTGTAATATACAATGGTAAGGCTGAGACAGTACTGTGCTTAGGGTACTATGTGGGTCGCGGAGGGGGTCATCTGACCTGGCCTTGGGGATAGGCTTCCTGTAAGGAAGGGCAGGAGTTATCCAGATGAAGTGGGTCAGAAGGCCCCCTGTACATTTGTGAACAGCAAGTATCTGGGTACTGCTGAAGGGCAGAGCTCAGTGCTATGAGGTCGAGGATATGGGAAAGAGATGAAGCTAGAGAGATAAGTGGATGCCAAATGATAAAAGGTGTTGTGATCACACAGAGGCATCTGGACCTTATCCTCAAGTGATAAGCTATGAAAAGAATTTTAAGCATGAAAGCAGCATGGACAGGTTTGCTAGAAAGACGGTCAGGCAGTAACACGGTGAATGGCCTAGAGGAGGAGGCAGTAAACGTCTCTATAAAGGGATAGATAGTAACTATTTTAGGCTTTGAGGGCCACCTATAGTCTTTGTTGTATAATTTTTTGTTTGTTTTTAATAACCTTTTAAAATTGCAAAAGTCATTCTTTTAATAACCCTTTACATCATGCCTGGCTTCAAATCCCAGCTCTACCGCTTATTAAGTGTGAGACCTTGAGCAAGTTAACCTAACAGCTCTGTGCTCAATTTCATTGGCTCTTTTAATAACTCTTTAAAAGCCATTCTTAATAATGCTTTAAAAAATGTTAAAGCCACTGGCTGTAATTTGCCAACCCCTGGTCTAAAGAAGGCAAATCTAGAGTCAGGAAGCTGTTAGTATAATCTAGAGCTGATAAAGGCAGACCAAAGTACAGGGGATGAGCAGAGAGAAAAGGGGTGTGATTAAACAGCCAATGAGGAGCTAGATTTAGAGATTAAGGAGAAGAAAACGGAAAACTTTTTTTGGCTTGGGAAGCTGTCTGTCTGGGAGTACTCCTTACTATGTAGGGATTCAGGAGTTTTAGCTATTAGAGTTATGGAGCATCTGGTTGGGGACACGCAGCAGACAGCGTCAGAAGATAGAGGTGAGAAAGATTTGGTCTGGTGCTAGACACATGGGAATCATCAGCATAAAGGGCAGCCCTGAGTTACCAGCATCAGTGCCTACAGGTTGAGACCCTAAGAGGCTGGGTAAGAGGTAGGTAGAGGAAGAGAAGTCACAAACAACAAGAAAGAATAGCTAGAGAAGTAGGAAGAAAACCAAGTGCATATGGTTTTGATGTAGCAAGAAAATATTTTTAAGAGGAGATGGTAAGCCTGTGTAGAATGCTGCAGAGAGGTCACATTAGAGATAAGGGATGCTTTGAGAGACAGACAAAAGATAGCTTTTTTGAGGGGGAGGAGGAGTGGGCTTTTTTTTCAAGACGAGAGTATGTTGCACGTAACCTTAGAATGTGAGGTGGGCAAAAAGAAGCCAATTTTCTAATAAAGTCAGTGAAAATGCTATGATAAACTATAATAAACTCAGTAGAAATACTAAGTAGGACTTAAATTCATAATTAACAACCTTGGGGGTTAAGTATGGAACGTAGAATTCTACTTTGCATCCAAAATGTTTCTGGAATGAAAGTTGGCTATTTTAAGGCTATAATGTTTTCAAACCACTCTGGTACCACTGATGTACTAGGCCCATGAAATGAGGCTACAATAATTCTCTTCTGAGAGACTTTGCATGGCAGCAATATGGTGAAATCCGTCAATTACAGATCAACAATAGCAACACAGATTCAGCAGTAAAAGCAAAGACAACATGAGGCCGAGTTCTTGTTTTTGAAATCAAGTGCTGTACAGCCTTCTGAAAAAAAAATTACTACCCCTGATCACTATACTGAAAAGTCCAGTTCAGCTTATAGGGGGCTGCATTACACTTAGTTATTTTAACTTTTAGCTAGTCTAGAACTTTTCCAGAAAATGGCAGAAGGTTTGGAGCGTGGCACCTTCCACTGTGTCTTCCTCCTTCACACACAAGCACTCCCATTTGCATGGTCTGGGCTTTCTCCAATCCAAGGCCCAGTATGAACAAAATTTAGCCCTGTGCAAGTACATCAGTTGATGGTAGTCTCAGAGAGAAGGCAGGAAGACAAGAGATTGCTTGGAAAAAGGAACCCCATGATTCCTAAGTGTGTCATTCTTAGCATATCTATCTCCACCAGGTCTTTTTTTTTTTTTTTTTTTTTTTTTTCTCAGATGGAGTCTGTCTCTGTCTCTCTCTCTCTCTCTCTCTCTCTCTCTCTCTCTCACCCAAACTGGAGTGCAGTGGTGTGATCTCGGCTCACTGCAACCTCCACCTCCCAGGTTCAAGCAATTCTCCTGCTTCAGCCTTCTGAGTAGCTGGGACTACAGGTGCATGCCACCACACCCAGCTAATTTTTATATTTGTAGTAGATGGGGTTTCACTATGTTAGCCAGGCTGGTCTCAAACTCCTGACCTCAGGTGATCCACCCACCTCGGCCTCCCAAAGCGTTGGGATTACAAGCATGAGCCACCATGCCCAGTCTCCACTAGATCTTTTAGCTGAACTTATAGCAAGTGTACTGTATAATTCTACCCTGAGGTTCACCTTCCTCCCTTCTTTTCTCCCTGTGCTTCTTCAAAGTGATCCTTGAATCTCTGGCTTCAGAGTCATCTGTGCTGCTTGTTTAAATCCAAATTATTGATCCATACTGTGTTTCTAATGGTAGGAGAGGATGAGAGTCGGCATTCTAACAAACTCCTGGTAATTATTACACCTGTTGGATTTTTGAACCCCTCTTCAATCTACTTTTAAAAGTTTAAAAGTTAAAAGTGAAGTATTCTGGGGGACGGATCCAAGATGCCCGATTAGGAGCAGCTCAGGATTGCAGCTCCCAGCAAAAGCGTGGAAGGTGAGTGGATGCCGCATTTACAGACGGATTTTTATCGCCCACAGACCAGGAGATTCCCAGGCAGAGGAGCACCACGGGTCGCCATGTGCAGAAAGCAGAAACTGGATGCCTTTCTGACACCTTAAACTAAAATTAACTCCAGATGGATTAAAGATTTAAACATAAGACCTAACACTGTGAAAACCCTAGAAGAAAACCTAGGCAAAACCATTCAGGACATAGGCATAGGCAAGGACTTCATGACCAAAACACCAAAAGCATTGGCAACAAAAGCCAAAATAGACAAATGGGACCTAATCAAACTTTACAGCATCTGCACAGCAAAAGAAACAGTCATTAGAGTGAATCAGCAACCAACAGAATGGGAAAAAATTTTGGAATCTACCCGTCTGACAAAGGGCTGATATCCAGAATCTATAAAGAACTAAAACAGATTTACAAGAAAAAAACAAATAAGCCCATTCAAAAGTGGATGAAGGATATGAACGTACACTTTACAAAAGACGACATACATGAGGCCAACAAACGTATGAAAAAATGCTCATCATCACTGGTCATTAGAGAAATGCAAATCAAAACTACATTGTGATACCATCTCACACCAGTTAGAATGGCGATCATTAAAAAATCTGGAGACAACAGATGCTGGAGAGGATGTGGAGAAATAGGAACACTTTTACACTATTGGTGGGAGTGTAAATTAGTTCAACCATTGTGGAAGACAGTGTGGCGATTCCTCAAGGACCTAGAAATAGAAATTCCATTTGACCCAGCAATCCCATTACTGGGTATATATCCAAAGGATTATAAATCGTTCTACTATAAGGACACATGCACACGAATGTTCATTGCAGCACTGTTTACAACAGCAAAGACCTAGAACCAACCCAAATGCCCATCGATGATAGACTGGACAGGGAAAATGTGGCACATATACACCATGGAATAGTATGCAGCCATAAAAAACGATGAGTTCGTGTCCTTTGTAGGGACACGGATGAACCTGGAAACCATCATTCTCAGCAAACTGACACAAGAACAGAAAATCAAACACCGCATGTTCTCACTCATAGGTGGGTGTTGAACAATGAGAACACATGGACACAGGGAGGGGAGCATCACACACTGGGGTCTGTTAGAGGGAAATAGGGGAGGGACAGTGGGGGGTGGGGAGTTGGGGAGAGATAGCATGGGGAGAAATGCCAGATAAAGGTGTGGGGAGGAACACAGCAAATCACACTGCCTTGTGTGTACCTATGCAACAATCTTGCATGTTCTTCACATGTACCCCAAAACCTAAAATGCAATTAAAAAAATACAAATACAAATAAAAACAACAACAACAACAACAAAAGAGAAGTATTCTACCAGTTGGAGTTCAATACAAATTGGGGTTCTAAGTTGTTTCATCCTACACCAGCACTTGAGGGTTTCTCAGTTTCTAGAGAGAAGGGTTCTTGCCTTATTTATCATCTCAACGTATCTAATGCCCAGTAAAGATCAAGAGCATTGTAGAGGCTACTGCAATGGCTCCTTGCCAGCCCCCAACTTCCAATCATGTACCTCTACAATCCACCTGCCACAAGTTAGCCCATGTGAATATGTAAAATGCTAATCAGGTCATGTCACTTTCCTGCTTAACATCCTCCAAATTCTTCTATGGTATTCAGACTAAAACC
This sequence comes from Sapajus apella, assembly GCF_009761245.1. Lineage (NCBI taxonomy): Eukaryota > Metazoa > Chordata > Mammalia > Primates > Cebidae > Sapajus > Sapajus apella. Next base: position 14,949,902 of record NW_022436982.1, read on the forward strand.
TGAACCTCCCCTTCCCTTGGTCTCCGGTTACCCTCACAACCTCGTCCCATACTACCTCTACCTTTGCCTCCCCTTACTACAGACAGCCAAATGAACTTCTTTGGAGCTCTTTCAACCAAAGCTATTGTCCCTTTAAGGTTTTTGCACTGCCTTTCCCTTGTCCAGGAGTGTTCTTCCTTCTCACATCACAGTGCTGAGCACTGGGCATCATTTGAATCTTGGTTTACGTGTGATCTCCTTAGCACACCTATCTAAAGTGGTCATCAAATCATTCTCTTATCATACCCGTTTTAATTTTCTGCCCAACACTTACCACCACCTGACATTTTTCTTGCTCACTTTTCTGTTTGTTGCCTTTCTCCATTCATTGTTAATTCATTCACTATTATTTAGTACCTGCTTGGTGCTGGTTACTGAGGATACAGCAGTAAAGATAGTCTCTAGCCTTGTGGATAGGCAATCAACAAATATGTAGATAACACATCAGATAATGATAAAATTATCTAAATAGAGTTAAAGGGATAGACAATGATGAGGGGTGCTCATCATACAGTGACAAGGAAGGCCTCTCCAATATGTGTCATTTGAGCAGAACTCCAAAGACATGTAAACTCCAAGGGAACCTAGTTTCATTTATCACAATATTCGTAGCAAGTCGATGTATACCTGGCATATTATAGTTAGTTAGTAAATACTTAAGGATTGAATAAATATGCATACCTCTCTTTTAGCACTTATAATACTACATTACTACTCTGGCTCCCAAACTGGACTTTGAATTTCATCAACAGGAAATGAATCTTCTTTTCCGCCATCCCTAGTACCTAACATAGAATCTGGCTTAGAGTAGGCGTGAGAATGTTTGAAGAATAAAGGATACAGAAAGTAGGGATTAAGATGAACCAGCCAGTCATAATATACTAAGGACACCCTGTAAATGACTGCTTGAGAAGCTGACTTGCACTTCTAAGAATCATGTGAATTTCAACAAGGTATATAAATGATGAGACACAGCAGTATCAGAATTGATAGTGATTCTTTTCTAAAACTAATGTCTTTCAAATCAAACTTTGGAATACTTAAAAGCAAAGAAATAACAGACTTCTCTCACTTTTGTCTGGACCTATCTAGCTGGCTCATGCTATTTGGAGGATACTTGAACAAACTGCAAAGTCCCACAAACCAACACACAGCCGAATCTTGCAGACTCTCAGAAGGTGGATTTGGGCCTTTAGCAAAAACAGACTAACTGAACTGTAACACTGGGCATTTCAGCACATCTCTGTTTGAAAATAAATGAGCATTTCTGAATCACTACCAGACATAGTAATGATGACAAGCAATGAAACCCAACACAGAAGAGGTCACCAACGGCCCACAGCAAAGCAATCCCAAAGGCAGCATGCTCTGTGCAGATACATTCATTCTTTTCTCAAACAGAACTTAAAAGACATAGAAAACTAAGCTCCAGCCATATTTCTTATTGACCAGCCAAGAAAAATGGAAAAATTATGATGTCAAAGATCAGAAATGTAAATCTCTTATTTTTCCCTACCACATGCCATTTAATTGCATTGAAAAGCTTAATCAAGGCTAGATCCAGAAAAAGAAAATTTCTGATGGTGGCAAAAACTGTTTGTTCCTGCCTCTCAGGGGTTTTCCCTCTTACCCCCTTAGTGCTACCCTCCCCCACAACAGTGTCCTGGATGATGAAGGATCCAGGACTTGCCCTCTGCTTGCCTAGGCCCAGGGCATCAGTGTTCTTAGCACCTGGCTGCCACGTCTCTGTTTCTAGAAGATTCCACTGAACTTTCTCCATCTTAAAGCCATTGGGGTTAGACTCTCAATGCCCATTAAGGTGAAAATTAAAAGGCCAACGTGTGTTTTCTAAGTGCTATTTCAAGAATTATTGGTGTTCCTGAGATTACTAGGCCGAAAAAATTGTTCAGTGATTAAAGGAGAGCTTTGAAAACACAGCATACTATATTGTCTACTTGGAAAGTCACAACACACACTGGAATGCTTAAAAGAGTAAAATAAAAAGAAAAATCCCAAATAATTTTCAGTTGGGGGATAGTTAAATGCATTCAGGAACAGTAATCAGCTGTTAAAAAAGGTAATATAGACCACTACATACTATTTCAAAAACATCTCCTAGACATGCTGTTAAGTAAAAACCGAGTCACATTTCTGAACATGACTAATATCCTATTAAAAAACCCAAATCCTATGTGTGCATACATGCTTTTTATGTAATACAGTAAAATATATAAACATTCTAAAAGGATGTATACCAAATTATTAAGAATGATAGCCTCCGGGGAGCATTGGGGGGATGAGGGAGGCTTGTACTTTTTATAGATTTAGATATTATTTGAATTGTTTTATAGCCCTTTTATTACTTTTATAATAAAAAATCAAGTGTGATATTAAAAAAATAGACATAAAATCCAGCAGTACATACATCTGTTTAGCTTTAAGTTTACCCTTCTCAAACTCATGTGATCACTGAGCCTGTTTGTGGAACATTTAGAAACAACTTGTGCCACAACTTTTGAAGTTACTGTGGTCAAAGTTCTCCCATCAGCATATGGGTTTTAACCTTCTGTGACCTTCTGTAAATAAGGGAAGGAGGGAGGAGGGGCCTGGGAGATGATATGGTACAGCCCCCTCATTTCTGAAAGGAAGAGACTAAGACCATGAAAAGTGAGGGGCCTTGGCAAGATCAGCTTGAACCCCTCCATGCTTGTCTACCTTTTTCCACATCATCCCTGCAGTCACCAGGTGACCTAGATGGGCCACGGTCCTTGGATTTCATAAAAAGTCTCCAACACTCAAAGAAATTGTCAGGACTTCCAAGTAAGCCAGGAGCTCCATGTTCTCCCTGCAGGCAAAGGCTGAACAGAATCCTGATGACCCCTGCCCATTGCTCTGTCTTGTTCCACAGCTTTTTAGGAGGAAGTAGGAAGATGTTAATTCCCATCTTTTCCCTCAGGCAGTCAATTGTGATTCTCTTCAATCCCAATAGTACCAATCCCAGCCAACAGACCCAGGGGATGGAAGTAAAACTTGGTACCTACACTTGATAAACTGACTGTCTGGTAGAGGAGAGGGCATGATGGTGGTGTAATAGGCATAGCAGGTGCGCTGACAGGACTGAGTTGCAGGGCACCCCTCATCTCCCTGGGGCCAGACACTGGAGCTGCCACTCAGTGACCTCAAAAGGTTTGACTACAATCTTCACAACCATGTTATAAGGATTTTTGGAGAAAATGACAGAGATAACAGCAGTTAAGCTCATCAAGGAAAGTATGAGTGGTGGGGGTTGGGTGGGGGGCCTCGGGAACAAAGGGACAGGTTAAAATCACAAGCTCTGGGGCATGCTGCCTGTGTTCAGACCATTTCCAGTGTTTCTATGCAGGTCCAACATCTGTGCCTTAGCTTTCTATCTAGGGCGTGGTAACAATAACCTACTAGTTCCTAGGATTTTGGGGGAAAATTAAGATAATGCCTTCAAAGCACTGCGCATACAGTAATAATACTTAGTATTGCTATCAAAGCTATTTGGTCTATAAGTACTAAGGCTGAGAGGCAGTATTATTGACATTTCAAAGGCAAAAAAAAATGATGTGCGCAGGATGGACAAAAGTTATTATATGTCTGTTCACCCAGTCTCAGAAGAGTAGACAGAACTCTTCCTTGTAATGAAATAAACTTGATATTGAACACTTGTTTCAGCTCTTACTGAAGTATGATCTTGGGTGAGCTGCTGAACCTTGGTTTTCTACATAAAACTGGAGGTTAATGTCAATCTTGTGGATTGACTACTGGAATAAAAAATGCAGTTACTTATAAATAAACCTGGCACAGTGCCTGGAACAATAAACGCTGGCTTCTTTCCTTCCTTACCAACAGCTAGCAAGCCAGAGAAGAGGATTAGTGAAACAATAGCATTTAGATGTAGACTTAATGAAAAGAGCATTATGCTTGGATTCAGAGAAGATAAATGGTTAAAATGAGGAATCTAGACTAGAGGATCTTGATTCTGTGATTCTTTAAAGTGACTACCCACAGGGAAGTTCTTTTTTTGTTACATATGGTAGCTCTGATGCCTAATAAATAAGACCTTCAGTAAGTTACTTAACTTTATGTGTTTCCTCTTCTATAAAGTGTAGGTAAAAACTGTATCCACTTCTATTCAGTGAGATAAACAAATAAAGAGTTTACATTTGCCTGGCAGATAGTCACTACTCAATTAATGACAACTATGTTCATTGCCAGGGCCCCTGTAAAGATTAAAAGAGACAAAATATGTAGAAAGCATGGCACAGGTAGTGGTAAAAAACATTATTAATTCTACTACCACTATTGGCTTTACATTATAAATGGCTTTGGCCCAAAGAGACTAGTAAGTGATACATGCTGTCATCCTGATAATGACACATCAAAACAGAGACGACAGGAGATATTAGGATAATTAATCACAGGTCCAACTGGGAATAAAAGCTTTCTGCATCAAACAGCTTTGTTCAGCCCAGACACAGGAGGGGCTCACCCATGGGAAACAGCAGGTGCCGGCTGCATTCTCTGCCCAGCCCTGGGGACCACACACACAGAGGCAGTGTCCCAGTATCCAGGCTTTTCCATGGTTCATCTTACAGAGCAGTAACATAATAATGCCTTGGCCTAGAATGATGTCTTTCTGCCACAAGTTCAAAGCTATCCAGAGAGTATCTCATTCATCTTTGGGATCCTACAGGGATGGGGGTGGGTAGGCAGTGTTGCTAGTCTCTTATAAGGATGAGAACAGACAGCTTAGAAAAATGAAATAGTTTCTCTTTGCTCCAATAGTCTATCACTGCTGAGAGAGGGCCTGCACCCCATGATGGGATCCCCGAGGCCAGCTGTAAGCTCTACTCCTGAAACACCTTGAAGACTGTGTAAATAGTGTGATTTGGGCTAGATGTGGTCCCTTGCCTCCCTCCCAAGACCAGGTTAGTTACAAAGCTCACCTGTCACTGAACTGAACTTCTTCTCCATTCCTGGCCCAGCTGATGGTAGGCCTTGGGTGGCCGACGGCCTCGCAGTGCAGAAGAACACTCAGTGTCCCGCTGGCCAGGGCCACTGTCTGCCCCAGGTGGGTGACCACCTCCGAGGCTGAGAGCTGCTGGGCCGCGGAGATCTTGCGCAGGATGGTGGGCTTGCGGTGCGGCCTGCGAGAGCCGCCCCCGGCATCCCCGGCGGAGGAGGTCCGCAGGGAGCTGCTGAAGCCAGACACGTGTTTATGAGGCGAGACCGCCACGGGGGGAGTCCTGCGCTCCGAGGGCTTCAGAAGTGTGTCCTGGTGCTCCAGGTGGCTGCGGAAGATCTCCTGGGCCAGCTGGGCCACCAGGTGCTTGCTGTAGAGGTCGCGCAGCTCCTCGGGCTGCTGGGAGAGGTTCCTGAGGATGTCGTCCAGGCGCCGCTGCTCGGTCACCACGGTGAAGGGCAGGTGCAGGAGCGCTTGCTCCGCGCCCGAGTCCTCCTCCGAGGTCGCGTTCCTTTCCGCCGACTCCGGCGCCTCCCACGAGGCCAGCAGCTCTCCGCGCCAGCCGCCCTGCTCCAGCAGCCGGGAGACGAGGTCGTCGTAGCGGCTCCCCGGGCTGGCGGCCAGGCCCCGCTTCTCCGCCTTGCTGCCGTTGGAGAAGATCCCGTTCTGGTGTTTGTGGGTCTGCAGGGCCTCCTTCGGGCCGGCCTTCCTCCCCGCGAGCGCCTCCTCCTCACTCCTCGGGCTCAAGGGCCGGGCCACGAGCTTGCGGTTGCCTCCGATGAGCTTAATCACAAAGTGCTCCCGGGCCGGGCCCGCGGAGCAGGTGTAGACCCCCGCATCCGAGGGCTTGAGGCGGTGGATCTTGAGGTAGCCGAAGGGGCCCACCGTGACGTGCGTGGAGCTGATGAGGTGCTGGCCGTCCTTCTCCCAGGTGATGAGGGGCTTGCGGACCCGGCGCGCTGGGCAGCGCAGCACCACTGCCGTCTTGGGGAGCAGGTAGGCGAAGCCCCCCACCACGAAGTGCAGCTTCCTCTGCCTGCGAGTCTGGATGTAGACCTTCCTGGCGGCCGCGATGTGCGGGCTGTGCTTCGTGGACGGCCGCCCGGGCCCTGGAAGGAGAGTGAAGCCGAAGGGACAGAGAAAGGTGGGGAGACAGAAAACCCAGAGTGAGATGCCGCCAGGAAAGAGAGGCAGATGAAAGGGCCAGAGTGAAGAAGAGAGAGAGAGATGGAGGCATCGGAGGGACGGGAGAGAAGGCGTTCTTCAGGGTTTATTTTGGCCAGGGCCATCCTTTACTGCCTGTGTTTTTCAGGAGAACCTCGCGCCCAGCTGTGGACCATCAAGCTGCCACCACAATCAGAACTAATGAGATGCAGTGGGCAACCCAGCGTCTCCCTGCTGGGCCTTGTTGCCCCTAGAAGCTGAGATTCGGAGTTCTAAATGGAGGAGGGAACCCAGGGGAAAGGCACTTTCTCTCATTAAAAGAATTTTTAAACAATAAATTAGCACCATAAAAGATGCAGAGGACAAAGAGGAGAACGTCCTCCTTTAAATGTTTACCTTTTGGGTCCTGCAAGGCACTAGAGCCCTAAAGGACCTGGTGAGGAGAGCCCAGAAGTGTTGCGGCTCTAGGAATTAATAGTAATCAGTTCAAATCTGTTTAGAGTTGTTTAAAACCCCAGAGTGGCTAACGTTAGACATCATTAGTACGATGCTGCCTCCAGCTTCCAGATCTCTGTATGCCAGCGAGTGAACTTTGCTCTACCCCCTGCAAACTGTTTTTCCAGGGGAGGAGAGAATTCGGCCTGGCCACCCGTAATTAAGATTCCTTTTCCGTCTCCAGCTGAGCTCTCCTGCCTGCAGCCCTCCAGGGGGTTCTACTGTCCCACTATTTCCCCCAGGTGTTGGGTTTAGGGAAGGCCACAGCGTATTGGCTATACCTGCTGCTGTTTGGGTTTCATCTCCCCATCCCCCGAGCCCTGACATACTTACTTGCACAGGTTGCCAGCATACAGGGCCTGATGGAGGAAGAGAAAGGCAGGGGCGGGCACAGGGTGGAATTGACAGCAGTTGAGATCCCGGTTTTCAGCACCTTTCGGCAAATAGCACTTCGAGTCTGAGTGCCTTCCCCACAGCTTGTGGAACACTGTCGGAGAAAGAAGGGCCAAATGCACATAAATTCAGGAAACTAGAAGCTAATTTTAAAGTAGACTCTCAAACTCATCAAAATATGAGAAAAGTTGCTTGGAAAAGCAATAGCCACTGAGATAGAAATACAAATTATGAGGTAATGATGTGGAAGACATCCCCATTTTGCAGACATACTGCACTCTAAGATTTTCTACTCTGAGGTTTCCTGAAGACATTTTATCTATTTTACTTATATAGCCTGGGCTTCAGAGTTAGTGAGTTGTAGAGTGTTTAAATCCCAACTCAGTATTTCACTAGTTGGCAAGTTACCTAAATTCTCTGAGTCTGTTCCCATTTATGCTTAGTTTGCAAGTCTGGGAATTAAGTGAGATAATATAGTTTGAATGCCATACATAGAAATGACAATTATTATTAATTCCTTTTCCTTCCTTCACAAATAAATGACAATATTTTCGTGTCAAGAATTACTTAACTGTTAAGAATCTACTTTGTCTAAGTAGTGTGCTGGAAGTTATGAAGAAAAGATGTGCAAGAGAGTTTCTAACCCCAATGAGCTGTCATTCAAATGAGGGGAAAATTCCAATGTTAAAATGAAATAGTTCTTTTGGGAAATCTAAGTCAAAACCACGAGATAACACTTCATAGCCACTAGAACAGCCATCATAAAAAAAAAAAAAAGACAATAGCAAGTGTTGGTGAGGATATGAAAAATTGGCAGTTTCACTCATTACTGGTGGGAAAGTAAAATGATACAGCCACCTTAGAAAACAGATTGGGTTTCTTACAAAGTTAAATGTAAATTTACCATGAGAGGATTGGGTCTCTTCATCGCCGAGAAGCCCCTGAATCGCTTCCTTAACGTAGTTATGGAACACAGTTTTAAAATCCCTGCTCTGGCTTAACTTCCTTAACCAGAGATATAGACATTGAAGCTAGAGAAAGAGCTAGACTTGACCAAAGTCGTAACCCAATCTTCTGACCTGAAACTGTTATTATGTTTCTAGTTAGCAGCCTTCAAACAGCTACCAACGCAACTGCAATTTTATTCCTGGGTATCTACCCAGGAGAGACAAAAACATACATCTACACAAAGACTTGTATGCACATATTCACAGCAGTATGACTCATAATTGAAAATCACCCAATGGCTATCAACTGATGATTAAATAAACAAAACATCCGATATCTCTCCAGGGGAATATTATTCAGCCATTAAAAATATAGTTCTTTTACGTGCTATAACATGCATAAACCTTAAAACATGCTAAGTCAAATTCTATAATGTGTAAATCAGACCTCAATAAAGGTGTTTATAGAATTGTAATTACAGAATTTAGTAAAAATATACAATTAGAAGACCAAGTAGTATAAAAATAATGCTAACAATAATCGAATGCTTATAGTACACTAGACATCTCCTCACCAAGGTCTTGAAGATGGTTGGAATCTGGGTGGGTGTAGAGAAACAGGGATCAGATGGGAGACAGGGAAATATCCAGAAAAAACATAGAAAAGTTCAGTGTAGGAGTCCCAAGGCAGGCATGGGACAGAACAGTTTGACAGAACAGAGGCCTCAAGGTGGAAGTGTCAGGAGATTGAGGGTTAATTTGGAGCCAGACTTTGAAGACCTTTAGTTTTCAGACAAGAGGTTTGTAATTGGTCCATAAGGCAGTGGAAAGCCACTGAAGAGGGGGGTGACGTGATGAAACAGGCGTTGGGAGAGGGTTAATCTGGCAACAGTGTACAGAAGGGATGCAAGCAGGAGATGAATGGAAGGTAGGGCGTCGGGGAAGGAGGCTGTCATCTCCAGGCTTGCGATGATAAAGGCCTGAACAAGGGTTGCGGGAGTGCGTCACGTTAACTTGAAAAATGACAGTAAAAAAAAAAAGAAAAAATGATCTTATATTTTCAAATGTTATATCCTAACATGTTGAAGTGACAGTATTCTGTGTGATGCCACCCTGAAAGATATTTAAGATGCAGAAGATGGAGATGAGAATCAAACCCATTGCTTTTATAGTCTGACAATTATGGGTTCCAGATTCCACATATTCCTTATTTTATTGCAAATGACAGTGCCAAATCCAAGGATCAGATGGGATGGAGGTAAGAAGCCTGAAAAATTTAAAAAGCATAGTTGTTTTGAGGCTGCAAAGTAGAAACATAAAACCAGAGTTTTGGGTCAGAAGATTGGGTTATAACTTTTGTCAAGTCTAGCTCTTTCTCTAGCTTCAAGTTCTGTAACTCTGGAATAAGGAAGTTAAGCTAGAGCAGGGATTTTAAAACTGTATTCCGTAACTATGTTGAGAAAGTAGTAATTCAGGGGCTTCTCAGGTAATGAGGAGACCCAACTGTTGGATAACTGAGATCACTACTCACACTTAAACCAAAACAGCTCTAATTTTATGTTTAAGATTTTTGACTTCATAGTAACATTTCATTTGATAAAGCATTCTGTGGTTTTAGTTTTTTAACAAAGTAATTAGGCTATAGGATCTTTCAAGCTGCTTCTAGCTCTAAAATTGACTATTTTTAAGACATTTTTGGCAGGAGAAGGAGCAACTTCCATAAAATAGGATTTAAAAATATTTAATATCCAAGTCTTTCAGGAGATTGAGGATTTCTTTTAAGGAAAAGAAATATGCCCTTTTGAGAGGTCTTAACTTCAAAAATAGAATCTGTAAGTAATTTTATTTGAAATTGTAAAACTTTGGTTTAATTCCATCTCTGTGGGATTCTGTGCAGTAACTATGAGATTGAGCCCAGATAGTTGAGGATGAAAAACACCCGCAGATCATCTAGGTCTTCCCTTCTCCAAGAGCAGTCTCATGGGAGGTGTGGAATGCACATCTCATCTCAGCCAGGGGGCCAGGGGAATGGTCATGAGGATGACAGGGCCAATGCGGAGCCTTTGTGAACACCTCCAGGAGCGCTTCAATAGGGCACCAGTGTGAGTTTAATCCCAGCGATTCAGGGATTACTTCCCACCATGCCCAGCCCCACCCCAAATGTTTGGAATTTACATTCATTAATCCAGATAGTTCAGAACCTAGTAACATTCCTTGGATAAGAGTTAACTCCTCCCAGTTCCCAAAATATAACATTCTCTTGAGGAAGACCAGGAGAGCCTGTCGGAGACCTCAGGCCCAGCCAGCCACGGTGAGTGCTTCCTTTTATTTCCTTTCCTTCTCATGATAAGTGAGCCCAAATGGAAGAGAATCATGAGGTTCTTTTAGTAGGCACAAAGTATTTTACATGCAATATATATTAAATTTAATTTCTGCCTCCCACATACATGATGGATGCTATTGTATCTCCGTTATACAGATAAGCAACCTAAGACCAAAAAGGTTAAGTAATTAGCTCAAGGTTATATAGCCAGTAAGTGGCAGAGTCAGATTTGGACCTAGGTTTGCCTGTCTTTGAGGAGTCTGGACTCTTAACAACACATTGCACTCTTAACAACACATTGCGCTAGTACTGTTCTGAAGGCCTACGGTACTTAATGGGACCAGTGGGACCTTTTCCTTAGTCCAAAATCTCAAGGGTCCCTCTCAAATCTGCAGGCAGAAAAGAACTTTTTCTGAATCCTCTGTGTCTCATATACTTCAAAGGCCACAAACTCCAGGAACACAGGAAGACAATTATAATACACACAAGCCCCTTCCTCAGCAGCCCACTCATGATGGACTATCAGCTGGTAGGCTTAGGGGAGCAATTCCTTTTATAACACTGCACTGGGAGAATGTTTTCATCTAGAGCCACTTGGCAAATACATCGGTGTTCTTCAAATGCCATATCCCAAATCAACGTTCCCATGGAAAAATTGTCACTAACATGCACGTGCACAAATACAAATATACACATGCTCATTTTATACACTTTTAATCTTTTATCTTGCTGAAATCAAATTTCTTTCCAAAACATGAGAAAATAATTCCCCAAATGTTCTGAGACATTTGGGGTGAGATACCACAGGAAGCAATTTTACTGCCAAATTATAAAACCTCCTGTGGTAACTTAAGTTAACTTTTAATTGCAATGCACGTAGCAGGCACCATCTCATAGACTTCTATGCGGGTTGATAAGATGCGGGCAAGAATTCTAAGAACCTATGTTGAGAGAGCTGGATCTTAATTTTCACAGGCAGCTTTGCCCTCTGTAGGCAAGTATCTCTGTGAGGTATTTCAATCAGCAGCAGCTCCCTCCTGTTGAGTTGTATACTATACAAAAAAAAAGGCAGTGGGGTTAGGAAGGCCCATTCAAATGCTTATATGCTAGAAAAAGGAAAGTCTTAATCTGGTTTTACAGAAATTTTCACTTCAGGTCTAGCGATTCTGTTCTAGGCTAAATCTGCTTGTGAGGCAACAATTTTGGGGGGATTTCTCCATGGAAGACACACAGGCCTATGGAGCTGGAGAATCGAAGGCAACTCAAGGAAGTGATCGTGGCTGAAAACAAATGACTTGAAGCTAGGTGTAAATGAATCAGCAGACACCCGAAATAGAAGAGGCATGATTTAGAAAGATAGGTTAGTTAGAGGTATGTCTCTGACTTAGGAGATAAAGTCACGAATGGTGAATGCTGACACAATCACTTCCCAAAGTGTAGGGCAGCAAGGGAAATCCAATTCTCTTGCTGGGAAGTTGTTGAAGATTTTTAGAGCCAGGAAACTAACAGTAAACAGGCAGGATTTCCTTGGCCTTCTTTTCCTAATAAATCATGTCCTTTATCGTCCAATAACTTGGAAGAGACGTGCTAGAGAGGCTTTGCCCTTCCTGAATAGAGACTAGAAACATCTGGGAGGAGGTACAGGGAGGTCAGGAGGAGGGGTGGTGTGGAGCTAGAAGGAGAAGAACCCAGTGTGTGGAAAACAATTCTGGGCCAAAACAGCACCACCGAGGTCTGGTTTTGTTCCACAAGAAGCCCATTTACAATTCCAAGCTTCCGATTGCCGGGTAAGTGCTGGCTACGTAACTCGGGCCCCTGCAGCCTCGTTAAAAGCTAGTTACACACTATGGTGTATGTGGTTACAAAAATACTGTTCCATAATGTTAGGAGGATTGCTTTGTTTTCTTCTTGCCTTTTCTATGTATATGTTTGCGGTGCCTTCCTTTCCTACCTGGGTGTCTTTTATTCTCTCCCGAGGAACACACGTACCTCTGTCCAGTCCAAGAGAAGCCACTCGCTGGGACAGTCATCTTTCTTGCATGCTTGCTGGGAGGCTGGTTTTGAAGCTGAACAGAAGGTCTCCGGAAGCTCCAGGAAGCTGCCATCAGCCATGCGCTGCTTGCAAAGAACCTCGCGTTTCTGAACACCCCCGCCACACGTTCTGGAACACTGGGGAAGGAAAGACGGAAAGAAAAAAAAGTAGATCCTATATGGGAAGTCAGTTTGTCTAACTGCTAATTCTTACCTTAGTTTGGAAGAGTAAAGGAAAAAGAAAAAAAAAGCAGAAAAAGAAAAAAACCAGGAATTGGTCCAAAGGATTTTGTTTCTTCACTTTGAGGTGAATTTTGTGGCAAGATCTACCCTCTCCACTCTTAATCCCAGGTATTTAACTAGAGTATCCAGGAATTTCTGGGGCCTTTAAATCTTAGAAAGTAGCTCCTGAACTATGATTTGCAGCCCCATCCAAGACAACTGGTTTAAAAGGTTAGTATAATAGAGTGTTCAGCATATTTATGATCCAGGGAAAATCATCTCTGCTGCTTCCAGGATGAACAGGAGAGAGCTCCTGCCATCGGTATAAATCTGGAGAAATTAACTTGCAGAAAAGACAGTCCTTTCGCTAAGTGAAGGCACTCTACCACACTGAATGGGCATCAGATTTAGGGTCTGGTTTTCTTAAGAAGCCCCCTGGAATACTTTTCTTGCAGGATTGATGTTTTCTTAGGGCAGTGGGGGCCAGAGCCACTGAAATTTGGAATGCAAGAAAAATGGCCTCATGTCAGTGGTTTTCAGAGGAACCCCAATAAAGCACATTGCTTACATGTAACTGAATAGTTATGATCCAGGGTCATGAAGCGGGAGGGAGGACCCCTGAAGCACAGACTGTTGGCTATTTTCAAATGTGTATCCCTTCCTTATCAGAGCAAAGGAATCCCCAGCTTTTCACTAGGCATATGACATTTCAGCATAAAGACGATATTTGCCAATCTCCATTGAAGGTACACACAGCCATTTGACTAAATGCTGGCCAATGGGATATAAAGGAAGGGTTGTGTGTGCTTTCAGGGAAGTACCCACAAAGAGAGTGTGGCATCTCTTCCCTTCTTTTTCTCTTCCCTGCTGGCTGGAATGTGAACATGATGTCTGAAATGTAAGCTTTCATCTTGGGCTGTCATAAGCAAAAAATTAGAAATCTGGTTTCCTGACTGTGAAGCCACCATACCCACTCTGGACTGCCTGTGTTTATGTGAGAGAAGAAGACTTTTCTATCCTTTTTTTTTTTTGTACCCCACCCCCTCTCAACTTTCCTATCTTTTTTAAGCCAATGTTTTTTGGGTTTTCTATCACTTTCCGTCGGACGTAACCCTGGCAAAGAGTTCCACCTATGACTACTCTGTGCTGGGGATATTTTATTGTAAAAATCAGAGCCTGCTGATTTCTTCCAGAATAGTCTCTTGTCATGAGCTTGCTGCTTTTGGGCTTGCTGAGAGACCAAGCCTGGGTTTAGAAAGCCTGAGAGTTTGTGCTCAAGGACCTGCTCTGCTGGAGGAGTGCCCCTCTCAGAACCCACGGTGGTCTTTGCTTAGTGAGTTGTACCCAGCATGGCTCTGGGGTTTTTTGCCGGCAGTCAAGATTATGAGGTGATACCAGTGTCCTTGTGTACAGTCAGAACATTACTGCAGCCCAGCTTTCACCTTCTTACTCAGTGGTCTCAACCCTGCATGCACGTCAAGGTCTCCTGGGGAGCTTTGAAAAAGTACGGACGCCTGGGCCTCACTTCAGACCCAGCAAATCAGAAATTCTAGGAGGTGGGTTCCAGGTACCTACAAGCTAGGTCTTATTTCCACTTTACGGAAAAAAAAAAAAAAAGCTGAGGCTCAGAGAGGTAAGCAACCCAGTGAAGGCCACACAGGGGCTAGAATTGGTTTCTTGCTATTTATCACAACATTTACTGAGCTCCTACTGGACACCATGCTCTGGGCACAGCTGGACAACAAGTCCAAACTCAGCTTCCCTCCTCTGTGGAGAGAAGCAACTCCTGTGTGCTTGCAGACCCAGTGTGGAGTAATCTGACTATTGCTTCATGAGGACGGCTCTCAGCCTGATCAGCACTAAGCCTCCCAAGAGCCTGGTCTTACTCTCTCACACACCTGGGCTTTGCAATTCAATTCTTAGCTTTCCCTCCTGCGACTATCCCTGACTGGCAAGAGCCAGCCCATGATTCAGGTTGGGAAGCAGAATTTAAAGTAATTCATCTAAATTCTGGTGACCCTGGAAATATGTTCTCCCTAAACTCTTTGATTTCTGAGAGGCAACATTTGAACAAAGCTATTAGGCGATGCCATGAAGCTAGACCACTTGTCACTTGTCACAGGTCCTACCAGCTCCTTCTAAGGGCTTTTCTAGATTGATTAAGAAAAAAATTTATGGTCTCAGAGCTAATGATTCAAGTGACTGGCCTAAACCTTTGTCTTCTCTGTGGCTCATTTCAGTGACTCTGTGGACTTTTCATGTATTGAAGAAGCAAATTTAAATTTTAGCTCTAATTTAGTAGCGATTTAATAAGACATTAAAGGATTTCACTTCTTTAACTCATTTTGTACCCACACTGCCTAGAATAATGCCTCCTGTGAATGTTATTAATAAAAATTTGTAGCATTGAATTGAAGTTGGTACTTGGGAGAAACTGAAATTAGTGGCTAAGATTTCCATTTAACTAGAATATTCCTCCTGTTGCTATGGATAACTAAGGTTTTAAATTTAGTTTTACAGTCTTTTGCATAATTTTTTAGGTTCGACCTTCTCTTATTGTTGTCAAATTCTCACATCAAACCAACCAGTTATATTATAATCAGATTAGTTATAAACTTTTCTTATTCGTTCATTCTTTTTATAAGTAGACAACCACGTGGATTACTGACTCCTAAGGATTTGCCAAATTTTGCGACTATATTCTCAACAATACTTTCCATTCTGTGAATTACTAAGATTCTTCCATGAACTTTATGTAATTTTTCTGAAACCACAATTGTCAGAAAGAAATAAGTTTGTGCTGATAAATCAACAATTTTAATTTTAAGCTCTGACTTCTCCTCTATGCTTACTCAGCATTTCCACTTAAATACAAATAGGCATCTTGATTTAAACATGCCTAAAATGGAACTTTTAATGCTGCCCCGCCAACCTCATTCCCAACCTACTTCTCTCTCAGTCTTCCCCATTCATTTAATTGTGCCACATCCAGGGCAAAAACTTAAGCCCTCAAGTTTTCCCTTTTTCTTACCACCCTTCCCCTGGCACCCAGTTCTTGGCCAAATAAGATCAGGTTTACTTACAAAACATGTAAGCTGTACTTCTAAAATAAATAATAAATCAGTATACCATAATCCATCATCTCTTGCCTTTTACTGGTGCTTTGGTCTGAAGGTCTGTGTCCTCCCTGCCACTCCCTAAATTCACATGCTGAAATCCCAGTTCCCAAGGTGATAGCATTAGGAGGTGAGAACATGTGGGAGGTGATTAGGTCTTGAGGGTGGAACCCTCAAGAATGGGATGAATATCCTCATACAAGAGGTTCCAGAGAGCTGCCTTGCCCCTTCCATCATGTGAGGACACAGCCAGAGAGCACCATCTATAAACCAGAAAGAGGTTTCTCGCCAGACACTGAAACTTCCAGCACCTTGACCTTGGACTTTCTACCCTCCAGAACTGTGAGAAATAAACTTCTGTCATTGATAAGCTACTCAGCCTATGGTATTTTGTTTTAGCAGCTGGAATGGATTAAGATACAGCGTTTCCAGCAGGCTATAGACGGTACACTCAAATGTGGTCATTTAAAAAGAGCTCCTTCCTCCTGCTGGAAACCCCATATTGTCTTCTCTACACTGTGTTCTCTACACAGTAGCAAGAGTGATGTTTTCAAAGTATAAATGTGAATGCACAATTTCCATGCTTAAAACACTCCAAAGACTTTCCCTTGCAATGAGAAAAAAATCTACACTCCTCTAACCCTGCCCTGCAAACCACTACACATTCTGGTTCCTGCCCTAGTGGAACTTAGACATTGTCTAGCTTAAATCTTTCCAACTTTATTAATTCATTCCACATAAATGTATTAAGTGCCAATCATGAGCCAAGCATGGTTCTATGTAGGGGAATACATAGCAATGAGCAAGAGAAGCGTTGTGCACCTCTGTTTTCTTTTTTGACTCCCTCCTTTCCCTGTATACTCCAGACAGACTTGTTTTTTGTTGTTTTGCCCCTCAAACGGTCAAGCTTGTTTCTCCCACAGAGTCTTTGCATTTGCTCTTCTACCTGCACCATTCTTCTCTTACATCATCATGTGGCTGAGTCTCTTGAATAATCCAGGTTCAATTCCATTCTCAGCTGTGTGGAGAGGCCATCCCTAACCTTCCTACCTAGAGTAGCCAAAGAAGTCTATCCCATTACCTCATTTTATTTTTTAAAATGGCTCTGATACTTTCAGCAATTACCACCCATTTAGACCATTAGCTCTAAGAAGGAAGAGGTTTTGCTTCTGTTGTTGCTCATATTAAGTGTTTGGGAACTTCATTTAAAACTTTTCCCCAGTATGTTCATACATCTTAAATAAAAAGCATTAGGATTGAATTAATCCATCTCTAGTTTTCTTTCTTACACATGCTCTCTTCATTTCCTTCTTTTAAAATTAATGATTTGTTTTCCAGTAAAGAAGTGGTCAGGGTATGAGCTGAATAGAGTGACATTTTATAATAAATTCTGGGAGTATATGATGTTTTGATATGATCCATAAATATTTACACTGTTGAAAATGCAGTGTACTTTTTTCTCTGAGAGAAATAATGGCTGGTTCATAAAACTATTATCTCCTAAACCTCAAAATGACATCAAGCCACTTTTCATTTAATCTTTTGATTATAATTCACACTCAGATTCCTCATGGATCCTACTGAGTCCTTCAGACATAAAAAAACATGCTCTCAAAGTTTCTGTTGCCTAGTGATTGACATTTTTAGGTACTCCACTATTGATGCTGAATTTGTAGGAGTACGGATCTCCTCAATGCCTGGTGGCTGAAGTTTTCTTTTTCTAAATATTCTGTGAGGCACATAGGCTTCTATTCGATTTGAATAAATGCTCCAAAATAAACAAGTAGCTAAATAAGGAGAGTTACAGATTCAAGCTGTTCACTTAGAGTTTCTTAGTGAATTTGGCAATAAAGAAAAAATGTAGGTTAATTTTCTCTCTCTTTAAAATTGAGGAAGTAAATAACGAAAATAATTTGTCTTATTTCAAGGGTGTCAAAATAATAAAACTGTACTATAGAGTGATCATTCACTGAAAATAACACAACTGGGTTATCAGTTTGCAGCTAGGACTTGATTTAAGGCACAGACCTCTGACAGTATATAGGTCTGTAACAACATGATAAAACAGCTGCAGAAAAAGTTTTTAAACATTTTCATTTAAAAATTTGATATATACATAAAACTTTTAGGAGATTCTCAATGGTAAGAAGATAAAGTCTAGACTCCTGACTATGCCCTTCACTTTGATCTGCATGGAGCTTTCCGGCCCATTCCTTGACATACTGCCATGTGCCCATGCTTTAGCTACAGTGGACAATGTCCCTTTTCCTGGGCACACAGACACCTTCTCTGCTCTGGCTTTTGATCATGTCATTCAGTCCATGAGCAATGCCTGCCAGCTCTCTGTTCATCCAGAGACTTCCACGATATGCGTGAAGGTCTAAGTCAAAGGCCACTACTTGTCCTAGCTAGAGCAATAAGACAAGAGAAAGATATAAATGGCATCCAAATTGGAAAGGAAGAAGTCAAATTATCCTGTTTGCAGATGATATATTTGGAAAAACCTAAAGACTCTACAAGAAAACTATTAGAACTAATAAATTTAAATTCAGTAAATTTGTAGGATATAAAATCAACATATAAAAATCAGCATTTTTCTATGTTCAACAGTGAACAATGTAAAAAAGAAATTAAAAAAGTAATCCCACTTATAATATCCACACATAAAATTAAAAAACTAGGAATTAACCAAAGCAGCGAAATATCTCTATAATGAAAAGTATAAACACTGATGAAATAAATTGAAGAGGACATCAAAAACTGAAAAAATATTTCATATTCATGCATTGGAAGAATCAATATTGTTAAAGTATCCTTACTACCCAAAGCAATCTACAGATTCGATACAATCCCTATCAAAATACCAAAACCATTCTTCACAGAAATAGAAAAACAATCCTAAAATTTATGTGGAACCACATAAGATTCAGAATAGTCAAAGCTATCCTAAGCAAAAAAACCCACAAAATTGGAGGAATCACATTATCTGACTTCAAATTATACTACAGAGCTACAGTATCAGCTATAGCATGGTACTGGCATAAAAACAGACATACAGACCAATGGAATAGAATAGAGAACCCAGAAACAAATCCACAGAGCTACAGTGAACTCTTTTTTCAACAAAGGTGTCAAGAACCTACACTGGGGACAAGACAGTCTCTTCAATGAATGGTGCTTGAAAAACTGGATATCTCTATGCAGAAGAATCAAAATAGACCCCTATGTCTTTCAATATACACAAATTAAATCAAAATGGATTAAAGACTTAAATCTAAGACCTCAAACAAAGAAGCTACTACAAGAAAACACTGGGAAAAATCTCTGGGACATTGGTTTGGACAAAAATTTCTTGAGCAATACCCCTCAAGCATAGGCAAACATGAACAAACGGGATCACAAGTTAAAAAGCTTCTGCACAGCAAAGGAAACAATCAATAAAGTGAAGAGACAACCCACACAATGGGAGAAAATATTTGCAAACTACCCTGACAAGGGAGTAATAACCAGAATACATAAGGAGCTCAAACAACTCTGTAGGAAAATAATCTAAAAAAATCAATCAAAAGATGGGCAAAAGATCTGAATAGATATCTCTCAAAAGATGACACAATGACAAACAGGCATGTGAAAAGGTGCTCAACATCACTGATCATCAGAGAAATGTAAATCAAAACTATAGTGAGATATCTCACCCCAGTTAAAATGGCTTTTATCCAAAAGACAGGCAATAATAAATGGTGGCAAGGATGTGGACAAAAGCAAACCCTTATACACTTGGTGGGAATGTAAATTAGTACAGCCACTATGGATAACAGTTTGGAGGTTCCTTTAAAAAGTAAAAACTGAGCAACCGTATGATCCAGCAATCACACTGCTGGGGTATACCCCCCAAAAAAGGAAATCAGTGTATCTGGGAGATACATGCTGTACTATGTTTGTTGCAGTATTTTTTACAATAGCTACGATTTGGAAGCAACCTAAGTGTCTATCGACAGATGAACAGATGAAGAAAATGTGGTACACAGACACAATGGAGTACTATTCAGACATAAACAGAATGAGATCCAGTCATTTGCAACAACATCGATGGAACTGGAGGTTATTATGTTAAGTGAAATAAGCCAGGCACAGAAAGATAAACATTGCGTGTTCTCACTTGTTTACAGGATCTAAAAATCAAAACGAAACAATCGAACCCATGGACACAGAGAGTGGAAGAAGTGTGGTTACCAGAGACTGGGAAAAGTAGTGAGGGGCTGAGTGGGAGGGTAGGATGGTTAATGGGTACAAAAATATACACTAGAAAGAGTGAATAAGACCTACTATTTGATAGCACCATAGGGTGACTATAGTCAATAACTGTACATTTAAAATAAAGAGTGTCATTCGATTGTTTACAACTCAATGGATACGTTTTTGACGGGATGGATGCCCCATTCTTCATGATGTGCTTATTTCACATTGTGTGCTTGTATCAAAACATCTCATGTACCCACAAATATATATACCAACTATGTACCCACAAAAATTAATTTAAACTAGGTATTTCTTTTTAAAAGGCCACATCTTTATTTAAACCTCCTCCAACCCCTCTGCATTTTGGCAAATAAATCAACCCCCACCCACCCTGACCTAGAAGAGTATCTTATCTCTTCTGTAAGGGCTCATTGTTTATGTGTCTACTATTTTCCCCTGCCTCCTTGTATGCACACAGGATTATGGGTCTTTTGAGGAAAGGGAATTCATTCATCTTTATATTCCCCATAGCCTAGTAGAGTATCTGGCAAACAGCATGCACTTCATAAATGTTTGTTGAATTGATGATTGGATGAGCAAAAGAGCTCTACATCCAGATGTTAAAAAGATGTAAAACAAGCATCCAGCTGATGGGCTGATCATCCACCTTTTATCAGGCTGTTTTATCGTTAGCCAGAAGCTGCTTCATAGTAAGGCAGTAGTGGGTTTCAGCCAGTGATGGTACGTGCTCTGCTGGAGACCCTAATGCTCCAAGTATGGGAGGCAGCCATGTGGCTGAGTAAATGTCAGGGATTTTGCTCCTAAATGCTTGTCTGTCTGTGTTCTGAAATTTTTTTCAGTGTGTTTGCATTGATGAAAGGTATTTTTAGAAATTTTGTAAAATTGTAGAAGATGAAATTTCAAAGGAGTCAAGGCTCTAAAGTCTATGATGACTTTGTGAATGTGCTAAGATTACCTGGTGAAGCTGAGAGTTCTTATGCAAGAGACAGGATGCAAAGAAGAAAATGTTTCCAAAGGAGCAATGGCAAGAGAGATTTAATGAAATCAAATAAAACATGTTTGCCTTTATGAGTCATCATTCAAAATGATATTCTAGTATAAAGAGATAAATCTCCAGTAAGGGGTATTATTTTTAAATATATGCAATAAGCAAAATAAATTACAAAAATATTATTTATATTGCTTGTATCTGCTGCCATACATGTTTTACGATATGAGGTCATGGGTTCATTTTTATAAGTAAAAAATACATAATAAGGAAAACAATTACGTCTCTACACAAAAAATACAATGGCTCAAGTGTCCTGTACTTTTAAAGATTTTCCCATAATAAGCACATTAATAAATTCTGCCGGTATTGAAATTTCGGTTTCATCTTGGTAGTTTAATTTACATAGAGCTGAGTTGATTTCCTTGATACTTTTACTAATATTATAGAACCCAATACAAAGTGACGTTTATGTTTAGTTTCTAAGGCTAACTTCCGTTTAACATATGCACTCTGCACTCTGCTTACAACTTCCAACTCACTTCATTTGTTTCTTCATTCACTCATTCATTCTTTCACCAAACATTTATTGAGTACTCACTGAGTGCCAGGCACTGTATTGGATGCTGGGGATTTATAAAAAACGGTTACTAAGCCTCAGGTATTTGCAGTCCAGTGAGGGAGAAAAACTTCTATACAATGTGATCAGTTTTGCAAAAAGGGAATACAACAAAGAGTGCAATTAAATATGGAAAAACTGGGGAAGCTCTAGTGAGCAATGACACGTGAGCAGTTGCCAGGGAGATGAGGATGCTGGCATAGTCAAAGACTGTGTGCATGCACTCAGGTGTGAAGGGACATGGCATGTTCCGATGACTCAGAGCAGTCCTTTGACAGTGCACTGCTGGGCCCATGAAGAAAAGTAGGTGGAAAATTATTCTGAGAGATCAGATTAGGGGCACATGGTGAAGTGCCTTTGGACATAATCTTAAAACCATGGGGTATCATTAGGGGTTTCAAAGTAGGAGTACATGATCCAATTTGTAGAAAATGACTCAGGCAGCATAGGCCAATAAGTTCCAAACAATACTGCTTCGTGAGGTATTAACAGGTATGCCATGGAGAAAGGACTTCCTGCTCAAATACGTCTATGTAACACTGCATACCATAACCCTGTTTAGGGGTTCCCAGTGCCTATTAATATTTTAAAGGCTAGAAGAGAGAACCTGTAGTAAGAATCATCAATGCCAGATTAGGAAACAGTAGATGAAAGTTAGGCAAGATGATACAGGGAGGTAATCAAGTAAAAGGCCATTTGCAAGGGTTTAATGAGTTGATTGTAAGGAGAGGGATTAGAAAGGAAGGGAGTGATGGAGGAGATATCGAAGGTGGAATCAAACAGTGTACAGATGTTGACTAAGTGTGATGGATGCATGAGGCTCCAGTTTCCAAGTAAAAAGCAGGACAGATGCTGGTGTCACCTACACAATAACTATCAATGAAGAAAGACTAGGTTAGTGGGGAAAGGGGTGGCAGGCAGGTGTGGATCAAGCTTGGTGTTAGGCCTTTGGAGTTTGAGGTAACAGCGACGTGTGAGATTGAGGGAGCCCAAAGGCAGCTGGATACAGTGCTATGTACACAGTCGAGGTCATAGCTGAGCCAAACTGAATTAGGCCTAGAGAAACACAGAAAAATGAGAACTGAAATCTCACTTACTAAACATAATTATTGAAATGAGAAAAGAAGTCTTCAACCATTTTGGGTATTAGAATTCCCTTTTTTGGCCAGGTGCAGTGGCTAACGCCTGTAATCCCAGCACTTTGGGAGGCCCAGGCAGGAAGATCATGAGGTCAGGGGTTTGAGACCAGCTTGGCCAAGATGGAGAACCCCGTCTCTACTAAAAAATACAAAAAATTAGCTGGGCGTGATGGCGCATGTCTGTATTCCCAGCTACTAGGAAGGCTGAGGCAGGAGAATTGCTTGAACTCAGGAGGCGGAAACTGCAGTGAGCCGAGATCGTGCCACTGCACGACAGCCTGGGTGACAGTGAGAGACTCTGTCTCAAAAAAAAGAAAAAAGAAAGAAAAAGAAAAGAATTCCCTTGTTCATCTAGTCTCAGTTAAGCTTTCTTAACTCTGGAAGTACAAGGGGTGCACACTGTACCTTTGGGGTTTCATATTCTTGTTATGGTGTGAAGCAATGGTTTGATGGGCTGCACACCCATCAAGGTAAGAGCAATTATGCCAAAGAGCTTTCTGCTAATAAATAACAACAAAAACAATCACACGTAAAGCTGGACTTTCGATTTGTTTTGCCATGTTTATTGCTGCCTCTAAAGATAAGATCAAGTATCCATTTCCTTATGAAATACGCTATTGAAAATGAGATAAACATCCTAAGAGTTTTTTCCTCCCTGGGACAGAAAATTTTAAATAAATATAGCCTCTAACTTCTGTAGATTTATATTTTAGTCACTGGAATATAACAACACTGATTACTATGTGACTCTGCCAGAATTCAGTCCTCTAATCCAAACCAAAGGTATTTTTGTCTTTGCTTGCATATATGTTTGTGTGTTTAAAACTAGAAAATGAAAATTTTAATTCAGGCATTTATAGTTATCATTAAAATTCTCTTTTGCTTCATATCACTAGCAGGGACTCCTCCCTCATATGCTTTTTTACACAGCTGAACTGCAGGCATTTTGAACTGTAACCCAGATTAAGAAAGGTTTAGTGGGAAATGGCAACACGATCACAGTTTTAAGCCAGGGGAGGACAGAGAGATTGCAGCAATTCTTTGTCTCTGCACAGATGTGTGCAATATGTATGTACAGTTGGGTGGACACAATCTTGAACATAAAACACATGCAATACAGAGAAATATATATTATGTTTCAAAGTGGACCAATTCATTTCATTTAACCTTCAGCATCTTTTTTTTTTTAATTCCTTGTTTCAATTTAATTTTTAGAACAAAAACAAATGAAGGAATATTGATGCATATGACATATACATTGATAGATTAGATATAGAGAGGCAAAGGGGTAGTGGAAGACAGGTTCCCAATCTCAAGGAGCTCGTGCTAGTGGAGACTAAGTGCTTCGCCCACAATATAGCAGGTAGTGGTGGGCTGAACAATGGCCCCTGAAGACATTTTCATCTTGATCCCTGGCACCTGTGAACACGTGACCTGGTGCAGTAAAAGGGTCTTTACTGATGTGATGAGGGCTCCTGAGAGGGGGAAATGATCCTGGATTATCCAGGTAGGCTTGAGGTAGTCACAGTGGTCCTCAGAAGAGGGAGGCAGGAGGGTCTGAGTCAGAGAGGATGAAGGGACAGAGTTAGCCGTGGGAGGAAGATGGAGGAAGGGGCCATGAGCTAAGGAAGCACGTGGCCTGTAGAAGCCAGAAAAGACACAGAGATCCTCCCCTTGATCTCCAGAGGGCAGGCAGGACTGCTGATCCCCTGAATTTAGCCAGGTGAGACTGAGTTGGGACGTCTGATCTTCACAACTATAAGATAGTGGGTTTCTGTTGTTTTAAGCCACCGAGTCTGTGGTAATTTCTTACAGCAGCAATAGGAAGCCAACACACAGAACTGTCCTGGATAGAAGCAACAAATACCGAGTGTTCTGTAAACTGCTGATTTTAGGACTGTTACCAGATTTCTTCAGAATTTAATAGTTAAGAGCAGATGGTAAAGACATCTTGGGAAAGCCACACTGCATAGTGGAAAAGAAAATGAGTTTGAAGCACACAGGCCCCCTTCTGCATCTACCAGCTTTGTGACTTGATTTCCTCACTAGGTCGCCATGAGGCTCAAAAGAGGGAGGCCAAGTGCAGCAAATGAGGTCTAATAGAGAATGTTCAAATTCCAATTAAGCTCACAGTGCTTCAGGTTCCTCACATGTAAAATGGGGACAATAATAGTAGCAATCACATAGGACAGTGAGGATTAAGTGAGCTGAATATGTAAAGTGTTTAGAGCTGTTGTGAACACAGAGAAAGTGCTGCTGTCATAAAAAGCAGCAGCTCCTGAAACGTAGCAAGTGCTCAATAAATGAGACCAGGAGAATGGGCATGTACCTTCCCAGCACCAAACCCAGTGCTTTGCAGGTGTGTCCTGGGTGTTATGGGGTCTCATTGAGACTTGGTCTCTGCCTTCATTGACCTTGTGGTCTAGCTCAGAAGTCATGAGAAAGCACCTGAGCAGGTAACACGTGGTTAAGTGAGCTGTGTTTCCCTGAACATGATGTGGCTTCAGTGTAGAAAGATTACAGAGGAGACACTGCAGAAGAGGGAGGCTGTCTGCTGGGCCTTGATCAGCAGAGGGGAGGGGGAAATGGTAGGTGGGCAGAGGAGTGTACGAGCAGGGATGGGAGAGCCATGCCTGGAGACAGGGTAGGGGTGGATGCACAGAGGGATGAAGGCCTGAAGAAGACATGTACTGGCTTGAGAGTCACGGAGAAAAATCCTAGCAGTAGACAGTCATGATCAAAGTGTTTGAGACTAAGCTGTGGTATAGGTAACACTGATTCTCAATTATGCTGTTGTAACTCACCCATGTGATATGATCCCTCATGAGGTGTACAGTAAGTCACTTAAAACCAACATCGAAGAGGATGATGATGATGATGTGTGTATTTAATAAATTACAGAAGATGCCGAGGACTAATGTGCAGAAAAGTAAGTGTTCAAAAGCCATCTAAATACAAACTAACAAGATATTAAAGCTATTAATAAATTGGTAAAGATAAATATGAAATGATTCCTTCCCACAGACCAGAGATGAAAAGCAAAGGACAGTGTACTAAACAACAGGCAGAACTGAAATAAACACGGCCCCCTCACAACCGAAGCTAGAATTAGATTTCTGCTTCATTTCTGCTTAATTGTTTCTAAAACAAAATTTCAACATCAACACTTGGACTCCATGCTAGGTCCTCTCCGGACCTGCAGAATGTGTAAACGTTGGCTATTTGCCATTTGTCAGACTAATGCTCTACAAAGAACAAAGAAGTTTACATTCCTATCTGACAGATGACAATTTACATAATTTATGTTTTTCCCCCCCCCAGAAAAAAAAACATACACATCAAGTCAGTGATAACTCTGTGTTCACACAGTGATGAGAGAGTTTCTCCCCTCAAACCCTAGTGTCTATCAGGCTGTTATCTGTATTCCTTTAAATGAAACATGCGATCCCCCCATCTCCTCTTCTTTCTTAAGAAAGAGGCTGTAAGTTGGGTGTAAGGATTGGAGACCTCAGCATTATTCTCTGGCAGATCCTTTCTAAATGGAAAAGACGAACGTGAGTGTATGCCAAGTTTCCCTTTCCCAGTAAGAACTGTTGACGAATCAGGGCTAACCAGGCAATGGATTGTCAACAGTTGGTGTCCTAACTAAGCTGGGTTCTAAAACCACAGCCAACTAGCCCAGGGACCCCTGAAGTTACTCTGGATTTATTGAATCACACAGCATAAACAATGGTTTCTTTTCACAAGCAGTCAGCATTAGCTAATTTTTCCCAACGGAACGTAAGAAGTTGGATTCTAGTAAATAATGTAAGATGAATTGGTCTATTATTTACTCCAGGTTTAGAGATTCCTAAAAGTGATCAAATATTCTTTTTTTTTTTTTTCCAAGACAGAGTCTTGCTCTGTCACCCAGCCTGGGTGCACGATCTCAGCTCACTGCAACCTCTGCCTCCCTGGTTCAAGCAATTCTCCTGCCTCAGCCTCCTAAGTAGCTGGGATTACAAGTACGTGCCACCACACCCGGCTAATTTTTGTATTTTTTTTTTTTTAGTAGAGATGGGGTTTCTCCATCTTGGACAAACAGACCCTGTGCACCAAATCATTAACAAGGGCTGTCTCTGGACGGTAGAAACACTGCTGACCTTCACACTCTATGTTATTTCTTGTTATGTTTGACTATTTTTCACAATTATTGGGTCTCAGGTGTGAAAGAAGAGACTTTTTAAAGGTCCTATTCAACTGTAGTTACTGATTCATTGGATGAACTTCAAACACTTGTTTACTACTAAGTTTCCCAACCTGAAAAATGGACTGAAACCTGACTCATCCTCAAAGGCTTCTCCACAATAGAAGGAAATAGGAAAGCTTTCAAAGTAAATTCCTATCTTCACGGGCCCAAGGTAGATGAAAATTAAAGAATAAGTGATTCTTTGGAAGTCCACTGTTTCAAATAGGGATGCTGGGCATACAGGTAGTGGCAGTGGCAATTGACCAAAAAAAAAAAAAAAAAAAAAAAAAAAAAAAAAAAAAGGTCGTATGTGTGGCTGTGGCCGAAAAACTGAAAAGCCTTCATGAGTCAACATCATTATTTAGCAGCATGTGTGGCTATCAAAAAGGCATTGATGTTTCACTCAATTCAAGGCTAGAACAATATTAAGACCTATAACTATTAAAAAAAAATCAGTAAGATGTAAAGCCAGCATTTTCAGGACCCATAAGAAATATTCTTCATCTATTCATTCATTTCATCATTCAGGAAACATTTTATCCATAATCTATGTACCTAATAGCAACAAGCTACTAATAATATGGGGACTTAACAATTTCAACAGTGGAGGTTGATTTGAGATGCTTCCTCACCTTTTATTAGGATTGGCATAGGTTAGTGATGCTGTTTAAGGTCACAGACTCACTTCAATTAGAGGTAAGGTAGTATAATCGCACTAGAAATCAGATCCAGGCTTTATGATCTTAAGCAAGCCTATATCTAGGCCAAAGTTACATCATCTGTAAAACAAAAGTGCTCATGTTTAACCCCTGAAGGCCTTGTAGCCGTACACATGGGTTTGGTAGAGTGGAAAGGGTCACATAAGCTGAGTTGATGGCCAACCCTAAATTTGCTAACTGTGTTTGCCTCAGTTTCCTGAAGCCTAAAATAAGGCTAATAAAACCTACTTTTTACTGAATTATTGTGAGGATTTACTTCAACTAGGTGTGCGATAATACATATTTCTTAAGTGCCGGTATTGGTGTTCAAAATATATGACATTCTCTTAACTTCTACAAATCATCCATAGTAGCATGGAATTAAACTTAGCCATATACATTTAAGCTTGAAAAGAAAATATATATTTAATGTCTGTTACCAGAGGCTTCATATTTTGTGTTTTGCTTACTCGCCAGGATTTGATTCTTTGAGTATTTTACTAAACCACAGCTCCAAGACGGGCAAGGAGCAAGGAGAAAGAAGCGGCTCTCCTAACTGACTAGGAAAAAGCACAGAGGAGGCCACAGGCTCCTGCCTGGAAACAGGAGCCCCTTCTGCGCAAGGCAAGAGTGTGTGAGCTGTCATCCTCTCTCCTTCTTCACTGATGACCACATCATTTATCACCCAAATGGGACACTTCTGAGGGTGAAAAAACTGTCTCAGTGAAACAAAGATGTATGTCCCCTCCACCTTTCATGCTTACTTTTTGTGACCTTTGTTGTCCCTTTAAAGCTGTGTCTTATGTCCTAATAGGGAACAAATTGCAAAATAAAATTTTATGCAATCAACCTAAAATCCTGTGTTTTTAAAAGCATGCAAAAAGATTATTTACCTAAAGTTTGATAAAGGCATTTTATTTTTAGATAGAAAATTATGATAAAATAGTTGTGTTAGTATTATTATTATGTATGCCTGGTGCAAGATCAGAAATTTTATTTGCAAAGGGATAGATAGCATATATTTTAGACTTTATGAGCCATATGTTCTCTATCACAACCATGCAATTCTCCCTTGTAGTGCAAAAGCAGCCATAGACAGTATGTAAAATAATGAGTGTAACTGTGTTCCAATAAAATATTATTTACAAAAAAAAAAAAGGGATGCAGGCTAGAATTAGCTTGAGGGCTGCAGCTTGTCAATGCTGTTTTGAAACGATGGTTCCCAGACTTTTGGAATTCATAGGACCAGGAAAATAAAAATATTTGGAATTGGCTCAGCATTTCTAACTACTTATTTTGCTAAGTAATGATGCTAAAAAAATCATTGCCTACTACCCTTATTTCTTTGAATTTTAAACAGCAAAAAAACTAGAAAGGGTATAAATTAAGAACAAATTTAGCTTTATGGAAAGCCTACCACATTGTCTTTTTATTTTTTTTATTTTTTAAATTTCCTTTGCTCAGTGACTGCTTCATCATAAATATGCTCAGGTTAACAGATGGGTCATCTGAGTTGCTTTTGGAGGTCACTGAGGTGTGATACAGTAGAAAAAGCATGATATTTGTTATTAAAAGATCTGGATTTAAATCAGGTTAGTGGCATACTAAAAAGGCAGAAATCAGCAGACCTTAAACATCCTTTAACATCCCTGGACAAAACCACTCTGAGAGAGCATCCCTTTTTTGAATCACTGTTGCAAACACAAGCTCCAATATTGAGTAACCTCAGAACTCACCGGCTGCCACTGTGCAGGGTACCAGGCTGGGGCGCAATTGAAGCGGTTACAAGCTTGCACTGTGCTGGGCTTGGGTTGGCGGCACAGCTCATCAGCCAGGATGACTGTTTCATTCATCTCTCTGGAAAGTAGGTGGGAGCAGAAGACATCTCTGGTCTGCAGGCCAACCCCACAAGTGAGACTACATGGACTCCACTTGCCAATTTCCCACCTGAGAAGAAATCAGAGAGGAAAAGGTCACCCTCAGTACCTGTGCAGAGAACATTTCCCATGAACTCCAATGTTGCTAATGGAGTAAAAACCCCTACCTGGGAATATGGGAAGTGCCAGCCCAAGATCAGCTGGCAGCTCCATCCTAAGCCTAGCATCTATCCTCTCCCTTAACGCTCTAGAATTCATTTATATTAAAGCAAAGAGGGAGATAAAATGGAATATCCAATTTTTATCTACAAAATCACCAATAATGGTTACAACCATGTCCATTCTGATAGGACATATAAACGTCATCAAAATAAGAGAGGAATGCTAGAAGAGACACAGATTGAGTACATAAAGGCTTTGGGCACCACATACTGAATTGTGGGGCTTAAAGAGGACTTTCCGCTAATTTCTCCAGCTCCCATTCTTAGCAAGACTGAAAATTTAATGCTTGTAATTCTTTGGCTTCAAAGTAAAAGGTCATGGGCTCCGACTTCCTTCAAAGTTCCATCACTGCATAGAAACGTCTCTGTCTTATGTTTAAATATCATCAGTGCCTGGGACTGGATAATGTAACAGAAGTGAAAGCTGCTGAATCGATCAGTCTTCTTGAGGGGAAGTAAGTGAAGAGAATGGCTCATTATCTAGATGTAGCAGACAAATATGCAGATGAGTTGAGTGCACAGACTGGCCATTTCCAAAGGGCCACGTCTTGAGAAGTACATTTATAGTGAGCTAAGGGCCTATAAAAACAATCCCACTGAATTTTCCTGCAGATGCAGCTTCCAAACTGGGAATGATAAGGACAAAGCTCAGTTGCTCAGGCTCTTAGTCAGAAGCATCCTCTAAAGATCAGTTTTAGAAAATTCTGTTTACAATCTGAAGACAAAGATTTTACAAACAGGAGTTGGCCAAGAAAAGCATGTTAAGTAGATCCTCTAGCAGCTAGTCCCACCAAACTTTTGTCCTGAAAGTTTGTTGAAAATTTTTTGACCTAAATGTTTTTCATCAGACTGTAAAACTAAGCGTATGCGCTCAATCTCTTACTACTGCTCTGACATGTAACTAACTTTCCAACCTGTTTCCACTACCTCCTTTCATCTATACTAAGGTTAGCCATATCTGTAATAACCTGTTTGTTTTTCTCCATTTATGCCCCATGGTTTTCTAGTTGTGTCTTTATGCAAGTTGCATTCCTAATTTGGAATATCTTTTGCCCTTTTGTTGCCCCTCAAAATGTCTTTCATTTCTACATATCCAAATATGATCTATATTTAAAACACTGTATCAACACGTGCTCCACAATGACCATTTTCTCAACTGTATTATGGTTATTCCACCTGTCAAGGGCCCTACTAGAGTACAGACCTCCTGTTGTAGAGTCTGCATCTGAGTCAGTTTTGTATCAATCACAGGGTCCATCAGAGCAGCTTTTAGGCTAATAAATGCCTGATAAATGAGCAAATCGATGAAACCTACCATCATAGAGGGCACTTTAACATATCATCTCATTTAATTACCTCCAGAACAATATGAGATAAGCTCTATTGATTATTCTCATTTTGCAGTTGAGGGAATGTGAGAATCCAAGAGGCTGGCTTGTCCAAATACCCATCATTAGTAAGTAATGAGTCCAGAATTCAGACTTGGTTGTTTCTGGCTCTGCACTTTCCACTGTACCATGCTATCTCCAAAAATACCTTAAAAACTCTCCTGTGAACATTTGCAAAGTTTTAAATGAATAGAAGAGGAGAAGCTAGGTTAAATATATCTCTTTCAGATCCTTGTATAAATTTCTGTAAACTTATTTTTAAACACTTAGCTTAAGTTAATTCTAAGCTTTAAGATGTTGTGGCGTTACTGGTTTTAAGATACATTCATACATTATTTGCCATGCCTTCCTTCTAAAGGCAGAGTCTTGAGTATGGGCTGGACTTGCTGGCTCACTTCTAATGAATGAAATGAGGCAGAAGTGACTCTATGTGACTTTCAAGGCTAGATAAAAAATGGGATAATGCTTCCAATTTGATGCTCTCTCTTTGCCCACTCATGGTGGTGGGGAAGCCAGCCACAATGCCATGAGAATACCCATACAGTCTTAAGAAAAGTTCATGTGCAAAACTGCAGCCTCCCCACCAATAATCAGCATCAACTTGCCAGCCATGTGAGTGAGCTACTTTGAACGCAGACCGTTCGGCCCCAAGCTAGCCTTTAGATAACTGCAACCTCAGGAAAGACCTCAAGCCAGAAATGCCTGCCCAAGCTGCCTCCAAATTCCTCATTCACATGAACTGTGACTGTGAGAGGGGATCAATGTTTACTTTCATTCTAAGCTACTAGGTTTGGAGGGAAATTTGTTTTGTAGCAATAGACAACCAATACAAGTATATATCTCTCCCAAATTTGCATATGTTCATCAAAAGACATATGCAAGAATATCCATAGCAGCACTGTCCATAATAGCACAAATCTGGAAAAACCCAAATGTTAATCAACACATGAATGAATAAAAAATTATGATATATTCATAAAAGACTATATAAAGCAATGAGAATAAACTGCAACAATAAGCAACAACATAAATGAATCTCACAAACATCAAATCGATGGAACAAAGCCGCAAACACAAAAACTCATACTCTGTGATTTATATAAGCGCAAAAGCCAAAACTATTCCACTGTGTTAGAAGCCAGGATGTTGGCTACCCTTGGTGGGTAAAAACTAGAAGAGGGCTATTGTGGGGAGGGCTTCTGGGGTGTTTTGTAGATCTGGATGCTGGATCTGGGTTCATTTTACGAAAAATTACCAAGTGAACACATAAGATTTGTGTTTACTTTTCTTATACATATTATGCTTCAAAAAAGGTTTTCTTTCTACTCTTAAGTGAAATGCTAAAATGTTGTGGGTATAAAACAAAATCTAACAGCCATGGCCAATGCTGGTGACCCTTCTTTGTATGTCTCATAAAGTAGCTGCCTACACAGCTAATGCTGTCCCAAGGTTAACACTCATCAAAATAGAGGCTTTACATCCTCATTTCCCCAAACTTTGCCACCACTTCTGGCCCCTGGGATCTTGAAGCAGAGACATTTTGGCAGCCATGAGGCCACCTGAGCACTGCTCAGAGAAACTCACGAAACAGACATATCTGCCTGCCCTGCTAAAAGTGCACGGCATTCTCAAGGACGGAGGTCAGCAGAAGCTATCTGTATATTAAAGACTGCTGATTCTGGGTCAAAAATATTTTAATCAACTTAGGCCAAAAAAGAAAAAGCAGAGACTCTCCCCAACACATGAATGAATAAAAAATTATGACATCTTCATACAAGACTATATAGAGCAATGAGAATAAACTGCAACAATAAGCAACAACATAAATGTTCTCTCCTGCAGAGAGGCTGCAACTGTGGGCCTGGGTCTTGCTGGGTGCTGATGCCCTAATCCCTGCATTCTGTGCCTTTGGCTGTTTCTGAGGAACTGCAGGCCAGGAGGAGCCAGCCTGGGGGCAAGCTTGGCTATGAGTGGTGGTCTATGAGACACCGAGAGGCCTTGCCTGGGGTTCTGGGGCCTGGCTTCTACAGAAGCCCAGTGCAAGGAGGAGGGGGCTCTGGTCTAGGCATCAGAGAGTGAAGGCGTTAGTGCCTTCTCTCCCTCTTTGCTTGGCTTTTACTCATTTTTTCATTTCCATTTAAAATGCTACTTCTTCCGGGAGGAAACCCTCAACTGGGTAAAATTCTCTCATTGTATGGTCCCATTAATACTTTCCCATTTGAAAATTCTCAACATACTTGTAATCTGACTTCCCCACTCAACTGCTAGCTTAATGAGGGCATGGGGCTAGGTCTATTTTGGTTTACCACTTGTTATGTGTTGAACCGTGTCTCCAAAAAAAAAAAAAATGTATGTTGGGGACCTAACCCTTAGTATCTCAGTATGTGACCTTACACGGGAGTAGAGTCACTGTAGATGTAATCACTTAAGATGAAGTCATACTAGAGTAGGGTGAGCTCTTACTCCAATGTGACTGTATTCTTATAAGAAAAGAGGCAGACACACAGGCAAAATGCCATGTGACAACAGAAGCAGAGATTGGAGTGATGTATCCACGAGCCAAGAAATGCTGAGGAGTGCCAGGAGCCACCAGAAACTACAGAAGGCAAGAAAGGACTCTCCTTACAGGATTGAGAGGGAGTATAGTCCTGCTGACTCCTTGATTTTTAACTTGATTTTAGCTTTTACGACTGCGAGGCAATAAATTTCTGTTGTTTTAATCCCTCTGGTTTGTGGTACTTTGTTGTTTTAATCCCTCTGGTTTGTGGTACTTTGATGCAGCAGCCCTGAATATGAATACATGACAGAACCTCAGTGCTGAGCATGGTGCCTGGGACCTGGCAGATGTTCAGTAGTATGCAGTGAAAACTGAGTTGAATTTGCAGTGAACTATGTGTGCACCTCTGGATGAGTCACATGGCTGGTGGACATCTTAGCTGTGCCCTTTATACAACTGTTCACTCCCAACTTCAAGGTCCCAGGAGCTCTCAACACCACACATTTTCCTTCAGTGTGGTGTAAACTCTTTTCATGGCAAACTGGACCTGAATTAATATGCTTTTGACAGGCTGCATCCCACTTTGTGTAAATATTTATACATTTTCCTGCAGCAAGATTAGCCTGGTGGATTACAGTGTTTTTCCCCAGAAAATTGCTAGGGGTGTTACACAATTTATGTCTTGGTAATCCTAACATCTTTCTAAAGTATAAAACATTCTGGAATCTGAAACACATCTGTCCCAGTGGTTTTGGCTAAAGGATTGTGTCCCAAGATAAGGAGGGTGGTAAACATGATTGCTATGGTTCCCTTCAGCTCCTAGGCTTCAGGTGTTGAGCTTCATGGTTGGGCTCTTGGCCAAAATATTTGGGAGGCTGGTTTCCCCAGCATTCTTTTACTATACTGCTTTCTTTCCTCTGAGCCCTTCTTCTCCATGTTTCTGTCCCTTTTGTCAAAACCTGCTTGCAGGAAAAGCTCCATGAGCTGACAGATCACAGCAGAAGCCCTCCTGGCTTGACCCTGCCCAGTCCTTGAGCGACTGATTTCTGACGAAGGGCAGACAGGAGACAGAGGGTCTCCCTCCACCTTAATGGCTGGAATTAGTCTTTCTGCCCTTTGCCCAGCGTCAAGTGTGCCTGGATTGGCCTGTCCTTTTAACTGGGTTTTAAGCTTTCAACTTTGCTTCCTAATTTCCACTTTGTTTCCTGGGCAGTGTTGGAGTTCTGCCCAAAGTCTAGCCTACTAGACTGTGGTCCTGTCACTCTGGCCAGTCCCTGAACTTGGGCTGCGCAGAACACCCTTAGCCATGCATGAGCTATAAACAGTGACGTGACCACAATCCAGCTGACATCACACATGGTCGCCAATAATAATAGTAATACTAACATTTATATAGCACTTAAATGAGCCAGATTCTGGCCTATTGCTTTAAATGCATTACCCCCTTTATTCCTCTCCACAGGTTCATGAGGTAGGTACTATTATCCTCTCCATTTTAACAAGCAGGAGCTGAGGCCTGGAAAAGTCAAATCATGGCCCGGAATGCCCACTGCTGGGTATCCCTCAATGCCATGCCACCTGTGCCAAACCCAAGGCCGCCATGACATGCACACAAAGGCACTGAGAATGGGGCTGCTCCTCATCACAGGGCCAATTCTGTGGATTTATGAGCCTCAGTTCTGCATGATCCGAGCCTCATTCGCTGAGGTCTCAGCAGAGCCCAGGACTTAGCTTACCCAAGACATGGGAACATACATTGACTTACTTATCAGTGATAAAAGTACTATAAGTTTCCCCATTTTACAGGGTGAGCTAACAGAGGCTCTGAGAGGTTAAGTAGCCTGTCCAAAGTCACACAGCTAGTAAACAAGAGAATCAGCATTCAAACTCAGATGGCCTGGCTCCTGCATACCTAATTATTATATCATACTCTCTCTTAAGGCCAGTAGAACAAAGTATTAATAGACCTGAGTGGCAAATGCTGGGCTTCCTGGTGCTTACAGTTTCAGAAAGTGACGAATGACAAAATGACAGATCTATTTCTAAATAATGGAAACAAACACACTGATACCACCCAGGGTCATGAATCCACTAGCATTTGTTATTTCAGTAAAGCAGCCATATACTTGGCAGCCAAATGGGCAAAGGCGGAGTGTGGTCTTCCCCAAGACGTGTTAGCTTTTTGTAAAGGCGGCCATCAGAGTTAATATAGGCAATCAAGAACCCACGGTGGTTGGGCCTTCTTGGCAGCTTGTGTTTGTATTAGCTATACAAAAGGAGGAATTTTTTTTGCCTTCCTTTGGACAAAGGCTCATTATGTGAGTTGCCAAGGTTTTTCTCCTCCACTCTTTCAGAGAGGGTAATGACTGTTGCCTCCAGCAACTCATTGTTTGCTGCTGGTATAAATGTTCATAATTTCTAATGGCAGACCCTCCCCACCCTGAGCTCTTATGCCCTAAGAACCTTCTTTTACCTCCACTTTTGCAGCAAAGTAGACTTGTTTCTTTATTCCGAAATTTAAAGTGAAGTTTTGGTTTGGAGGAAGCTGAGGTTATTGTAAACTGAAGTTATTGGTTAGAAGTATTCTTTAAACTTGTGTGCAACCCTCTAGCTTGACATTTCTGCCCAACGCTTGCATCCTGTGATCTTCTTGTCTTCCAAAGATATTTGTTTCCCTTAGAATGCCTCTGAGGTCAGGAGGCGGACAGCAATCTGCTAAGGATAAAGCAGGCCGCACCGTGTGCCAACTCTAGAAAGCCTAAGGAGGGCACATACAGTGTCCGGGATGCATCCCACTTTCAGTTTCTTGGATTCTCACTAGTGGCCCCCAATTTATCTCTACATCTCCGTTTCCAGTTTATCCCTAGCCCACAGCCACCAAAATGTCTCTCAAAAATGTGACTCTGGTCACCTTACTTTGTCTGATTAAAAACCTCCACTGGAGTCAAGCTAAGCTTTCAGTGGAAGTGAGGAGCTAGTATGTCCAGGGCTCCGCTTTGCTCCCTGTGGGCAACAGGGCACTGCAGGTCTGCAGCTGAACTTTCGAACTGGCCTTAACTTCCTCTGCCTTCCATTCCTCTTCCACTTGGTAGGGACTAAACTTTAACATGAGGTTTTGTGGGCAGTGGTCCACTGGCCTGGGAGGGGGGTTCAGTACTTGGCCAGGATGGCTGGGAGTCAAATACTCAGGAAGGATTGAACAAATACATAAATATATAAAAATAATGGGAGCCAGATTTCTTACTGTCAGAGGGGAGAGCTACAAATATGCAAAGCGGAAAGACTAAGATAAATCTAGTAGAAGTGAACTGGTGTTGCAAGCAGTATGAACTCGTGGTTTTTAATAGATGGATAGACACAGATATATTAACCGATATAAATGAGTATATACAACTATATATATATATATATGTGTGTACAGTATTTCCTAGCTCTCTCTGAAAGGCCTAGAAGTGATGACATCCCAGTAGCATCAAGCAAATCAAGTACCCAGCTCTTGGGTTCTAAATACCATTCTCCACTAAAAGGAATCAGTTCCTGTAGAAATAGCTGACTTCTGGGCAGGAATTGGGAGAATAAAAAATGAACCTGAAGAGAAATGCAAATCAAAACTACATTGAGATACCATCTCACGCCAGTTAGAATGGCGATCATTAGAAAATCTGGAGACAACAGATGCTGGAGAGGATGTGGAGAAATAGGAACACTTTTGCACTGTTGGTGGGAGTGTAAATTAGTTCAACCATTGTGGAAGACAGTGTGGCGATTCCTCAAGGACCTAGAAATAGAAATTCCATTTGACCCAGCAATCCCATTACTGGGTATATATCCAAAGGATTATAAATCGTTCTACTATAAGGACACGTGCACACGAATGTTCATTGCAGCACTGTTTACAATAGCAAAGACCTGGAACCAACCCAAATGCCCATCGACGATAGACTGGATAGGGAAAATGTGGCACATATACACCATGAAATATTATGCAGCCATCAAAAACGATGAGTTCGTGTCCTTTGTAGGGACATGGATGAACCTGGAAACCATCATTCTCAGCAAACTGACAGAAGAGCAGAAGATCAAACACCGCATGTTCTCACTCACAGGCGGGTGTTGAACAATGAGAACACATGGACACAGGGAGGGGATCATCACACACTGGGGTCAGTTGGGGGGAAACAGGGGAGGGACGGTGGGGGTGGGAAGCTGGGGAGAGATAGCAAGGGGAGAAATGCCAGATGTAGGTGATGGGGAGGAAGGCAGCAAATCACACTGCCACGTGTGTTCCAATGCAACAATTTTGCATGTTCTTCACATGTACCCCCAAACCTAAAATGCAATAAAATAAATAAATGGAAAAAAAAATGAACCTGAAATAGTATGTTGTACATGAAAATTGAGACGTGCTCAAAGAATGATGGGGTATATGTCAAAAGGACATAGAGGCCAGCTTGAAAGGGCTTTTGCTGGTCCTGTCTGGGACAATTCAACAGTAACAGATTTTAACCCTTTGAGCAAAGGGGATATTCATAAATAAATAAATAGGAGAGAAGAGAAAACTACCTTACTGTAGAATACCTATTAATAATCTAGAAGGAATAACAGAATTTATAAAGTTACCATTTGGCAACCATCATAATAATAATTGACTCAGGCAGTAATCATCAATCGATATTAAATCTGGTGGGTCAAAAGTTAATGATGAACAGGCTATTTACTTAGCTCATATTATCCCCTACAAAATACTCCTTTGTTACTTATTAAGTGCTACATATTTATTAATTTTACAGTGGAAAAACCTGGCTGACCATCATCTTAACCAAGTGATAAGAGTGAATGTCACCAGTAATGAGGCACATCATCATCATCTGTCTCCTGTACGATGTACTAAGGAGAACATAACACACTTCTGTGTTATGTCTGTCAAAAATTCAAAAATCACCAGAAAACACCAAGCAAACACACATGGAAAGACATTTTACAAAGTAACTGGCCTGTACTCTTCAAAAACGTCAACTATACGAAAGGCAGAAGACTGAAGAAATGCTCCAGATACTGAGGCATAATGTAGGACCTCACGCTCTATGATCAGACTGTTTGTGAATGAATAGTGCTCTGCCACCCTGCAGATGAATACTCTTGGGAAAGTTACTTGACAGTTTACTCATATTTAAAATGGGAATAATGGCAACACTTACTTCCCAGGGTTGTTATGAGGTTGAAGCCAGACTCTCCACGTAAAGGGTGAAGCCCAGTGCTTGGCACAGATGCAGGGCTCTACAACTATTAGCCAATGTGAACTATTACTGCATGCTCAGTAAATATTTGTTGAATGCAGAGATGATTATTGTGAGGATAGGAAACAAGTAAGTAGGTGAGGCAGCTTCCTAAAGTCAGTCAGAGAAAGTAATCATAGGTTTTAGAGACTGAGGAGAAGGGCGTTTGTGACACATCCAGCTTAGCTTATCATTTAAACATTCATTGCTAAGCACTGTGACAGATCCAGAAGTAGAAACCATGCTTGCCACCTTCAAGATGCTTTCAGCAAAGATGGAGAAAGCAAACAAATGCCCAGGAGGCAGCAAACAATGTTAGGTAACAGGAGTGAATTGCTAAACTGCTTGGCTAAACCATGAGGATGGCAAGAGTTCAGTAAATGTGCAGTGTGGTGCTTATAACTACTTGCATTTACCTGATCAATTGTACTTCCCAAAGACTGTTTATGTTATCTCACTTCATCCTCCTAACTCTGAAGTAAGCAAGCAGGCATTACCATCTCCATTTTATGGACAAGCAAGCTGAGGCTCAGAGAAACAAGGGATTTTCCCAAAGTCAGGATGGGCATTTGGGTTACTCTTCTACCCTGCTAAGTCTCTTAAGGACTGGAGGAGTGAATCACGAAGGGTTACAGAGAGAAGGAGATAGACAAGGTCAGAAAAGCAGTTATACCCTGGGATCACAGATGGATTTGCTATTCCTCACTTACAACCACTGTGTTCTAAAAAAACCCTTAAAAGAGACCTAAAAAAAAATAAAGTAAAAGATCAAAGGAGATGTTAGGTATTAGAGAGCAAAAATATGTTTGAAGGCCAAAAATTAACCAGAAACGTATGATAAATCATACCATGAGAATTGGGGCTGTCTATCAAATAGTAACTTGCATGTCTCAGGAAACAGCAGATACAGCCACACTTCTCTTGGAAGTCTGCCTGCATGCTGTGAGGTTTTGGCTCCACAAAAATAGTGATAGCCAAGATTACCAAACACCTGAAGTGGCAAAGCACTCATTTCTACTTGAAAAGAGTTTGGCCATGCCAATTTGCCACACCTTCTAAATAATCTCTAAAATAAATTTTAAAAAAATCAAATCAAGGTTACCAACATTACATATGACTCTTGTCAAGCCTTCTTTGCTATTTTGTAAATTAGTGAATAGCTCTTGAAAAAAGGCACTTGCGGCAAGATGTACATTTACCATCTCATTACGAGCATGTCATTTACATCTAAACCTACTTCCTTTACAGAGCATGCCAAACAGCAGAATAACACCAGAACCAGTTCCAATTACATAAGGTGTCTTCAGCCTTGCCTCACTCCAACACATTTTTCTATAACATTCCACTGTCCAAAAATACTCATGTGCCTGTTCACCTACACACAGACTGATTTAATTAAAACTTCTAGGCCAGGTGTGGTGGCTCATGCCTGTAATCCCAGCACTTTGGGAGGCTGAGGCAGGTTGATCATGAAGTCAGGAGTTCAAGACCAGCCTGACCAAGATGGCGAAACCCCATCTGTACTAAAAATGCAAAACTTAGCGGGTTGTGGTGGGGCATGCCTGTAATCCCAGCTACTCGGGAGGCTAAGGTAGAGAATTGCTTGAACCCAGCAGGTGGAGGTTGCAGTGAGCCAAGATTGCACCACTGCACTCCAGCCTAGGTGACAGAGTGAGACTCCGTCTCAAAACAACAACAACAACAACGTTGAAGCTCTAGTTCCCATTTTCTGATTCTAGGTGATAGCACACTAAAATGAGCTAGAATTCCTGCTGGCTTTTATAATTCAGATTTGAGCTTCTTGAGAAACAAGTTAGTAGGGTAGATGATCTGCAAAGTTACTTTTACTCCCAGGAGTTTGATGTTTTAGGTAGTTTCTCTAGATTTCTAGGTAGAAGTTTCTTGTTAGAAATAGTTTCAGGGTTGTTCTCCTTGTGGTCAAGATCATAGAAGAAATGATATCTTGAATGGTGTCATCATTAGATCATGAATGGTGTCATCTGTTGTGTTTCTTCTCTCTCTAATACCATCTTTTGGGTTTTATTCCAGTTTGTCTCTATTTATAGTAATTGATTAGCATCCTCACACACAAAGCCTTCCACTAAATGACCCTTTTTCTTTTCTAGAATTACCTCCTTTACACAGAGTGAGCTTCAGCCAGTCTCAGCTACTTGTTGGCTTCCCATGTTTCTCTTTCACATCTGTGAATTTGCTTCCAGCTTCTCCTGACTCTATGTTCCTACCTCAAGATCAAGGTCTGATTCAAGCCCTTCCTCTTCCAGTAAGATTTCCCTCACCATCCCAGCTCACATCAACTGTACCCTCCTTGCAATTCTACTGGATTTACTGCCATTGACATTCACAATGCTTACTACACAGCTGTTGTAAGTAAACTGCTACAGCATCTAATCTGCCACAATTATACTTACTTGAATGTTTTTTCCCCTGGTTATCATCCCAAGTAGACCATAAGACACTTAAGATTTAGGATCAAGTGTTTTGGAGTTAAGAAAATTATTTGGCATTCATCCAATCAGGCCATAAATGTCTCTATCATTTACTGATTTGTAGGTGGCATTCCTCAGTAAAACCCTACAAACCTAAGTATTTATCTCTATTAAAGATTGAATTGTGTTCCTGCAAAAGACATATTAAAATTTTAATTCCTAGTACCTCAGAATGTAACCTTATTTAGAAATAGGTTCTTCACAGAGATAATTACGTTAAAATGAGATCACTAAGCTGGATCCTAATCCAACAGGAATGGTATCCTTATGAAAAGGGGAAATCTGGACACCATGACAGACATACACAGAGGAGAAGACGATTGTGCGTCAGATAAGACGCTGTAGCACTCTACTTAAAACAGCTATGTAGTAAGTATTGCAGAATGTAAATGGCAATAAATCCAATAAAATTGCAAGGAGGGTAGAGTTGAATGAGTTGAGATGGTGAAGGCAATGCTGCTGGAAGAAGGGCTTGAATCAGACCTTGATCTTGAAGTAGGAACATGGAGAACACCCTAGACCAGAAAAGCTAGAAGCAAATTCATAGATTCACAGAGGGGAAGACGGCCATGCAAAGGAGGATTAGAAAGACATATTCATAACCTGACAGATGCCAGAGATTGCTGGCAGACCATCAGAAATGAGGAAGAGGCAAGGAAGGCCCCTACTTCTGGTTTTAGAGGGACCATTGCTCTGTCCACCCTTCGATTTCAGACACTAGCCGCCCGGTTTGTTATGGTAGCCCCAGCAGATTAATACATTCCCTTGAGTTAGTTCTTGTGAGTAGTTTTTAATCCATCTATTTACACTGCAAATAGAAATATTTCTGGACAGTTATATTCAGGAGTTTTTTTCCTACAAGTGAAATGCCTGGGAAGGCCACTCTTTATGTCAGGATCCACAGTTTTGAGCCCATTATCTTCTATAAGATTCTGCCTCTTCTTTCCTTTCATGATAATTGTCTGTAGTTTTACAGACTTTATTTTTAATTCTACCCATCTATTCAGCCACCCACATATGTATGTGTACTTGTATTCATGCAGTTACTTGTTGAAAACCTAGTATGTACTGAGAATTATGCTCAATGATTGGGTCATAGAAATTTTCAAAAATACTCTTGATTTTAAGGGTTTTATAGAGACAACTATAAGATACTGTAACAAATGCTATTCGTTTATTTATCCATTAAATTAGTATTTATTAAGCACTTTTTGTGTGCCAGGCTCTATGTGAGGGGACAGAGCAGTAAATGAGTCAGACCTCAATCCTACTTCCTGGGGGAACACACTCTAGTCTACAAAGCAGATAAGCACAATCTACGACAGAATCATAGATTGGGAGTTGAGAGGAATGAGGTAGCATCATCAAAGGCTTCCTAGAGTTGAGGATATGTGGGCTGAGTCTTGACAGGTCAATAAGCAGCAACCAGGCAAAGGCAGAAGTAAAAAGAAGGTATTTCAGGCAGAATGAGGTATAAGAATGCTTCCATGAAGCATTCAGGGAACTGGGATTTTGAAATTCCCATGTTCAGGGCTAGAAAGAACATTGAGGCTGGGCATGGTGGCTCACACCTGTAATCCCAGGACTTTGGGAGGCCAAGGTGAGCAGATCACCTGAGGTCAGGAGTTCAAGATCAGCCTGGCCATCATGGTGAAACCCAGTCTCCACTAAAAATACAAAAATTAGCCAGGCATGGTGGTGTGTGCCTATAATCCCAGCTACCCAGGAGGCTGAGACAGGAGAATTGCTGGAACCCAGGACGTGGAGGCTGCAGTGAGCTGAGATCAAGCCACACCAGCCTGGGCGATAGAGGGAGACTTGTCTCAAAAAAAAAAAAAAAAAAAGGAAAGAACATTGAGTAGAAAGCCTAGTAAATCCTTGGAAAACTCTAGTTCTTGTTCCTCTCTTCTTTCCTTGATGTAATTACAAAGGGGTGGGTGGGGGTTGGGGAAGATTGGGAAGCAGAAGTGCTCTGGGTAGCGAAACCCTTAATGACGAGGGTGACTTCAGCTCACTACCTTTCAAGCTCACAGCCTATGGATTATGCTCCTTGGCCTCCCCTAATCTGCTGACTGCTGGAATGGCCAGCAAGCTCCTTTTCTGCCTGTCCTTAGATTTGCCAGCTTCAGTGAGAAGGTTGGCAGGACACAGCACAGGGTGACATGATGCTTCACATGGACCCTCTGTCCTGCTTAAGCAGACTGTGAAACCAATTCAAGCCTGGCTTGGCAGAGGAATGCAAAAGATGAAGCCATTTCCCCTGGAGAGATCTCCCTGTCTCTGTCTCAGGAGTTTGACATGTGAAAAGACAGGAGAGG
Organism: Sapajus apella; assembly: GCF_009761245.1. Lineage (NCBI taxonomy): Eukaryota > Metazoa > Chordata > Mammalia > Primates > Cebidae > Sapajus > Sapajus apella. The sequence continues at coordinate 14,993,638 of NW_022436982.1, forward strand.
AAGCAGCTAGCTATTGATGCAGGGATGATTAATTCCCTTAGTGTCGGGGAGACACACACACACACACACACACACACACACACACACAGATATTAGACGTGGACACACATATACACAGAGGCATTGACATACATGTCTATGCATGATGCACACACATACACACTCCTGCGGGCAGTGCCTACTGTTTGCACAAGCTTCCTACTCACACAGATGTTCTATTTACAGGATATGGGGAATAGCAGCCCACGTACTTTCTATCCCTGAAGGGTGTTGACTTGGGGAGAGAGAATGAGGCCTTCCACAAATGTTTTTACATATGACCACACAAAAATGACCTCAACTGATTTTTCAAGTTAGGTTCAAAGATCTCTTCACGTAGAATGCACGTTTTAGTCTTTGATGTTTTGTTAACACAGGGCGAGTTAAGGGATTATTATCAGGCTGAAGCCTGAATGAATTGAAACTCATATTAGGATTTATATTGGCTTATTAAATCCCTCATTTGTTTTTGATTATCCATGATTCTCATTTATTGCTAGGACTTTTATCCCTGGGACACTATTTTTAAACACATTTGGATCTGATAGAACTGATGAATTGGCCTAAATCCCTAAGTTGTGTTTACTAAGTAGGAGACATGTGAGCATGATGTCAAGAATCAGACTGGCCCAGAACTTTGAATTTCAACAAACCATCTACTTCCATCTGTGTTTTATGACCTTGGGAAAGTTACCCTCTTTGAATGCCAACTCGTTTATCTATAAAATAAGGGCAACGACAACAGTAATTACAATAATAGCTTCCAGTAGTTACTGGGTGCTTGCTATGTGCTAGGTACTGCTATAAGACCTTCACATGCACTAATCCTCATGGCAGCCCTAAAATCTAGGTACGACCATTATACCAGTATATATTTAGGGCAATTGAAGTAACTTGACTGAGTTCACATAGCTAGTTGTAAGAGATTCAAGATTGGCCCTGAGTAGTCTGACTCCAGAGTTCTTAACTATGTTTTCCTCTGCTAGCCTCTAGCTTGCACAGGTGTTGAAAACAAAATATTATGCGGTACCTGCCACCATTGTTGTTGTCATTGTTGTGATATTATTATTTCTCATACACGAGAGAAAAATAGAAAGAATTGGTCTTTGGAGTGCCTTTTTGCTTATCCTTGGAATTATTGCTATTGCTATACCCAAGTTAGAGTAACTATTTGTCTATTTAATTTTGCATGCTTCCCACATTTACAATATTTCACTGTTTTGCTTCATGCAGCCTCACATTCTCTAGGCCACGGAAAATTTTCCAGTTGCCCTCTGATCCTCAGAGCATATTATCTATTTTTCCAGCCAGGAAAACAGAAACAGTGGGGCAACCCAGCAACTAAATTCTGAATAAGACTTCCGGTAGTTATTGGGTGCTTGCTAGGCGTTAGGTATGGCTGTACTGGATTCCATACAACTTGTAAAAAAAAACATGGAGAGTGTTTTTACCCCATGCCATGTGGAGGTCAGCTGAATTCCTATTTCTTGACTCTCATTCATTTATACTAACTTACTAGAAAAGTCCTCAAGCTCTGTGAATGCAACCATCTTTCTTTCCTGCTCTCATTGTCCACTTGACCCCTTACCCTCTACTCTTTACTCTCAAATAGCAAGGAATGCTTTCCTTATTGTTAGATATACATATGTTAGGAAAGCTTAAAAGATTTTTACTTGGGGTAATTGGTATTTTCTTAGCTGTGCATATCATACTCAATTCATTTCCATAGTTTTAAAGACTAAGATACAGAGAAACACAGAAACTTCTCACAGCAGGGTTTTAAGAAAATCCTTTCTTATCTTAGTGAAAAATATATGATGTCTAGTGGCCATCTGGGTCCCCTATTCTGTCACCTGAGTCCAACTCTTAGTGAATTTTTGGCAACTGAAACACTCTAATATAGAAATTATTCTTAACCAGGAACTTACATAAATGCTTTACATATGTTCATTTATCTGCACAAAACTCCTAAGAGGTAGGTACTTTTAAAAACCGTTATCTTAAAGATAAGCAAATGAGGACAGAGAGGGGTTAAGTGACTTGTTCAAGGACACAGTCAGTACGTGGTTGGAGTCAAGATTTGAACTCAGGAAGTCTGGCTCTAGATACTACATTCCAATTCACTAACGTAGTTCTTGGTTCTTCTGGTTTATGACAAACACTGGGCATAAAATTGGAAAACATTACTTTCTAGGCTTTGAGCTTTGCCAGCCAGTGCCTATTTAGGCAACTTGCTCAATAACTTTGGCCTCTCTTTTCTCACAGAAAAATGGGAGAATTTAACTGAATTACATTCCAGGATTCTACAAGCCCAGTCACTAAGGGAGACTCATTTGTCATATCTTTAGTGTCTAGACACATCTGTCAGCTAAACTTCTTACCATTCTGGCTTTTTGGAATGTAAAGAATGAAGCCATATGATCTTTTGGTATCGATAGGACTAATAGCACTAATAACGCCTTGAGAAGAGATGAGAGTTTGACGTGCACCAAGTTCTTCATGTGACTGTGATCCCTCAATCACCAGAACTGAGGGAATCCCAAGGCCACCTGAAGATCGCGGACTCACTGGTGAAGTGATGTGATCCATCCATATTATTTGGCATGGGCATTGGGCTCTGGAGTGGATGTCTTCCTTGTACTTCACCTTTTTAATTGGCCTTTCAGGCAGGGAGAGTTCTATGTGGACAAGAGGATACATTTGATATTCAGAAAATGCACCTATTTCACATACTAGTCTGTTCACAGGGGAAGGTTTGGGAGCTCCCAAAATATGGTAAGTAGCAAATAATTACACTTTTATGGGACTGGTATAAATGTTGGGGTAGGCTTCCATTTAGAGTTTACCTCTGCACAGAGAAACCATGGAAAGAGAATTTTACACACTTGAGAATGAAATAATGTAGCAAGATATTATCTTCAAGTATATCAGACTTCAGCACACTATTTTTGAATATGTTAAGAGAAAGGAATATAATCCACAGGACCACTTTCTACACACATATAAACACATAACGGCAGTAAGACCGTGCGCAGTAAAAAGCAGTCTACCTCTTGCCAGCCTTGTCATGCAGAGCTACGCTCTTGGAGGAGTTAGTTATACAAGGGTAAGCTAGAAAACAGCACTTTTGCTTTTCTAGATCAAGGAAGGTTCAATCCAGCCCATATGTGGTTTCACTTCACTCCACCATGGGTCAGTTATCTTTAATTTAATTTCTATTAAATTAAAGATAAAATGCCTGACAGTGTCCATTTTCACATAAGGTGTTTCTAGGTGTGCCTGGGATGTGCCTTCCCAAGGCCTATGGTAGTACCTAGCAGGTAACACACAAAAAAGAAGAGAGAAATGAAGCATTCCTGGCCCCAAAACTGTCACCTTACTGTCTCCCCTCACTTGCAAAACAGGCGGCCTACCATTTATGCTCCCTAACCCCTAAAAGCCACAAAGTCAAACTGGAAACAGTGGGGTGCATCTTGTGAGGGAGATCTAGCTCCGTATCAGCCTCTCCTCCATATTAGAATTTGGGCATCATTTTCTCATGAAAGGAGCATTGCTAAATAGTCTAGTTGTGGTGGCTTCACAACAATAAATATCTTGCTTGTATCAATTTCCTTCTGTGGTTTTCTACAGCCTGAGGAAACTTAACATTGGACAAACTGTGGTCATCACATTCTCTGATTTTTGTAGGCATGCTAGTCTAGGGAGAGTTGAGGCAGGAAAACTATGATAAAAGGAGATGGCGGTCTGTTGCCCACCTACAGAGATTTTTTTTTTAAATGCAAGGGAATTTCCCCAGCAAGTGCATCAGTTACATAAGCCTTATGTACCCAGGAGGTTGAGGCTGCAGTGAGCCATGATTATATCACTGCATTCCAGCCTGGGCAACAGAACAAGACCCTGTCTCAAAAAAAAATAATAATAATGTAATCTGATTTCTCAAAGAGCATCTTGAGCACGTTCAGTAATGATCTGTAGTGTCCTTCCAATTACACTTTTGACTGTAATAAAGGAGAAACCCACGTTTGACATGTGGAGTTTTACTGATGCCAGAGTATATTACTGACACTTTTACTCTTCAAATTTCAAAACAACTTGAATGCCCATTTCCCATCTGAGATATCTGTGTAGCACTGCTGTTTCTCTGTGTGAAGCAAATCTTCCAATGACATCTGCACAATAAGCAAAACAGATCAGATAGTGGGTCTCTGAAAACAAACTGTCTGAAATATCTCACGTGGCAAGGGATGAAGGGATGCCTTAAAAGAAGGAGTAAGGAGAGTGCGATAATTCAGCTCCTTGTGCTTATGTAACACCTATTTCACAGAAGTTGGAGAACTTTACAAAACATTTTAACCCAAGAGTTCTTGAGTTTATAGCTGAGGAAGACAGCAAGTCATTGGGACTGTGGGAACCACGTGGTCCTCTGTCTGCCACAGTTTTTCACCATTATCTGAAATGCAACATAAATATGCTGCCCTGTCGTCTAGGTCTCTCTCTTATATGTCCTGAGCCATAAGCTGTGTCTGAGGCAGCATGGTACCTTGAAGAACACATGGAAGCTGTAGATAAATTGTTAGGCTTCAAGTTCCAGTGTTGTCCATAGGGACAGAGGTTTGGTAAAACCTACAGTAAATTAGTTTGATCCATTTTTAACAGTTGGCATAATGATTATTGCATTTTGTGGTTTCAGGAAAAAAAAATCTTATCAGCTTCCTTGTCATTGAGAGTAACTAGAGATACTCTTATACAGTGGAATCAAGCAATTTTAGGCTCACCTGGAAGACTGAAAGACAGAGGCAGGGCACATATTGGCCCTGAGGTCACTTAAAAAGCCTGGATTGGGACCCTGGGGGAATGTCTAAGTAGTATATCAATAATATGTTGAATTCGATTTTTAAGAAAAAATACTTTACCAGTTCTAAGAATAAGAGATTCAGCTCAGTGGTTACCTCCTCAAGGTCACCTTCTCTAATCCAGATTAGGTGAATCAATCATGTCTGCGTTCCCATAAGACACGGTTGATATCGTTAACATGGCCATCATGACTCTACCTTGTAACAATCTGTTTGCATACTGATTTCCTAACAAGCTGTTAGTGCCTGGACCAGGGTCTACGTCCTAGGCTTTATTGTTTCTCCAGAACCTATGACACGTAAGAATTTCATAAATGTTTGCTGAACTGTGCTGAATTTTCTCTTCACCAGTAGAAAATGCTCATCCTCCCAAGGATTAGCGCTAACAGGAGGAGGTAATGAAGGCTGAGCATTCTCGGTCTAGACTGCGCAGCCCCTTTCCTCTATAACAGAGCCTGTCTTTTCTTCAGGAAAAAAAAGGTGACAACACAATTTTCTAAAGTGTACCCAAATCACCTACATCTTCCAATCAAGGACAGCTTCTTACAAAGATACATAAAAAACCCTACAAAACCCAAAACTAATAGCCATTACCATTCACAGAGTGCTTAGTATGAGCTAGGCACTGTGCTAAAAGCCACACACATGCCCTCACAATCACTCTCTATGGGTTACAGAGGAAGAAACTGAAGCTCTGAGAAGTTCAACAACCCGCCCAAAGCCAAAGAGCTAGCATATTACATGAACTGGGTTTTAACCTCGATTTGTGGGACTCCTAAGCCCATGCTCTCACAGTTGGAATGAAGGGATGGAAATCAGTCATTTACACCTTAGTTTGAATCAGTTTAGGTAGTTTTGTATTCCTAATTCTTAGCTGAGTTCAGTTGAATGAGTGGGGGTGGGGGCAGTGGAGAGTGGGAGAAAAAGAGGTGAAAGAAGTGAGAAGACTATATCCTGTACCAGTGACCAAGAAGGGTCAGCTGGGAATTTGGGTGGTCAAAAGGCAAGGTGACTAAGAATAAGTCTTTGGGGGAGAGAGGAACAGGTGCTAGGAAAGTCAGAAAGAGAGTGGCACAGAAAAGGAGGCAAGGACCCAGGTTTCTCTGGGGAAAGAGAAGCGGGCAGGGTGGGGGGCGGAGACTGTGTGCGTCTGGAGGGATGGTGGTATTGGTAATTTACAACATGCACAAGCACCCGTGAAGCATATGCTAGGTCAGTGGCAGAGCGAAGATACAAAGCTCCAAGACAGCTTCCAACTTCTTCCAGCTCTATAAGCAAAGGATGCATCTCTGCATGTGTTATTTCTTTGTATTTTTTTTTTTTAAGGAAATGAGACTTTTGCTTAATAACTCAGTGGTGGATTTGAAGACATTCACTTTGGTCTATTAGACTCCTCTTTTAGCATGCTTCATTTCCCAAGTGTTGGGCTCTGTCCTGAGAAGTCTGTACTCTAAGGAATTTTTGAGTCTGTCCTTCAAATGCTCACTTTCACCAAGAGTCTACTTCTACTCTTGGTAACTCAGAGTATAAGATGAAGGTTATCCGATAGAGATGAAGAAAGCAGACCTTAACTTGTGATGTTTACTAGGTTGTAAGCTGCTATGAGGCTAGAGTCGGTTCTTTACGCTGTGGTCATTCCCATGCTTGCAGCACGGTCCATTGTGAGAGACAGATGGGGTGATGGATGGAGCTATAAACACAGTGATAGAGGGACAGACAGCCTCAAGTTCTCAGTAACTGCTTTGGAATTAAACATACCTTGTTCCAAATTCGGACTTGCCACTGGCTAGTTACAACGTATCTCACTAAAGATTCTGCTTCCTCAGCTGTAAAGTTAGGATAGGAATGGAATCCTCCTCATGAAATTGTGGGGAAGATTAAACAAAATAATGTATATAAAGTGATGGGCACAGTGCCTTGCATATTGTAAGTGCTTAATAAACAGAAGCTACTAGGGAAACCATATCTTGCTCAAAGATGACCTGTGATGGTCAGCAAGGATATGGGGGCAAGCTGCCCTGTACCTTATGTCTACCAGGACTTGGCTTTTCCTCTTTTCTTCTTTTCTTTTCTTTACTCTCTTTGCTCCTTCTTTCCTTTCTCACTTTCTTCTTCTTCCCTCCCATAAATATTAGAGGAGACAACTGGCTAGAATAACAAAATTCATAGAAGCTTCCTGATTTCTTCCTTATTCTAGGCCTTTCTGGCCATCAGGACACAGCGGCTCATTTCAGGATCACACCTCTTGTCCAAGGGCCTTCCTCCCTTCAGTCATGTCATACAGTTTATCAGCTTTTTTTTATTTTTTTATTTTTTAGATGGAGTCTCATTCTGTTGCCAGGCTGACGTGCAACGGCGCGATCTTAGCTCACTGCAATCTCCATCTCCTGAGTTCAAGCCATTCTCCTGCCTCAGTCTCCTGAGTAGCTGGGATTACAGGTGCCTGCCACCATGCCTGGCTAAGTTTTTATAGTTTTAGTAGAGATGGGGTTTCACTGTGTTGGCCAGGATGATCTCGATCTCCTGACCTCAGGTGATCCACTCACTTCGGCCTCCCAAAGTGCTGGAATTACAGGCGTTAGCCACCATGCTGGGTCAGGATATTAACTTTTTAAGGACCCTTTGGACTTGGTCTCCCCTGCTACACATTGTCATCTCATAATGGTCCTTAGAAAACACACCTAAGTACCATTAGGATTAGGTGTTAACGTTAAATGGAATGTCCCAACAAGTACTCCTTTCTCAGCACTTGGTTGACCCCACGAGGACCAGCTGTCCTGCTTCCTGTTGTCAAACTGCCTCAGAGATCTGGCGTGGACTGTACAGAAAGCTGGCTTGAAGTTAGGTTCTATCCATCGCCTCTCTTTACCCTGCCCCATGCTAGTGTGTGAAGAAAATTTCAGAATAAACTCCGTGAGTAGAAAATAATTATGAAGGTCTATATCACGTGGTTTCCTGTATAGAGAACTAGGAGCGTTGGCAGATCCCTGTTTATTTCATTGCCTATTATATGAGGTAGGAACTAGCTGAATCCTTTACGTATGCGATCATCCTTACCAACTCTGCTCCGTGGTTGGGATAATTATCTTTGTTTTACAGCTAAGGATAACTGAGTCAGAGAGGTAATGTAGCCAGCTGATGTAGTTTGTCCTGCCCAAATCTACTGGAACTATAATCCCTAATGTTGGAGATGGGGCCTGGTGGGAGGTGGTTGGATGATAGGGGTGGCTTCTCATGAATGGTTTAGTACCATCCTGTTGATACTGTCCTCAAGATAGTGAGTTCCTGTGACAGCTGGTGGTTGAAAAGTATGTGGCACCTCCCCACTCGCCCTCTTGCTCTTGCTTTCGCCATATGAAGTGCCTCCCCCGGCTTTGCCTTCCACTATGATTGGAAACTTCCTGAGGCCTCCCCAAAAGCAGATGCTGCCATACTTCCTGTACGGCTTGCAGAACTGTAAGCCAATTTCACCTCCTTCTTTTCTTTTTCTTTTTGAGTGGCACGACTGTGTGGTACAATTACAGCTCACGGCAGCCTCGACCTTTTGAGCTCAAATGATCCTTCTACCTCGGCCTCCTGAGTAGCTGGGACAACAGGTGCATGCCACTATGGCTGGCTAACTTTTGTATTTTTTGTGGAGACGTGGTTTGATAATGTTGCCCAGCCTGGTCTCAAGCTCCTGGGCTCAAGTGATCCTCCCACCTCAGTCTCCCAAAGTGCTGGGATTACAGACATGAGTCACCACACCCAGTGCCTCTTCTGTTTATAAATTACCCAGTCTCAGGTACTTTTTTATAGCAATGTGAGAACAGCCTAATACACCAGACCATGCTACAAAGCAAGCGAGAAAGCCACCGTCTGTCTGATCTTAAAACCCTCTGATGTTTCTTTTTTTTTCCAGGCAGTATCTCTACTCCTGGCGGGGAATATTTAGCTTTGGCATTGCCAAGCTTCCTCTTGGTCTTGTCTTCCTGAAGCTTCCCCATTCTTAAAAATTACCCAGGTTTCTCCATTTAGGAAAAATAATATCTGCTTAAAAAAAAAAAAAAAAAAGAAACACCATGCTGAGATGACAATCAGCATGTCTTCCAGAGGCATACGCATGATCAAAGTAAGTCACAGCTTGGTATTTAACAGCATCACTAATAGTGGAATAAGTGTCACGCTCTAAGCAACTCGAGCAGAAGGCTCTTTCTACCTTTGAATCATATAATAGCTCCTTTAGGCAGCCAAAAAGGTGTCTGTGTCTACCCACTCAGTGACCAGAGTCAATGGCAGTAAGTTACAGAGAAGGCACCACTTTCAGCTGTTCTAGCATGCAGCCTATGGCCCACATCCATGCCTGTCTAGGCCTCAATGACAGTAACTGCCCATGTAAAAACTGAAGCCTCATGAGAAGGCAATGAGCATTGACAGGTTTGGGAGCTGTGTTAATGCAGTGATAATCATTCTTCCCTTCAGTTTCCTTGTGTCCCTCACATAAACACCAAAGTGCACTGCAGCCTAGCTAAAGATAACTAGATAAAATGATGAAGAGAAACAGGGAGTGGAAAGACATAAATGAAGGAAGAAAAGATTCACTGTGAAGAAGGTAGCCGCCTAGGCTCTGCTTTGTGACAGATCTTTCTGCAACTGCAGCAGATAACCTAAGAACTGCCTGACCTTGGCTGGCATCACGACAGGAATAATATTTTCAGAAGTATGAACTGTTCCTGAACTGTATCTGCCAAATTATTGGCTACAAATCAGAGCATTCTCTTTTTCACTCCCTCATTTTTATGTCACTTAAATATTTCTTTTTCTCTATCTCTTTCTCAAGTCGTTTTCCTACTTTGTTTTCCAAGTTTAAGGTTATATAGCATATTTCTAATTCTAAGGTCAATAGAAAAATTCTTCTCATCAAATTGCTCATGAGCCCTTCTGCTCAAAGTTTCTAAAGAAGGCATCTTGTACACTTAGGCGGCAATAATCATCATTTCAAAGCATCAGCCAAACTATAGCTTGCTCTTAAATTGTTACTTTAGGACTTTAGAAACACTAGATTGTAGGGAAAGGCAAAAACTTAAAAAAATAAAAAAAATATTTATTTTGGGAGACTCCACTCAGGTACTGTTGATTGATTTGTAAGCTGGAAGGTTTTGAACCATAAAATTCCAGTGTTTCATCACCATATCCACAGGAGAAAGCTAGCTGGTGGAGATAATTCCATATTCATGGTGCTTATGAACAGTGAGGTTGATGACTGGTACAGATACATCAGCTGTTGGTGTGGTAAAGAACTCAGGAGGTTTAAGTTATTAAGTATTAAGTATCTTAAGAAGAGCAGCACTTAAGGCATCCAAGATTTAGAAAATAGAGTGACCCCTCCAGGATCATTCGCAAACTCTGGCTTTGGCTGCCACAGGGAACAAAGTGGGTCTTGTTCCTTACTGTATCTCCCACAGAATGCTTGGCACAAAGCAGGCATTCAATAGACATTTGTTCGCTGGAGACGGAATGAAAAGAAAGTCTAGTTATCTTAAAGGGCATTACAACATTCTAAATGGAAGGAATCAGGATATTTTGTATCCCTTTACACATGAACAAACACCATTAAGGCATTATTAAAACATTCAGCGCTTCAATGTTGAACCATCCTTGCTGCCCAAATGCTTTCACCTACATTTTTCTTATGGCCATGTAAGTCTTGCTCCCTGCAGCCTCCTTGTAGCTCTTTATAGTTAAAGCCAGTTCCTGTTTTTTAACTAATAGAGGTGCTTTGTCTTTGGGACTTAAATTTGACTCAGGGTAGTTTTCTGATTAGAATTTAATTTTTCCTTCTTTGTTGAAAAGCTTCATTTCTGTGGATAAGTATCATTACCTTCAAAGAATCACAGAATATTAGAGCTGGAAGGGCTACCAGGGATCAGAGAGCTGACCGCTCCTGATGCCCTGACACCCCTCCTTGGGGGTCTATCCTACTCCTGCCAGGTGACTATGCCAAGTCAACACACACTGGGTTCATTGTGAGAGCAAACAAAATGTGAACATACCTGGGACTGGAGGGCATTAGTTTTTCAATGAGAAAATGTTATGGTTTAGATTACACAGAGCACACTATTTATTTGTGACTCTACATATAGAGAAAAAGGAAAGATGGCTACCATAAACGCTAACCACCATTACCAGTTTAGCTTTCTTGGATGAGTACCAGAGTCCTCCTTCTCCAAGCAAATCTGACAGTTCCACACCCCTGCCTAATACCCTTCAATGGCTCTTCATTGCCCATAGGACATAAAGTCTGAACAACTTAACTTGGCATACTGGGCTCTCCTGGCTCTGGCTTCTGTCTAGTCTCTAACGCTGGCTTCCACTTTTTGTCCTTCATTTTGTGCTCATGGTTTTCCACTTGCCTGCAGCATCTTCTTCCCTCACTTGGATAACTCCTACTTATGCCTTACCATTCAGCACAGGAGGCACTGCCTCCTCCAGGAAGCCTTCTCTCAGCCTCAAGCTTCCATTAAACCCTGTGCTTGCCCTATTCACAGAAGGTACTGTGTTGAAATCATCTTTTAACTGGTAACTCCTTTAGGACAGGGTCTTGTCTTCTAGTCATCCCAGACAACCAAATACAAGCAGACACAAAGATGCTTGTTACATATTTATTTTATTTTTCTTTTTGCTGAATTGGGATGCAAAACACTATCTGCTTTAATATTTGTGCAGAAAGTTAACTTTAACCAATGGTCTATATATAGATGTTTCCTAGAGTCTAGGCAGAATTATGTGGTCTGAAGCGCAGTCCAATTACATAGATATTAAGAAACCAGAAAAGTTTCCCTCTCAGGATGTAATTGCATGGATTTTTCCTAATGCCAATGCTTCTATCTTTTTAGAATGAGTCATATCATATATGGTTTCAGGTGACATGATGGGAAGGTAGATTTAATCCCTTGATTTTCACCCCAAACTCATGCAGCAACTAAATCTATGTATGCAAGGCAATTTTTATTTATTTATTTATTTATAGACAGAGTCTCACTCTCTTGCCCAGTCTGGAGTGCAATGGCATGATCTTGGCTCACTGCAACCTCTGCCTCCCAGGTTCAAGCGGCTCTTCTGCCTCAGCCTCCTGAGTAGCTGGGATTACAGGCACATACCACCGCACCTGGCTAATTTTTGTATTTTTAGTAGAGACATGGTTTTGCCATGTTGGCCGGGCTGGTCTCGAACTCCTGACCTCAGGTGATCCATCTGCCTCGGCCTCCCAAAGTGCTGGGACTACAGGTGGGAGCCACTGCGCCCAGCTATAAAGCAATTTCTAAAATCATTAAAGCTCATTCCACACAGGTTGGAGGTTGATGTAATAGGAGATGTAAAGATATTCCTTTTCCATGTGTGATCATGGAAAGGAATATCTTTAGGAAAAATGAAGATTTTAGCCCTGAAGCAAATAGACATATGACCTTGTTGATGTCAAAATGCTGTTGGGGACAGTTGTGATCACTGGGCCAATACAGTCCCGCTAGAGAAACAAAAGAGACTCCCATTGGCCCCGTCAGGCCAAAAGATTAAGGAATAGGCTGTGGCAGGTTCCTATCCATCAAAGGAAGAAAAGAGAGGGGCAGTATGAGATACATCTGTATTTACCAAGGGGGATGACAGCAGTAACAGCATTAACTCTCCAAAGGCACCTGGATATGGACTCAATTTCTGTGGATGCCAGTGATCTCTGGCGCACTTTTGCTTTAAGTATCTCAAAGTTAGTGTGGACAGAGCCAAAAGGCAACAGATGGAAATTCAGGAGTGCGGCAGAAGATAAACCAATATTTCAAGAGCATGTTGAAATGGTAACCTTTAAAACAAGTTGTCAGAGGGAGGGGGCCTGCAAAGCTTTGAAACCTCCATCAAATAAATTAAAATATGATTGCGTTAAAAGGCAGCACCTTCTGCTGTAGCCATTGTAAGCTAATATAAAAGAAACTTTGAAATTGGAAATCATTTGCTGCTAGTATGCATGGGTTTTGTTAGTGCATAATAAAATAGGCATTCTGAAGTATGCTTTTAAAGAGAAGACTCTGACCTTGCAGACATGTTTCTTAGCTCTCTCCTCTCAAATAGGGATTCTCAAGCTTCGTTTACAGCTCTTGCTGGTCTGAGAAAAGAGACTGGGGCTGGGTAGGAGGAAGGCAGAAACCAAGTACTGTTCCTGGAATTATGAGCTTTTTTCCCCCTTCCCTGTTTATCTATTCCGTACCACTCAGCTCTTCTCTGTTGCATAGAAATAAAAGTTTAGTTTAAAAAGTATGCTAGAACAAAGCTGCAGAAATTGCTTGGAATTTCCTTCATTTTCAGCCATCTGGCTTTCATTGCTTACTTCATTCCCCTCCTCCACATACATTTACCAAATCTTTTCAACACACACTGGTGAGGCTATCAAATGCTTATAATTAATAACAGTCATATACTTTTTTTTAAAAGGTAGTACTTTCTGCTTTTCCTTGGGCTGCTCATGTCAGTGCTATTGTAAACCAGGGAGACAGTTGCTAAAGCTTAATTTTTTTTTTTTTGAAACACGGTCTCTCACTCTGTCACTCAGGCTGGAGTGTAATGGTGTGATTGCAGCTCACTGAAGACTTGATCTCCCTGGGTTCAGTATCCTCCCATCCTAGCCTCCCAAGTAGCTATGACTACAGGCACACCCCTCCACACACCCAGCTAATTTTTGTATTTTTTATAGAGACAGGGTTTTGCCAGGTTGTCCAGGCTGATCTTGAACTCCTGATCTCAAGCGGTCCATCTGCCTTGGCCTCCCAAAGTACTGGGATTACAGGCGTGAGCTACCGCGCCCAGCCTAAAGCTTAATTATTAAGACTTTAGTTAAATAAAAACATCTAATTAAATTTAAGGCCTAAATTTTTTAAAAATCATGTTTTCGTTTAAACTAGAAGTATTTCTCACCAAAAATGAAAAGAAAGGAGAAGGAAATGATTTTTTCTGAGTGCCTACTGCATTCCTATTTTAGAGAGGAGAAAACTGAGGATTCAAAAGGTGTATGGCCTCTTGAAGGTCAGATAGTTGAAAGTGACAGAGCAGGTCTACATCAATGTGTTGGTCATTTAATTTTGGTGTCTCAGGGATGTAAAAGATCTTTAGTGCATAATATTAAGTAACAAAATCAAGTTTCCCAACAATATACACAGTAAGATCCCATTTATAAAGGGAAAAAGCCATAACTATTTGTATATGTTCTTATATGCATATAAATTCATAGAAAAATATCTGGAAGTGTATGTAGCAAAGCATTAACCATGGCTATTTCTGGGTATAAGAAGAAACTGGGCTGGGCACGGTGGCTCACGCCTGTAATCCCAGCACTTTGGGAGGCCGAGGCGGGTAGATCACGAGGTCAAGAGATCAAGACCATCCTGGTCAACATGGTGAAACCCCGTCTCTGCTAAAAATACAAAAAATCAGCTGGGCATGGTGGCATGTGCCTGTAATCCCAGCTACTCAGGAGGCTGAGGCAAGAGAATTGCCTGAACCCAGGAGGCGGAGGTTGCGGTGAGCCGAGATCGCGCCATTGCACTCCAGCCTGGGTAACAAGAGTGAAACTCCGTCTCAAAAAAAAAAAAAAAGAAGAAACTGAAGCTGAAGAATATAGTAATGAAAGGGGAGTGTGTACCTTTATTTTTATCTTTTATTACTTCTGCTGAGCTTCAGTTTTAAAGAATGAGAATATTCATGTATTCCTTGTATAACTATAACATGGAAAACTTCCTTATTAGGAACAGGAGGCTGACTTCTTTTTTAATGACCAATCTTAGGTCCTTTTTGGCTATTTCTCCCTTGAGCTGGTTTTCCCACTGAAGGACTGGGTGGATGGTATAACTTCTGGACACATGAATTACTCAATAACTTTGATGAAAAATTCTCATTGGCAGCTCACAACCAAAAATGGTCCTAATTTCTTATGGTCAATCTTAAGCAAAGTTGTGAAGGGATTAACATCTGTCTTCCATATACTACTTTCCATCTTTCCCGACAATCATACTCCTCCCGGGGTAATGCCTATAACTTACTCAGCCTCCACCTGTGCCTCTCTTCCATTCAAGCCTGTCTTTGTCTCCTTACTTGGGGGATAGTTTGCCATACATGCATGATAACATAAAAGGTTCAACCCTGAGGATCTTTATGTTTTATGTTGATATTTAAAGCCTTAAGCTTAAGGAAAGATCAACGACATCTGGAAGGTGGGAGAGAAGGGATAAGGAGGATGCAGAGGAGAGAAAGCATTGAGGTCTTCCCAGTTGTCATTGATAATATGGTCCACACATTGCTACTTATAAATTTGTCCCTGGTACTTCATACTTATTTATATAATAAACACTTAATCACTCGCTAAGTGTCAGACATTATGCTAGGTGTCAGAAATATAGAATGGAGGATTCAGACATAAAGCTGATAGCAAGAACTTTAAAATCTAGGACTCTTCAAACAGAAAATGACTATTTTTTAAAGTGTTCTAAAAAAATGTAGGCACTACATGCACACACACAAATTGGAACAGTCAGAATACCTTCAGCTCGAGAAAACATCTTCCCGTGGTGAATAACCAGGTATGAGGATGTATCTGCCTAAACCCGGTGAAAGTTAGGCATGTGCTTCTGATACAAACTTTGCCATCACACAGAGTCAAGAGAAGCCAAGTTTAATCTTAGAAAGCCTGCCTACACAGATTGGACTTGCCCTCTGGGACCTCTGGTATTCTCCATGTGATCTCATAACTCTGACCACATACAGGAAAAAAAGGGGCTTCCTAACCGGTGTTCAGTGAGCCTAACAACTGCCTGGGAAAGCTGTTTATCTTAACCAGGGGGTGACCTCTTAGAGACAAAGGCCCAGTGACCAAGACTTGAAATGTCGTTATGCCCCACAGAAAATGCTATGGTATTTCTTTAAACACATGCATAGCAGCACAGACTAAGAGCCCAAAGGACACAGCCTAGAAACTTGCATCCCATCAGAAGACACACAACAATGTACAGGGAACACTGAACCATGTGGAATAAGAATTGTGAATTAAAGATCTAAATTGCTCTCAACAGAACAGAGCTTGTGGGTTATGTGGGAAAACAACACACTATTATGCTCCTACGAAACATGTTTTCTCTTCTGTATATATTGAACACCAGGAGAAGGGAAGGGAGATTTTTCTCTGACGTCAGACTGAGATATTTCACAGGAAAGGCACCTCTATACATTGATGACCTTTACGGTGAAAATCTATTTTGACTCTTGGATGAGATCAGGCCATTATACTTTGGCCCCTTTATTACTGTAATTAGCAACATTCTACAAATGTTCAAATGCGTATGGGTAACCCAAGAAACTCCTGGCTGTGCCCAGTGAGAGGTCTTACCTGTTGGCTTGACATTGGCTGGTGAGAAATCAGAGAACTGAGTTTATCTGGAGCAAATGCAGCAACATTAAGCTCAACAACAGTCCTTGTCTGTGAGTCAACAAAAAGGTCACAGGATAACCTAACCTTATCTAACTTAACCATAGTTAGTACTTTGAGAATGAGAAGTAACATCTCATGTCCTATTCCTTTTGCTGCTTAAAGAAGGGTTTGGAAACCACGAGTACCAGCAGTTTTCAGCAAGTCCCAGGCACCAACTCCTCGGCACTGCCTCAGCATTTGGGCATTTTTACAACATGGGAATGCAGTTAGAAAGACCATTTTGCAAGTTTTTCAAATAACGACAAATAAGCAGAACAGAAATTACAGCAATGATCAGCACACAGCACTAGGAGTAGCTGTTTAATGCTTCCGCCTACAAAACAAAGAATCACGGGACATGTGAGCAGGTCATGGTGACCTCAGATCATCATATACAACTAGTTCACTTTGCAGATGTGGAAACATAAAGGGCAGACTCCTAGCCCTGGGCCACAGAGCTAGCTGGTGACAGGAGGATGAGAAACCAGGCCTCTTGGTGGCTTAACCAAGAACCTTGCAGGCTGTCCATGCTGAATCGACACTGCCTCTTCCTAGATGACGGGACTATAGTCAAATAGAAAAGTTTGTGCCCCTTGCCACGCACTTAGTCTTAGGCTCAACAACTAGAGAGCTGTGGAGTTGGGATAGAGATGTGGAACCAGGTGGGACAGAGATAGAGAAAGGCTACTCAGGTTTTCATGTAATGGACCTGACTTGGACTCTTATCTTGCTAACCGCTGTTCTCATGGGTGGCGTGCTTCTCCAAAGCAGTGGCTGACTGATTTTTCTGGTTGCCTTGGAGAAGACGGCACTAGTTGCCCCCTTCTGTATTTGAAGAGGGGATGCCCAGGTCCACCATTCAGATCATTATACAGAACAACTCTGGTGACTAGCAGGAGAAGTGTCACCATGGGATGTGCCTCCATCTGATTGGAGGAGGACTATGATCTGTATCCTCCAAGACCCAAAGAAAGGAATCTAGCCAGCTGAGAAATAATACAAGCAGTGCATCAGTGTGACCAGCAAACTATGGTTAATGCCTGAAAGCAATACAGGTATTAACTGCTTCTTAGGTGACACACTTGGCAGAAAAACTATCATTCAGAATCAGCATTCCCCTTTTCATCAAGGATCTGACCCTATTCGGCAACATTTCTTCATTCCATCAGCAGATTTGAAAGTCTGGCTTTGGTTCTTAAAGATCTCCCTTCCAAGCCAGAACTATAGATGAGGTTTGCTCGAAAAATAAATATCTAAAAGGCAAGTTTCTCAAGACACCATAAAATTGTATGGACTGAAGCAGTGATTGGATTGCTTAACTCAATCAAGGCTGTGACTCAAGATTGGGTAATAATGAGACCCAGGGAGGGCTGAACAATGAAATGCTCTAATTGATTTTATGCATGTGGAATGGCACACACACCCCCGGAGCCTGCTCTAATGAATCTGCATGGTGTTTGCATATAGATTTCACAGTGGATCAGCTGTACCACCCAGATGCTTCAGGTCCTTCTATTCTGCAATTCACAGACCAGTTCATTACTATAGTGTGAGTGCTTAGGACACAGGCTAAAAGGTGGCAGAGCCCATGACGTCCGTGGTCAGCTCATGTTCCCTTTGGGAGAAAGCAACTGCGTGGCACACACATATACCAGCCTTGCCACAGGCTCATGTCAATGCACGGTATATTCCAGACTCTGGCAATGACCATTGATTGGGCTGGAATTCCAAAGCCCTGGTTTCAATTAAGCTTAAGTGGATTTGACTAAAAGTTAGAACTGATGCTAATTGGTTTTCAAAACATCAAGTAACAATAAGTATTTCAGTCTTGCCCACTGAAGGATGCACCCAGTTCTGTGCATGCCCCTGGAAAGTAGGGCAGGCCACATATCCCTTACCTTGCTGGGCAGGGATCCAAATTGCAGGATTTCAGGAGCTGTGGGGGCCGGCGGCTGGTCACGCACAGGTTCTCATCAGCAGGCTCCCGAGTCTGTTTGTTCAAGCAGCTCACCACCGCCTCCTGGACACCTGTGTACAAATCACTCTGTCAGGCCAGAGTGCAAAGTGGGCATGTGTGTGGGGGTGATGAAGTGTGGACAAGGCAGCTGGTGGGAGGTCGCTATGATCTGCAGGACTCTCGCTGCATGTCAGAGATGGCAGTTTAAAGCCCAGGACTGCCAATCTTGTCAAGCATCACTGAGCTTGGAGAAAGTACTCATAAGCTGTGGCCTCTGTGAGCAAGCTCCTTGAGAAGGGCAGCTCCCCCACAGAAGAGGGGCTGCTATCTAGACTCTTGAAATGCTTAATAAATGCCACCAGGCTATAGCCACCAATGCTGGAACATGATAATTCAATGCACAAGGAGCACAGGGTGACCAAAAAGGGGCCCAAGACCTTCACATCTTATATTTTAGTCAATAGGAGATTGTTGCATTTGGAAGGGAGGCCCAAGGGCATGTTTTAGATCCAGAATATTGTAAACTGCTGGGCTCTTGAGGCCTTGAATCTAGGACTCCAGTCTTTGCTGGTTTCCTTCTGATTCTGGTTCGTTTCTTTTGTGATCTAGGGCAGCCTTGGAAGCTGGAACAAAGAAAGAGAATAAGATGCATGATAACCGCAGCTGTGGAAAACAGCCTTCGCAGTGATGCCTGCGTGCCCTGACTCAGTGCTCGTGAGATAGGAGTTTGAGCAGTGACTGGCACAAAGCTACCTGCAAGTTTTCTTCAGGACCCTTGTGGGGACATTTATTTTTTATTTCATTGTATTTTTAATTTTTTTTCAAGATGAAGTCTTGCTTTGTCATCCAGGCGGGAGCGTAGTGGCGTGACCTTGGCTCACTGCAAACTCTGCCTCCCCAGTTCAAGTGATTCTCCTGTTTCAGCCTCCTGAGTAGCTGGGATTACAGGCATGCGCCACCACACCTGGCTAATTTTTGTATTTTTAGTAGAGATGGGGGTTTCACCACGTTGGTCAGGCTGGTCTCAAACTCCTGACCTTAAGTGATCTGCATGCCTCAGCTTCCCAAAGTGCTGGGATTACAGGCATGAGCCATTACACCTGGCCCCCTTGTGAAAACATTTAAATGAGCAATTTAATGCCCAGACATTTCATTTTGGTGCCCTACTATAATAACAATAGCAAACGTTTACAGGATGCCCATTATTAACCAAGTACCAAGGCTAACAGTTTGGCATGCATCATTCAGTCCTCTCAACAACTGCACAAAGAAAGCACTATCTTTAATCCCCATTTTACAGATAAGAAAACTGAGGCTGGGAAGGGTTAAAAGACCCGCTTAAGGTCACACAGCTATAAGTGGTAAAGCTTAGGATGGCTGTGCCCTTAGCGCTGACTGATAGCCTTAATATTTAAAAAATACTAAGAGGCTGTCATATCTGCTTCCCTAAAGATCTTTAGGCATTTGTCTGGAATCATTTCAGAAGAGTTCAGTTTAAGCAAAGAGGTGAGACAGGACAGTTTCACTAATTTGCCTTCAGCCACACATAGCTGTGTATATAAAGATACTTACATTTAAAGATATCTATCTATAGCTGGACATTATAGTTATAGCAGAGTCTGGGACTATCCATGTAATTAGTAATATATATAAATACACACATATTGCCTTGCTTTATTTTTTGCACTGCTTCATCAGATAGTACCTAGTATAGTACAGTTGACCCGTCATGCTGCTCTCCTCCTACACACCCTGTGTTTCTCCAAGAAGTCATCAGTTCAATTGTCGGCTAATGCCTCCTAGGTTGATATGACACTGATCTAGGTCATTTAGGAAGACCATCATTTAAAAAGTGACTCAACCAGAGTCCAAATTACCCTTCTTCCTTAAGTCTGAGAAATCAAACATTAAAAAAAAAAAAAAATGAATCACAAGACCAGGTGCAGTGGCTTGTGCCTGGAATCCGAGCACTTTGGAAGGCCTTGGTGGGTGGACGACCTGAGGTCAGGCATTTGAGACCAGCCTGGCCAACATAGTGAAATCCCGTTTCTACTAAAAATACAAAATTAGCTAGGTGTGGTGGTGCAAACCTGTCATCCCAGCTACTTGGGAAACTGAGGCAGGAGAATTGCTTAAACTTGGGAGGTGGAGGTTGCAGTGAGCCGAGATTGCACCATTGCACTCCAGCCTGGGCAACAAGAGGAAAACTCCAACTCGAAAATAAATAAATAAATAAAAAGTGAATCAGTATTCACCCTGTGGCTGGGATGCTACCTTTTATATTTTCTTTTTTCCTAAATTGTTTATGAGCTTCAAAATTTAATTTAAATATGGCCAGTTCAGGGTGGAGCATTTGAAATTTCTATTACACATTCAAGTAATTCCATCATATTCTGTAATGCTGACTGCAGGGTGTTCTCTTGGTTGCAGCTGGGATGAGCCATCTAAAATTCATGGTATGATGACACAGCCAAACACTTCATGAGAAATTCTTGATATAATCACTGATACTTCCCACTGGAATAGTCTGGCATTATTAAGGCAGTGATGAGAAGTTACTGAATGTAGCTTTCTATTCCATACAGAATCTAGAGCTGTGGTTATCTTAGAGCTTAAATTTTTAGCTCATTTACCTGTTTGATAGTATTCAAGAGATTCTAAATGAGACTGTAAAATAAAACATATTTTGGCTTTATTCAGTGTTGAAAACCTTATGAAATCCTGAGGCAGGAAGTGACCATGGGCTTGTCTCATGCTTTAGCTGAAAGTAATGGCATCAGGTGTGTGTGTGTGTGTGAAGGTGTGTGAGTGATGTGACCTGTGTTTCCACTTTGTGAACTCCTTCTTGATAGAACGTAGGGTTTTCTGGACACCGCCAAACCTTGCCCAGAGTCAGGCGTGTAAACCAGCTGGAGCGGGAGCGCAGCAGCGGCAGGACCTCCTGTCAGGGCCAGGGCAAGAGCAGTGACCCAGAGGGAGCACGGGGCTGAAGGGATGGTGACAGCGTGAGAGGTACTAGGCTTTGAGTTTGCATCCCGTGTGGTATAAGCTAGCCGTTCTTGGCTCAGGAGGCATTAGAAAGTCTGCTTTGACTGCACAATTTGTTTTAAGGAATTTTTGTTGAAAAATATGATCCTATGACAGAAGATTCTTATAGAAAGCAAATTGAAGTAGATGCAGCATACGCTAGAAATCTGGGATACTGCAGGAACGGGACGATTTACAGCAATGAGGGATTTGTACATGAAAAATGGACAAGGCTTTGCGTTAGTTTATTCCATCACAGCACAGTCCACATTTAAAGATTTACAAGACCTGAGAGAACAGATTCTTCCAGTTAAAGACACTGATGATGTTCCAATGATTCTTGTTGGTAATAATTGTCACTTGGAAGATGAAAGAGTTGTAGGGAAGAAACAAGGTCAAAATCTAGCCAGACAATGGAACAACTCTGCATTCTTAGAATCTTCTGCAAAATCAAAAATAAATTTTAATGAGATCTTTTATGACCTAGTGCAGCAAATTAACAGAAAAACTCCAGTGCCTGGCAAGGCTTGCAAAAAGTTGTCATGTCAGCTGCTTTAATATACTAAATGCATTGCAGCTCTGAGCTAGGTCTGAAGAACTGTTGCCCAATTCAATAGTGCCAGCATTCCAACTGTGTTAAACCTACCAACATCTTAAACGGACTTTCCTGTGGTGGTACCCTTTAAGAGGAGGATGAAAGCTACTATCGGTTTGCACATTCTAATCACTTTCCAGTGTCACAAGAGAGATTTTTACTTACATAATAGTCCTAGAGTATGCAGCTGGTAAAACCACAGGCTACATCTAGCATTACTGCTAAGAGACAGTCTTCATCCATCAATGTTGTGCAGGTATGAAAATTGTGTATTGTATACTTCAACATGCCCCAAACTTTGTATTGGAGAGTACAATAATGTAAATCTTAAAAGCACTACTATTTTAGCATAATAAAAGAAGGTCCAAAGAGCTCCTCTACAGACTACTCTAGATAACTTCACTTCTTTGATACTTGTAGCTTATTGCAATTTTTTTAAAAGAAATTTAAGGTCATTATTATTGTACAAAGTAAGAGCTTTAATACAGCTATGTAGTTTTTTAATTTTTAAAAACCCTGTGGAGACAGTGATCTTGTCTTTAAAATACGATAGTCTTTTCAGTATAATGTCTTAAAGACATTGCCTTTAATATCTGTTGGGAAGGAAATGTCCAGACTTTTCAAATCTCTTATTACACGTTTTCTTTTTTATTTACATAGGGAACAATGTTTATAGTCATGTGTACAGTGGGGGTCTACGACAAGAAGTGTATATTTTCAGACAATTTTTTTTTCACTCAAAGACCTTTCTTCATTTTTATTCTATAAAATCCAAGCCACAGATATCATCTTTTTCTTTTTTTTCCCCAAGAAGCTTTTGAAAGCTGTAGTACCAGCCTCCAAGAATTTTACCACACTAGACTCTGCCAATCCCAGCCAATGCTAAGTACATGCCTAAATGTAAGAGATATGGCAGCGGACAGTTGGCAAGGAACAACATCTCATATTTTTACTTCCTTCTCTCTTCCCCCCGTTCCACTGAGAGCTACATGTCAGAATGTCTGCTGTAGAAGGAAGAGATTGATCAAATGATTCCCTCAGATCTAAAGTCATAACGGCCACTAATGTTTAAGCACTAATACTTTGTCAGACAATTTTTTTAATGATTTAACACTTTTTGTAAATCATTTTCAGGCTTCTGCAGCTGTAGATTCTCACTGTGACTCCCTTGCTTGCTCATGCATAAGTGTACTTGCAATATCAAACGCACAGGTTTAGTATTTTTCCAGTGGGTGATCGTTTCACATGTGCAATGTTTTGGTTGGGATGTTAAATGGTGGATGAGTCCTGTGGATGTGAATGTAGAAAGTAATTTTAATCATATGTAATTGGTCACAGGCCTAATTTGTAGTAGCTATTGCTATTTTATTTAACAATGTCTTGTTGCTTTGTATGCATTAACATTTCGATGTAAAGATTGTGTGTCTATCCAACAGGAAGCCACAGTATTTAAATTGACCAACCTAATGTTATAACTACTTTGAGGCGGCCAAATGTAAACTAAAAGGCTTAATTAAAGTGGTGCAGTTTTGTAAAAAAATAAAAATAAAATAACTTAGGCCCTTCTAAGACTGCAAGGAACGAGGGGAGGTAAGGGCTACATTTCTAGAAGACACCAATAATCTCCCCTCTTAGATTTGTCAAACACAAATTTACATTACCCTAAACCAATAATCATAGCTCAAAGATTAAAATAACCCATGGGGTGATGAAGTGCTGAGACTAAGAAGCATTCCAGAGTTACTGCATTCTAAAGTATTCTAAAACAAGACGCTAGACCTCCCCAACGCTGTGCGTTAAATCTCTGTTGTCATGGGGGCCAGTTGCCTCATCCTTCTTAGGTGGAGCCCAGGGTGGTGGGGGAAACTAAGGACAGAAGTTCTGTCATAATTAAGGAGTATCTGGGACCAGCCCTGCGGTCAACAGTCAATACATTTTTGTAGGATGAACAAACATAATGGCTAAAGGGTGGGGCATTCTAAGCCCAGCATGGAACTGAGGCTGAGGGGAGGTGGGAATGGGATGCCTGGAGAGCATGAACCTGAAGGGAGGGAGTTGCCCTGGAATGGGAGTTCAGGAAGCTGGAGGAGGGAAAACTCAGGGCTTCACCTCAGAGTTCACGGTTGAGTTGACCCATGGGAGGCAGGCACGACGTGAGAAGTTAGCTCATCAAGTTTGTGCTCTTTCCAAAAGAGCTAATATATGCTCTTAGGAGGACACTGTAAACCGACAGAGAACATATTTAAGCATAGTACTTGATGATTCTGGGTTTTCCTTTCTTGACAGGAGCAAAAAGGAGAGAGGACTTGTAAGGAAAGGGGAACAGCAAGTACAAGGCTTCATCTTCCGTTTTTGCTGAAGTCAATGTCAAGTTTTCCTTCAGCTAGATCTTAATGTGGATTTTACTCTCTAGGACTTCAGTACCATAAAGCCGATCAGGCTTAAAGCGCCTTCCTTGGCAACACCTATCAGTTCACATGTGGGAAATTAAAATCTAACAAGGAGGTGATAGTGGGACACAGGATACAGATCTGAGCAGGTTAGGCTCACATTCGATCTTCCAGAAAATGGGATTTTCAGTGTTTCTATCTCCCAGAATAGCATAATTGTTACACGATGTTTGATGACAGCTCAGGGAAACGCAGCCACCAACTACAGACTAAATTACTAACCAGTTCCTCCGGGTGCTACCTCTGATAGGTGAAAGGTTACTTTTGTGTGTATCCAATGTCATCTCTTGAGGTTACAAAAACAATAAAATTAGCCTGATCAGCCCTATAACCCAAAATTGATTTAAAATCTATTTGTTAATCCTACACATTTTAAGTTGGCTTCAGCAGAAATAATTAAAAATATATATAACCTTGTGGGTTATATTTTGGGGAAAGACCAAAGTTGATAATACTGTAAAATGTTACTGCCAAACAATGACTTGAAAATACACATGTTCCAACTGACTGGATCCAAGATGGCCGAATAGGAACAGCTCTGGAGTGCATCAAGAACAACGTAGAGGGTGAGCGCCCACCACATTTCCAAACAAATTTTCACTGCCCACAGACCAGGAGATTCCCGGACGGAAAAGCACCACGAGTTTTCAGCACGGCTAGTGCTGGGTTGGCACATAGAAACTCACACAAATCTGGGCGGCCTTTTTAACTGGTGCCTGGAATGCCTGGGAGACAGAGCCGCCCATTCAATGGAGAGGGAGGGGGCAGAGACAGGGAGCCAGGTGATCTGGCTCGGCGGGTACTACCGCCACAAAGCAGGCAATCTGAAATGCTCAGGATTGAGAGTTTCGCAGCAAGCGCAGCTGGACCCAGGATGGTCCAGCTCAGTGGGGGAAGGATGACCACCACTACCGAGGCAGTTGACACAGCAGCTGGGCAGAGCCTGTGGCAGCTCAGCAACACCTCTTCTGTGAATAGACTACTCTGTGTTGAGCAGGGCATCTATGAAAAAAGGTAGCAGCATGACAGGAACTTATAAATAAAGCCGACCTTCCTAGGATAGAGCACCTGGGAAAAGAGGTGGTTATGAGTTCCACTGCAGCAGACCTAAAAGTACCTGCCCAGCAACTCTACACAGAACAATGGAGCTCCCAGCACAGCACTTGAGCTCCTATAAGGGACAGACTGCTCCTCAAGCAGCTCCCCTACCCACGTATACCCAAAGAGACATCTCATAAAGGACAGTTAAGGCTGACATCTGGCAGGTACCCTTCTGGGACGAAGATAACAGAAGAAGAAACAGGCAGCAACCCTTACTGTTCGGCAGCCTGTGTGGGTGATCCCCAAGCAAGCAGGGTCTGAAGTGGACCTCCAGCAGTCCTGCAGCAGAGGGGCCTGATTGTTAGAAGGAAAACTAAGACACAGAAGGAAATAGCTTCAACGTAAACAAAAAGGACATCCACTCAGAGACCCCATCTGAAAGTACCAACTACAAAGACCACACGTAGATAAAGCCACTAAGATGGGAAGAAACCAGTGCAAAAAGGATGAAAACACCAAAAACCAGAACGTCTCTCCTCCTCCAAAGGATCACAACTCCTCACCAGCTAGGGATCAAAGATGGATGGAGAATGAAATCTGATGAATTGACAGAAACAGGCTTCTGAAGGTAGGAAATAACAAACTTCTCAGAGCTAAAAGAACATGCTAACCCAATGCAAAGAAACTAAGAACCTAGAAAAAAGGTTAGATGAGATGCTAACTAGAATAAACAGCTTAGAGAAGAATATAAACAACTTGATATAGCTGAAAAACATAGCATGAGAACTTCGCAAAGTATACACAACTTTCAATTGCTGAATCGACCAAACAGAGGAAAGAATATCAGAGATTGAAGATCAGCTCAATGCAGTAAAAGAAGGCAAGAATAGAGAAAAAATAGTGAAAAGAAATGAACAAAGCCTCCAAGAAATATGGGATTATGTGAAAAGACCTAATCTACGTTTGATAAGTGTACCTGAATGTGATGGAGAGAATGAATCCAAGCTGGAAACACTCTTCACGACATTATCCAGGAGCACTTCTCCAACCTAGCAAGCCAGGCCACCATTCAAGTTCAGGAAATACAGAGAACACCACAAAGATATTCCTCAAGAAGAGCAACCCCAAGGCACATAATTGTCAGATTCACCAGGGTTGAAATGAAGGAAAAAATGCTAAGGGCAGCCAAAGAGAAAGGTCGGGTTACCCACAAAGGGAAGCCCATGAGACTCACAGTGGGCCTTTCAGCAAAAACCCTACAAGCCAGAAGAGAGTGGGGGCCAATATTCAACATCACTAAAGAAAAGAACTTGCAACCTAGAATTTCACATCCAGCCAAACTAAGTTTTATAGCAAAGGAGAAAGAAAATACTTTATGGACAGGCAATTGCTGAGAAATTTCGTCACCAGCAGGCTTGCCTTACAAAAGCTCCTGAAAGAAGAACTAAACAAGGAAAGGAACCACCAGTACTAGGCACTCCATAAACATAGCAAATGGTAAAGACCATCGACACAATGAAAAAAATGCGTCAACCAATGGGCAAAACATCCAGCTAGCATCAAAATGGCAGGATCAAATTCACACATAACAATATTGACCTTAAATGTAAATGGGCTAAATGCCCTGATCAAAAGACATAGACTGGCAAATTGGATTAAAAAGTCAAGATCCATCGGCGTCCTGTATTCAGGAAATCCATCTCACATGCAAGGATACACATAGGCTAAAAATAAAGGGATGGAGGAAGATTTATCAAGCAAATGGAGAGCAAAAAAAAGCAGGAGTTGCAATCCTAGTCTCTGATAAAATGGACTTTAAACCAACAAAGATCAAAAGAGACAAAGAAGGGCATTACATAATGGTAAAAGGATCAATGCATCAAGAAAAGATAACAATCCTAAATATATATGCACCCAATACAGGAGCACCCAGGTACATAAGGCAAGTTCTTAACGATCTATAAAAAGACTTAGACTTCCACACAATAACAGTGGGAGACTTTAACACTCCACTGTCAATATTAGATCAACGAGACAGAAAATTAACAAGGATATTCAGGACTTGAACTCAGATTTGGACCAAGCAAACCTAATAGACATATACAGAACTCTCTACCCGAAATCCACAGAATATACATTCTTCTCAGCACCACATTGCACCTACTCTAAAATTGACCACATAATTGGAAGTAAATCACTCCTCAGCAAATGCAAAAGATCGGAAATCATAATGAACAGTCTCTTAGACCACAGGGCAATCAAATTAGAACTCAGAATTAAGAAACTAACTCAGAACCACACAGCTTCATGGAAACTGAACAACTGGTTCTTGAATGTTGACTGGATAATTAATGAAATGAAGGCAGAAATAAAGATGTCCTTTGAAACCAGTGAGAATGAAGACACAATGTACCAGGATCTCTGGGACACATTTAAAGCAGTGTCTAGAGGGAAATTTATAGCAATAAATGCCCACATGAGAAGTAAGGAAAGATCTAAAATTGACACTCTATCATCAAAATTTAAAGAGCTAGAGGAGCAAGATCAAAAAACAAAAGCTAGAAGAAGACAAGAAATAACTAAGAACAGAGCGGAACTGAAGGAGACAGAGACACAAAAAAACCTTTCAAAGAATCAATAAATCCAGGAGCTGGTTTTTTGAAAAGATTAACAAAATAGACAGACTGCTAGTCAGATTAATAAAAAAGAAAATGGAGAAGAATCAAATGGATGCAATAAAAAACAATAAAGGGGATATCACCACTGATTCTGCAGAAATACAGACTACAATCAGAGATTACTACAAACAATTCTAGGCACATAAACCAGTAAACCTGGAAGAAATTGATAAATTCCTGGACAC
The DNA here is from genome assembly GCF_009761245.1 of Sapajus apella. Classification (NCBI taxonomy): domain Eukaryota; kingdom Metazoa; phylum Chordata; class Mammalia; order Primates; family Cebidae; genus Sapajus; species Sapajus apella. The sequence goes on from NW_022436982.1 coordinate 15,021,945, forward strand.
TGGCACCCTCCCAAGCCTAAACCAGGAAGAAGTCGAAACCCTGAGTAGACCAATAACAAGGGCTGAAGTTGAGGCAGCAATTAATAGCCTACCAACCAAAAAAAGTCCAGGTCCAGATGGGTTCACAGCTGAATTCTACCAGATGTACAAAGAGGAGCTGGTACCACTCCTTCTGAAACTATTCCAAACAATCCAAAAAGAGGGACTCCTTCCCAAATCATTTTAGGATAACAAAACCCAGCAGAGACTCAACAAAAAAAGAAAACTTCAGGCCAATATCCATTATGAACATAGATGCAAAATTCTTCAATAAAATACTGACAAACTGATTGTAACAGCACATCAAAAAGCTTATCCAATCAAGCTTATTATGATCAAGTAGGCTTCATTCCATGGAGGCAAGGCTGGTTCAACATATGCAAGTCTATAAATGTAATCCACCACATAAACAGAACCAAAGACAAAAACCACATGATTATCTCAATAGATGCAAAGGTGGCCTTCGACAAAATTCAACAGTGCTTTATGCTAAAAACTCTCAATAAACTAGGTATTGAAGGAACATACCTCAAAACAATAAAAGCCATTTACAAGAAACCTACAGCCAATATCATACTGAATGGGCAAAAACTGGAAGCATTCCCTTTGAAATCCAGCACTAGACAAGGATGCCCTCTCTCATTACTCCTATTCAATATAGTATTGGAAGTTCTAGTAAGAGCAATTGGGCAAGAAAAAAAATAAAGGGCATTCAATTAGGAAAAGAGGAAGTCAAATTGTCCCTATTTGCAGATGACATGATTGTATATTTAGAAGACCCCATCATCTCAGCCCAACATCTCCTTAACCTGACAAGCAACTTTAGCAAAGTCTCAGGATACAAAAATCAATGTGCAAAAATAACAAGCATTTCTATACACCAATAACAGACTAACAGAGAGCCAAATCATGAGCAAACTCCCATTCACATCTAACAAAGGATGCAAAGGACCTCTTCAAGGAGAACTACAAACCACTGCTCAACAAAATAAGAGAGGACACAAACAGATGGAGAAACATTCCATGCTCATGGTTAGGAAGAATCAATATTGTGAAAATGACCATACTGCCCAAAGTAATTTGGTAATTGGTAGCTTTATGGGGATAGATTCAATGCTATCCCCATCAAGCTACCAACGACCCTCTTCACAGAACTGGAAAAAAACACCTTAAACTTCATATGGAACCAAAAGAGAGCCCACATAGCCAAGACAATCCTAAGCAAAAAGAACAAAGCTGGAGCCATCACACTACCTGACTTCAAACTATACTACAAGGCTACAGTAATCAAAACAGCATGGTACTGGTACCAAAACAGAGATATAGACGAGTGGAACAAATAGAGGCCCGGGAGGCAACACCACACATCTACAACCATCTGATCTTTGACAAACCAGACAAAAACAAGCAAATGGGGAAAGGATTCCTTGTTTAATAAATGGTATTGGGAAAACTGGCTAGCCATGTGCAGAAAGCAGAAACTGGACACCTTCCTGATACCTTATACTAAAATTAACTCCAGATGGATTAAAGACTTAAACATAAGACCTAACACCATAAAAATCCTAGAAAAAAACCTAGGCAAAACCATTCAGGACATAGGCATAGGCAAGGACTTCATTACCAAAAGCATTGGCAACAAAAGCCAAAATAGACAAACGGGACCTAATTAAACTCCAGAGCTTCTGTACAGCAAAAGGAACAATCATTACAGTGAACTGGCAACCTACAGAATGGGAAAAAATTTTTGCAATCTACCCATCTGACAAAGGACTTATATCCAGAATCTGCAAAGAACTAAAACAGATTTACAAGAAAAAAATAAACCCATTGAAAGTGGGCAAATGATATGAACAGACACTTTTCAAAAGAAGACATATATGAGGCTAACAAACATATGAAAAAATGCTTGTCATCACTGATTATTAGAGAAATGCAAATCAAAACCACATTGAGATACCACTTCACACCAGTTAGAATGGTGATCATTAAAAAATCTGGAGACAACAGATGCTGGAGAGGATGTGGAGAAATAGGAACACTTTTACACTGTTGGTGGGAGTATAAATTAGTTCAACCATGGTGGAAGACAGTGTGGCATGTCCTCAAGGACCTAGAAATAGATATTCCATTCAACCCAGCAATCCAACTACTGGGTATATACCCAAGGGATTATAAATCATTCTATTATAAAGACACATGCACACATATATTCATAGCAGCTGTGTTTACAATAGCAAAGACCTGGAACCAACCCAAATGCCCATCGACAATAGACTGGACAAGGAAAATGTGGCACATATACACCATGGAATACTATGCAGCCATAAAAAACGATGAGTTTGTGTCGTTTGTAGGGACATGGATGAATCTGGAAAGCATCATTCTCAGCAAACTGACACAAGAACAGAAAATCAAACACTGCATGTTCTCACTCATATGCGGGTATTGAACAATGAGAACACATGGACACAGGGAGGGGTGCATCACACAATGGGGTCTGTTGGGGGGGCCAAGGGAGGGACAGTGGGGGGGTGGGGAGGTAGAAGAAGAATAACATGAGAGAAATGCCAGATGTAGGTGACGAGGGGATGGAGGCAGCAAACCACATTGCCATGTGCGTACCTATGCAACAATCCTGCATGATCTGCACATGTACCCCAGAACCTAAAGTACAAAAAAAAGATAAAAGAAAATATACATGTTCCATATACCAAAATAATTTTTAGTGCATATGGGCATGATATGGGCCGGATAACCCAAGCATATTTTCGTCACTTTGGAATTTTCAACTCTAACATTTTAGGCATAAATATATTACCTTGGCACAGTGACATAACTGAAGGTAAGTGTGTTCAGTTGTTGACATTTAAACACCTGAGAAATTTCAGTAACTTTACCCTGCTTTGGATATAAAGGATGTACAATTTATGTCATATAAAAACACTTAGTTTCTATATGTAGAGATACATTGTATACCAAACATCCAAATCTTATTTCTAAATCGGTATCTTCTGAAAACCTTTCAAATTAAATACATTTCACATACTCTCGACACTTCGAATTTTAAACCTGTGGTTGGTCAGCAGAATGGTTAGACTCTTAAAGAAAAATGTATCTGGTTATTTATATATTCCATTACTGCATCTATTTTTTCCATCTGTTCATAAAGTTCCACGCTTGACTTGTAACTGAGAACCATAACTGAGAGACCATAAATAATTTTTTAAAGCACATTTGTTTTTGACTAGAAATAATGATCATTCAATTCAGGTGATCATGGAAATTGGGGATGAAAGCACAACCATCTGAATTCTGAGTCATCTGTTATGTTGGAGAGAAGAAACTGTGGCCACTGGCTAACAGCCTTTCTACCTGACCTCTCAGCTCCTGCCCAGGCTCCAGAGATCACCGAAGCTCATTTAACACTTCTCTCTCATTAAGCGTGAAAGAAAAGATGCCCTCAAAGTGAGTGAAGCATCCCATATGAACACAGTTGCATTCACTGAGTTCCAGGAAACTGTCTTTCAGAATCATTTGGAAGAATTTAGGTTTTAACACACCAGGGCGCTCCATTAAAACACTTCAAAATTCCAAGGTTAGAAATTGGAAGACGTGGAAACAAACAAGAACTTCAAGGTCAGGACTATTAAATGCTTACTAAAAGACCTGCTGGAGAAACTTGATTCTTTGCTAGTACTTGTTCCACTATTCATTCCTTTTCAACTACACGTGAACAGTGCGGGTGTATTTATTCTTACATTCTCAATCATGACAAAGACGCATTTTCAAAGTTTCCAAAAGGTCGTAGTTTAGAAAACACTTTTGGGAAATCATTTTAGTACTTTTTTCCACTGGTTATTAAGGATCTTTACTGAGGAAACAGAATCTCAACATGCCCAAAGGGGTTACTAATAGCCAGGGAAAAGATCTGGCAAGGAATCAGCCGGCATTTCCTTATCTATTAATCTCTCTTGGGAGTAGACACAGGAAATGGTGTCAATATGAATCTACCGTATTTTTACAGTGGGAAGAAACATCGTAATCTTGAAGAATCAATTGTTGAATTCAATGCCTTCCTTTGCCACTACAATCCTGTTTATAATATCTGAAATAAAGAATCACTGAATCTATTTTTCTATCACCAGGGAATAAATCAAGGAGAATCAGGAAACATTTAACATGAGTTAACTCATATTCATAACGAGAAAGCTTCAAGAATTCTCTAAGGGCTTAAAGAAGAGTGGTATGATGGAAAGACACTAGACAGAGAAAGGAAAGCTTTGCCGTAGTCCCAGCTCTGTCGCTCACAAGCTGTATGATCTTGAACAAATCACTTCGTTTCTTTGATTCTCAGTTTTTTTCATCTGTAAGTTGGGGGTGGGGTCAGACTTTGATCTTTAAACTCCTTTCCAGCTCCAGGTGACCACTGTATCAATTACCTTTTAGACACCCTTCCCCGAGATATAAACAGATATTACTTTGGGAAATCGGCTGAGTACATGAGAGGAACTCTGACTTGTTCTTGGGTCTTGGCTCACAAAGCGTGCACTGAGGCAAGGGCAGAGATCAGTAACACAATGTTGAGAGCACTGCCGGGTCAGTGTCAGCTGTGTTTCTCAGCCAGATACACGATGATATGCGAGGCATCAGAATGACAACTGAAAGCCAAGCCATTTGTTCTGTTGGCCACTCACCGCTGACAGTCTGAGGGCCACGGGAGCCAAGACAGAAACACATCTGTGTTTCATTCAGTATGCTTTACATTTAGAATGGCTGCCTCCCCTCCTCCTCCTGTCTATCTTTCTTGGACTTGAGGCAGTCACATGACTCAGCTGCATGCAGGAAGAGAAGAGAGAGAAAAAGGGCAAGAAGATGGTGGGGATCTGAGCCAGAATCCCCTTTCTTACCTCCTCCACAGGACTCGGAGCACTTGGTGAATCCCTCATACTCCCAGTCATACAGCTCGTCGAAATCCTGCAGGCCACCGAAGAGCCCCTCTGTCTCGTCTGGGCTGAACTCAGGAATTTCCCCGCTGCATGGCCCTGCGTAACAGGCACGCTGGGATGCCGGCTTGGGCCCTTCACACTCATCCACGGGCAGGTCAGCCACGGACTGAGAGAAAGACAGGAGCACCTGGCACCTGACTATTCGCACCTGGGTCCCCACACCACAGGTGACTGTGCAGGCCGACCAGGCCTCTGGGATGAACCTACAGTCGGCAAGCAAACAAGAGGACAGGATGAGAAGCCCCAGGCAGGAGGCCGTGGGGGTTGTGAGGGGCTGCATCCCACCTGCCTCCATTGCCCAGAGCTGTCCCGGGGGTGCTCGGGGATCCTCCACCCTGTCCTGTTGGCGCTTCAGTTTAGTTCTTAAGCTCTTTTGCCACTGTTTCTGGGTTGCTTGCTTCATGAATGTCACATGAACTCCCAGCTGCAAGACATTCCAGAGACCACCTGCTTGCTCCCTGCTTTGCACCCACAGTGATAGCTCTTCCAAGCAGGGGACTGGTGGCTTCTTCTCGCTCTAAATCCCAGTGAGATAGGAATTTGTTTTACAAGACCCCACTAATAAAATAGGATGCTGGAAAGAAGCCGGCCAGATCCTGTCAAACCAAGATGGTAATAAAAGCAACCTCTGGTTGTCCTCATTGCTCATTATACACTAATTATAAAACATTAGCATACTAAAAGACACTCCCACCAGTGCCATGACAATTTACAAATGCCATAGCAATGTCTGGAAGTTACCCTATATGGTCTGAAAAGGGGAGGATCCTCAATTCCAGGAATTCCTCATTCCTTTCCTGGAAAACTCATGAATAATCTATCCCTAGTTTAGCATATGATCAAGAAATAATCATAAAAATAGCCAACCTCAGGGCTGTTCTGCTTATGGAGTAGCCGCCCTTTTATTCCTTTACTTTAATAAACTTGCTTTCACTTTGCTCTGTCAGCAAGCTCTTGAATTTCTTCCTGCGTGAAACCAAGAACCCATGAGGTCCCACCCAGGCTGGACCTCAGTTTTGGGGTTTGCCCTGTGACACCAACACCTGTGCCTCTTGCAAGTTGCTGGCTATTCTTATAGCAGACTGATACTGATAACAAAATAAGCCCTTACAGATATTTAAGGAAGCTGTTTTTTTTTTTTTTTAGTCTGGATCTCATATTCTTTAACTTTCTTTGTTCAATATGCTTCCTGAGATTTATTTATATGTATAAGGAGGTATTTTTGTATGTAAGTTTCCAAGAATGGTGCAAAGCCTTGTTCCTCACACATTCTGTGAATCAGTCTGATCTCCAGTTCTTTTTATGTCATAGAGAAAAGCCGTGCTGCAAATGTAAATCCACAGGCATACCACAGAAAATGAGAGGTTTTGCATTCAGACAAGTGTGTTCAACGTCCTCACAGCCAGTCCCCCAAACGAAGCTACGTTAGTAAGAACTTGGTTTTTCTCTGAGTTTTTCTCTAGAATGTAGAAAAATACCCAAATCTTCAAAAATGTCCTCCCACCTTCATTAATCAACCAGGACCATAACTATAATGACCTTGAGAGGGGCCTAGGGAAAAAGCCCAGAAGGAACCACTCATGGTTTCAGAAAGTTAGTATAATAATTCAGAGAAAAAACTTTAGGATCATTTTTTATTTTTTATTTTTCCATGATCCTATTGCTTTCTCACAGGGAGTCGTGCTGAGGAAGACTGCAAACCTGGCTCCTTAACCTTGACTTTGGCAGACAATGAAAGAACTGATAAGAAGGTTATAGCATTAAATGCTAGCAAGTGCAAACGATTCCTATCTGGTTCAGGGAAATTGAAATTCTAACAGCAAACCGATCCAAGTTTTCAAATTGGAAGGAACACAACAAAGATGTGTCCTGGGCCTGAGCCTGGGCTCCGTGTGGAGCTGCGGTGGTCTGCTCAGAAGAGGAGACTTCCCCCAAAGCAGCACTCAGCGCTCTGAGGCAGGAGTCTCAGGCATGGCAAGAAACCCTTTGAGAAAGGCCTGACCCCAGCTATCTTTGAAGAGTCATCCACTAGGGGAAAACAAAGGACCCCTAAACCTTGTCGGGAAGGTAGATAAGGGTAGAATGGCCACCCAGAATTATCCCCAAGAAAATCTCATCACAATTTCACCTCCCTTTCACCTTTTGACTTATTTGTTCTACCTTTTGCACCTAGAGAACTTGGGGAAAAAAATGGTATCCTAAAGTATCCAAAAGTCTTCTTGCTTTAAATAATGCCACCTGTAGGGGCTTTTAAAGAACATAAAACCAAAAGCTGCCATCAAAATCATTTTAACCCTCTTATTACACATCTACCTCCACCTGCCTGGCTCCTGTAACAAGAATCATAACAGATACACAAGCACTGAATTTTGCCACGCAGGTGCAGACACAAAGGAAAATGGATGCTAGACTATTTTGTATGTAAGAAAGACACAAAAGCAAATGATTAGCCTACCAACTTTGACAATGTATGATGAATAATACTTCTTTAATAGTGTGGTACCAAAGTTTGTTTTTGAATCAGAAAGATGGCAAGATCTCAAAAAGAACTGCAACCTACCAGCTTTTTTTATGCAGTAAGAATTATGGTTCTGTTGCTTACCTCTTCAGGAACCATTATAACAGAGCAAGGGTTGGCAAGTTTTTTTCCATAAAGGGCCAGATTGGAAATATTTTAGATTTTTGCAGACTGCGTGAACTCTGTTGCAACTACTCAACTCTGCCATTGTGGAATGAAATATGTAAACAAATTAGCGTGGTTGTGTTCCAATAAAACTTTAGTTTTAAAAAGGGGGTGATGGGAAGATGATGGAAGGGTCTGGATTTGGCCTGTGGACTGTAGTTTTCCAGCCTCTGCTACAGAAAAAAACATTTGGTGGCCAGGTGTGGTGGCTCATGCTTTTAATCCCAGCACTTTGGGAGGCTGAGGCGGGTGGATCACAAGGTCAGGAGATTGAGTCCATCCTGGCCAACATGATGAAAACCTGTCTCTACTAAAAATACAAAAATTAGCTGGGTGTGATAGCATGTGGCTGTAATCCCAGCTACTCGGGAGACTGAGGCAGGAGACTAGCTTGAACTAGGGAGTCAGAGGTTGTAGTGAACCAAGATCATACCACTGCACTCCAGCCTGGGCGACAGAGCAAGACTCCATCTCAAAAAAAAAAAAAAAAAAAAAAAAAAAAAAAGGAAGACATACTGAGTTCCATAGATAATCCTCAAACTTATTTTAGGTCTTAGTTTCTATCTTTCTTCACATATATAAACTCATGGAATATGACAAGTAGCTAACTTGATTTGTGTTTTCAAAGTGAGCCCCAGATAAGATCTAGAATATACATGATGCACAAACTAGACCCTTAGCTCTCCTTGTCTATAATATGAATGACTTTGCATCTGATGTCATTCCAGAACCAAGAGGATATACCAAAAGCACATAAAATAGAAAGGCCATTCTATTGAAGCCTCATGAACTTGCTACAGTGGTTGAAACTTATTTAAGGCAGCATGCTTAAATTAAAACATATATAAGTGTGTGTGCGCAAGCATACGTGTATAATTTTTTACTACCTGGACATTTAGGGTTAATAGCAAAAACAATAAACATCTGTTTTATGTCTCCCAAATGAGAGTTTTATCAAATGTAAAACAGCCTCACTGGCTTATCTCCCAATCCACTATCCTTAGGTCTTCATCGAGTTCACACCAATTAAAAACGATTTGGGTTTTAAGTGGTGCTGTCCTTTGGCAGTCATCTTAATTTCTCTAGTGCATAGACTGTATGATATGATATACTCTCTCTTGTTGAAGGCAGGAGATTATGTTTCAAAAGAAAAATATCTGATAGTGCAAATGGCCAAATGAATAATAACTGTTTTTCATATGAGGCTTTTCCCCAAGTCCCTAGATCTCCCAGCTTTGTATTTACTATCTTGAGTTTTCTGGCCATAAGTGGGAGGAAGCAAGGTCAGTGAGAGGGCAGGCAAGTGAGTCAGGAGGTTTAATTCTAATGTTTAGAAGTCTCATCTTGAACAGCACTTGCTGAGCTGGAACCTTTAAAGAGAGACATTTAAAATAGAGTGAAAAAGGTTCTTATCATTTATATTAAATTTGGGAAGTTTAAAAATTCTTTCTGTTGGCTAGGCGTAGTGGCTCATGCCTGTAATCCCAGCACTTTGGGAGGCCGAGGCAGGTGGATCACCTGGGGTCAAGAGTCCGAGACCAGCCTGGCCAACAGGGTGAAACCCCGTCTCTAGAAAAATACGAAAATTAGCCAGAGGTGGTGGTGGGCGCCTATAATCCCAGCTACCCGGAGGCTGAGGCAGGAGAATTGCTTGACCCCAGGAGGCAGAGGTTCCAGTGAGCTGAGATCGCACCACTGCACTCCAGCCTAGGTGACAGAGCCAGACTCTGGTTCAAAAAACAAAAAACAAAAAATTCTTTTTATTAGCTACTACTGTTAGATAAATGAAGAATGGTTTGACAAATGAGTTCTTTAAAAGATGGGTATAAACTTCAGAAGTGACTGATAAGAATTTTGTATTTAGTCTTTCCCTCTCAGGAAATTAAAACAACAACAAAAACAAACCATGCCTGGCAAATAAATGCTTTATGCTTCTGGCTGGCCTTCTATTTGCAACCTTGATTATTCCTTTCATTAACAAAAAGCATATTCTTTAATTACCATAGTCTCTTTTATAAAATAGAAAACAGTGACAATAAAATTCACTTGTAAAATCCCAAAGTTGTTTAAAAGTTTATTAGTGACTATATAGTCAGAGGCATGCACTGAAATAATAACCATCACTTTATTAATATACTGCTAAACGAAAACAATGTGCTCTTGGTTGATTAATCTCATGTCACCATAGATATTAGTCAGCACTAGGCTCTAGGTGTATGTCTACATGGTCTGTAACTAACATATTTGATATGGTTTGGTTCTGCATCTCTACCCAAATCTCATCTTGTAGCTCCCCTAATTCCCATGTGTTGTTGGAGGGACCTAGTGGGAGACAACTGAATCATGGGGGTGGGTCTTTCCCATGCTGTCTCGTGACAGCGAATGGGTCTCACGAGATCTGATGGTTTTAAAAATGGGAGTTTCTCTGCACAAGCTCTTTTTTTTGCCTGCCGTCATCCATATAAGATGTGATTTGCTCCGCCTTGCCTTCTGTCACGATTGTGAGGCTTCCCCAGCCATATGGAATTGTAAGTCCAACTAAACCTCTTTCTTTTGTAAATTGCCCAGTCTCAGATATGTCTTTTGAGCAATGTGAAAATGGACTAATATGATATTTAACTTTCCCTTTCCTCCCATTACTTTCTTCTCTCTTCCTTTCTCATAGATGTATGTTTTTAAAACTCATTGGGATTATTGAAATTAAAAACAGCTTTATAGATGTCTTGCTTTGATCCTATCACTAGTCTTATGCCCTAATTTAGAAATGCAAATTGAAACATGCAGGAAGTCACATTAAAAATATTCAATTTTGGTATAGGTTTTTAATCTTATTACATTTCAAGCTATGAACCAATAGCAGTTGTGGATTTCTCTTTACCTCTTTCATTTGGTGTATGTGTATGTGAGTGGTGGAACTACAGTAGGGTGAGAAAAGATAAGGGAAGAAACTGAATAGTATGTGAGAAAATTAGAGTTGGGCACAGTGGCTCACACCTGTAATTCCAGCACTTTGGGAGGCAGAGGTGGGTGGATTGCCTGAATTCAGGAGTTCAAGACCAGCTTGGCCAACATGGCAAAATCCTGTCTCTACTAAAAATACAGAAATTGGCCCTGTGTTATGGTGTGAGCCTGTGATCCCAGCTATTCAGGAGGCTGAGGCAGGAGAACTGCTTGAACCCAGGAGATGGAAGTTGCAGTGAGCTGAGATCTTGCCACTGTATTCCAGCCTCGGTGACAGTGATACTCTGTCTCAAAAAACAAAAAACCCAAAAGATTACTGGATATCTCCGTTAAGTGCATTCTTCCTAGGTTGTCTTAGCCTTTTGTTGATTTTTGAGCTATTCTTTTTTATCACCCTGTAAGTGGCAAAAAATTGATAGTGCAAATGATTCTTGCCTAGAAAAATACAGATTAATTGTGCCTAGCAAAATGCAGTTAATTGTTGTCCTGTAACTAGACTTATTTTGCATCTATTTGTAAATTCATTTTGGCATTTATATTTGCCAAAATAAATAGGGTTCTTTTAAATTTCCTTTGAATTGGCTGTAGCATCTTACGGGTTCCCTCATTAATTAATGAGGTAGGTAAAATCTTTGTCAGATGTTCATTTTCATATTTATATGAGAATCATGTATTTTCCCCTTTAAAAAGCTTATCATTAACAAGTGACCACAGAAGGATCTGAAAATAGTAAATCAGAGAAAGAAAATATTGCATAAGTAATTATACTCTAAACTAACCAAAAAGTCTTCTTCATAAATATGTTATTTAGAGCCAAAAATTTGCATACTTTATTGGTAAAATGTGTAATTCCATATTGCCTCATCACATTTTTAAACCAATCTTCATTCTTATATTTTTTAAACTTTGAAAAGTTGCTCCTTCTCCTGATTCTGGGCAATCCTTGAGATATTAATGGAGTAAAAACTTTAGGATAAAGAGCAGTTAACTAAACCTAAGCTGCACATTTTGGCAGCTGAAGTGGCTTTTGAATAAACAGGGAAAAAAATGCTACTGGATAAAGAGAGAAAAAGGAAACACCTTTATATTTCTACTCTCATCTACTTCGCATTTTCACATGAGATCAGAAGATCTCATGTAGAAACTCTTTAGTTATTTAATGTCTCTCAGTGATGTCAAAGGGAAAGAGTCAAATAAACCCTCAAAAATAAGTAAACAAAAACCATTTGGAATGCTGTAATGGGAGGGAGATTCTTCAATAAAATCACTTTAGGAATTTTAGAATTACTTGTAAAATCTATAATACTAAGGCAATCTTAAAATATAGCTGGAGGATTAAAGTTTTGAGATAATACTTATCCAAAATATCCCTCTACATTTACTTAGAACCACACCTAAATCATTCCAGATAAATGGGAATCTAACTTATTAGGAAAGATCTTTACTCAAGGATATTTGATCTGAATGTGGAATTATGAAAATATTTCTCAACTGCTGTTGTTTACAACTCTCTGGAGCTGCAAATAATTCATGCTGGTTATGCAACGCATATTGAGGTCTCCAAGAAAAATTTTTCAAAGGTTCTAGGACATCACTCCTCACAACATCTGACAGCACCACTTCTTTTCATAGATGTCTCAGATGCTCAAGTGTCATGCTTAGGCTATGAGGCATCTTCAGCACTGTAAGGTGCCCCAGCAGAATAACCAAAAACAGAATGGTCCTGGAAATGAAAATAAAACAAATGATAATTTTGATGCAGTCACCAATATGACCACAGTATTTGAAAAGAAAAAAACTGAGTGACTGTCCCTATCTAATGTTGCTAACCAGTTATAATTTGAGGGAAGAACTTAATTTAAAAAAATACTAAAGTGGCCAGGCGCCATGGCTCACACTTGTAATCCCAGCACTTTCGGAGGCCAACATGGGAGGATCGCTTGTGGCCAAGAGTTTGAGACCAACCTGGGCAATATAGCAAGACTCCATCTCTACCAATAATAACAAAAACAACAACAACAACAGGAAGTTAGCTGAGTGTGGTGGCACACACCTGTAGTCCCAGCGACTGGGAAGGCTAAGGCGGGAGGATCTCTTGAACTCAGGAGTTCAAGGTTGCAGTGCACTCTGATTGTGCCACTGCACTCTAGCCTGGGTTATGAAGAAAGACCCAGTTTCTCAAAAAAAAAAAAAAAAAAAGCCAGCAGAACACAAACTAAAGCATTATTGGAAAAGCTATATTTAGAGGCATTTTCCAAGTAACAGACTTTTTCTCATGATAATGATGCTCTTTTGGGTTCTTTGAGAGGCAACTGGCCTCTGCAAGAATGCCTGAATGTGTTTCTTGCAGAAAAATGCTCAGTGCTGGAAGTTGGGTTTAAAAAAAAATGCTGACTGCAATAAAGAGCACATTTTCCTTTCAAAGAGACTTTATACTAGAGGGAAATGGTTCAGGGGATGAGTTATCTGAAAGTTCCAATTCATCCAGAGACTACTGACTCTTTCAAAACCTGGGATCTTGTATGTTTGAGCACTTTGTTGAAGTCACCTTGAAGTTCTGCCTTCTCTTTTCTCTGATACGGTTCTAGACAAGACATTATAAGGAGTCTTACCTAGGAGGGTCCCGCTGACCATCAGGAGGCTCCTTTTCTTTAACAGTAAGAAAAAGGCCAGGAGGAAGACGAGTATCAGGTTCTAAGAACACAGGCCTCGTACTGTCTGCTATTCCTAACAAATCTAATCCTCATCTGTCTCATTTCCAATGGCATTCAACACAACTGACCATTGCTTTCAAGTACTTCTTGAGGTACTTCCTCCTCTTGAATTACATGACACCAAACTCTTTTGGTTTTCTTCTCTGGTCACTTCCTTCTCACTCTCCTTTTCTAGGTCCTTCTATTCTTAAATTCAAAATATTGGTTGAGTGCAGTGGCACAAGCCAGGCACAGTGGTTCACGTCTGTAATTCCAGTATTTTGGGAAGCCGAAGCAGGTGGATCACTTGAGGTCAGGAGTTCGAGACCAGCCCAGCCCACATGGTGAAACCCTGTCTCTACTAAAAATACAAAAAATTACACACGCATGGTGGTGTGCACCTGTAAGCCCAGCTACTTGGGAGACTGAGGCAGGAGAATCACTTGAACCTGGGAGGTGGGGGTTGCAGTGAGCTGAGATGGCACCACTGCATTCCATCCTAGGTGATACAATGAAATGCTGTCTCAAAAAAAAAAATTCAAAATATTGCAGTGCCTCGGGACTTGGCTTTGTGTTATCTTCCAATGTGTTCATCAATGATTCCTCATTTCAAATACCATCAGTGTACGTGGAACTTCTGAGTATTTAATCTCTAGTCTAGAATTTTCTTCTTTGAAAAGAGTAAACACCAATTTAATTAACATATTTATCAAAAACTTCTTTAGTTTGTCTTATGTGCCAGGCACTATTCTAAGTTCTTTATAAATAAAAGTTGTTAAATCTGAACAAGAACTTTATGAGATTAAACTATTATTATTCCCATTTAATAGACAGATGAAGAAACTGAAGCTTAAGTTACATAGCTAGTAAGGTTTTATGCTCTTAACTTCTGCACATTACTGTTTTCCTTCTTGCCATTTTTGCTTTTACGTTTCAAAGGCATCTCCAATCTCCAACTTAAAATGTCCAAAATGGAGCTCCTGATTTCCCCCCTCAGTAACCAATTCCTCTTCCAATCTTTACCACCACAGCAAAGGATTTCACTGGCTACCCAATTGCTAAAGTAAAAAATCAGGAGTTATTCTTGACCCCTCAATTTCCTTCACACCTCACTCCCATCTGATTACCAAATTCTATAAATTCTCCCTTGAAAATATATATAAACACATTTACTTCTCATCATCTCCATTACCACCACCTTGATATAGCATTAATAAACTAACATGACACTTACATGCTTTATGGACTGTACATATACAACTCATTATGACATTGTTGGAAGATGGGTACTGTTGGAAACATTTTGCAATAGGCAAAAAAAGATTACTGGCTGTCTTTTCAGTGAAATGCTAACATTTTCTAGCAAATTTCCAGGGGTGGTCTTGTTCTGTGGAATTATGAGCCTTTGATGGTCTTTAGCTAGCCTATTTTGCAACTCCATAGAGACAGAAGTTTCTCTATAGAGGGCTGGTGATGATACAGATGTTTCTTGTCCATAAGAATATATGAATTTTTCTGTCCATGGCATTACAAATGCTTTTGTCTGGTAAAAAATATAAACTTTATTCTAAATCAGATTCTCATTTGAAATAGTTTTAATATCATATTGGCTTTCTTAATAATTTGTGAGTTAAATAAAATTTTTGACATGTGATTATTCTATATTTTCATGAGACTTCTGATTGTATCCTTTTGAAAATTATATTTTAATAGTGCTACTTTCATCTCAATTTCTAGATGATAATACTGGAACACAATGATTTCTAAGGCCACATTGCTGAGTAAATGGTATTGTCAGGACTTGAACGCTGGGAGGCTGGCTCCACAGTTGGTGCTCTTCATCACCTCACTGTCCTGCTATGGGTTGCCATGCATACCATAATCACTGAAGCTAATACCATCTTTTTGCTGGACTACCACAACAGCCACTGGTCTATTTTCCTCCTCTGTTACTCCTTACTGACCTGTTCTTAATGATGTAGCTAAGGGGATCTTAAAATGTAAAGCTTTTAAATGTTGCCTACTGTAAAAACGACAAAGTCTTTCCCAAGGTCATCATATGCCACTTTCCATCTTCATCTCCCACCATTTCCCCTCAGTTACTATTCTCTCCAGCCTCATTAATCTTCTTTTACTTCCTTCAGTGCTTTCCTGACTCAAGATTTTGATATGTGTGGGTTGCCCCCTGGATCACCCTTTTCTCTTTTCTCTGCTTGGAATAACTCTCCCTCATCTTTCAGGTCTCAGTATATATGTCTCTTCTCAAAGAAGGCTCTGCTGGCTGATATGGTTTGGATTTGTGTCCCTGTCCAAATTTCTTGTTGAGTTATAAAACCCAGTATTGGAGGAGGGACCTGGTGGGAGGTGATTGGACCATGGGAGTAGATTTTCCCCTTGTTGTTCTCGTGATAGTGAGTCCTCAAGTGATCTGATTGTTTAAAAGTGTGTATCATCTCCCACTTTGGCCTCTTCCTCATTCTCTGACCACGTAACATGTGCCTGCTTTCCCTTCATCTTTCATCATGATTATAAGTTTCCTGAGGCCTCCCCAGCCATGCTTCCTATACCACCTGTGGAACTGTGAGTCAATTAAACCTCTTTTTAGAGATATTACCCAGTCACTGGCAGGTCTTTATAGCAATGTGAAAATGGACTAATACAGAAAACGGGTACTGTGAAGTGGGGCATTGCTATAAAGATACCTGAAAATGTAGAAAAATCTTTGGAACTGGATAATCAGCAGAGGTCGGAAGAGTTTGAGAAGACAGAAAGATCAGGGAAACTTTGGAATTTCCTAGAGACTTGGTAAATGGTTGTGATCAAAATGATAGTGAT
The DNA here is from genome assembly GCF_009761245.1 of Sapajus apella. Taxonomy (NCBI): domain Eukaryota; kingdom Metazoa; phylum Chordata; class Mammalia; order Primates; family Cebidae; genus Sapajus; species Sapajus apella. The sequence continues at coordinate 15,038,165 of NW_022436982.1, forward strand.
ATGGGCAAAGAAGTCCAGGCTGAGGTGGTCTCAGATAGAGATGAGAAATTTATTGGGAACTGGAGCAAAGGTCATGCTTGCTATGCTTTAGCAAGGGGACTGACAGCATTGTTCCCTGGCTCTAAGGGATCTGTGGAAGCTTAAACTTGAAAGTGATAATTTAGGGTATCTGGTGGGAGAAATTTCTAAGCAGCAAAGTGTTCAAGAGGTAACTTGGATGGTTCTAACAGCATATAGTCATACGCATGAGCAAAGAGATGACCTGAAACTGGAACTTATATATTTAAAAGGGAAGCGGAGCATAAAAGTTTAGAAAATTGGCAGCCTGACTATGTGGTAGAAAAGAAAAACCCATTTTCTAGGGGGGAATTCAAGCTAGCTGCAGAAATTTGCATAAGTAAAAAGGAGACAAATCTTAATAGTCAACACAATAGGGAAAATGTCTTTAAGGCATTTCAGAGACCTTTACAGCAGCCCTTCCTAAATGCTAACAGCCAAGACAATGGGGAAAATGCCTCAAAGGCATTTCAGAGCTATGGCAGCCCCTCCCATCACAGACCTGGAGGCCTAGAAAGGAAGAATGGTTTTACGGGCCAGGCCCAGGGCTCCACTGCCCTGTGTCACCTGGGACACTGCTCCTTGCGTCCCAGCTGCTCCAGCTCCAGACATGGCTAAAAGGGCTCCAGATACATCTCAGGCATCTGCTCCAGAAGGTGCAAGCCATGAGCCTTGGCAGCTTCCACACAGTGTTAAGCCTGTGGGTGCACAGAAGGCAGGAGTCGAGGCTTGGGAGTCTCTGCCTAGATTTCAGAGGATGTATGGAAATGCTTGGAAGTAAAGGCAGAAGTCTGTTGCAGAGACCTCATGGAGAACCTCTACTAGAGCAGTATGGAGGGGAAATATGGAGTTGGAGGCCCCACACAGAGTCTTGACTGGGGCACTGCCTAGTGGAGCTGTGAGAAGAGGGCCACTGTCCTCCAGACCCCAGAATGGTAGATCCACTGACAGTTTGCACCATGAACTTAGAAAAGTTGCAGGCATTCAGCTTCACAGGGTGGAGATGGCCAAGGCCTTTGAAATCCACCCCTTGCATCAGCGTGACCCGGACGTGAGACATGGAGTCAAATGAGATTATTTTGGAGCTTTAAGATTTAATGACTGCCCTGATGGGTTTCTGACTTGCATGGGGCCTGTAGCCCCTTTGTTTTGGCTGATTTCCCTTTTGGAATGGGTTTATTTACCCAATGCCCGTATCCCTATTGTATCTTGGAAATAACTAACTTGCTTTTGATTTTATAAGTTCATAAAGAAGGGACTTGCCTTATCTCAGATGAGATTTAGGACTGTGGACTTTTGAGTTCATGCTGAAATAAGTTAAGACTTGGGAGACTGTTGAGAGGGGATGGTTATATTTTGCAATGTGAGAAGGGCATGAGATTTGGGAGGGCCCCGGGACAGGATGATATGGTTTAGATTTGTGTCCTTGCCCAAATCTCCTGTCAAATTGTAATTCCCAATATTGGAGGAGGGGCCTGGGAGAGGTGATTACATAATGGGAACAGATTTCCCCCTTGCTTTTCTCATGATGATGAATGAGTTCTCATGAGATCTGGTTGTTTAAAATTGTGTAGCACTTCCTCCTTTGTCCTCTTCCTCCTTGTCCAGCCATGTAAGATGTGCCTGCTTCCCCTTCTCCTTCTGCCATGATTGTAAGATTCCTGAGACATTCCCAGCTATGCTTCCTGCATAGCCTGTGGAACTGTGAGTCAATGAAAACTCTTTTACTTATAGATTACCAAGTCTCAGACAATGTGAGAATAGACTAATGCACTGACCCACAGACCTAATGGGTCCTCTGTTAACCTCTTTGAGCATCTTTCCATTTTCTTAGAACAGTTACCAGTCTTTGACAATCACAATGCAAATCTTTATGTAATAATTGGTCCCCTCACTAGACCAAATCTCTATTTGAAGGTAGAACTTCATATAATAGGAGCTCAATAAATAGTTTTTCAAATAAATAAATGGATTGATAAACAGAAGGATAAGAGTTAATGTTATGATTGACTTGGTACTGTGGCTTATTCTTAGGCCCAAAGACTGAAACCAAGCTAGATAAAGAAACAGCCAAAAGAGTCTAAGAAACTAAGTCACACTTTTCTGTTCTAGGCATTGGCATGAGGAAATACAAACTTTTCCCTGCTGTAGGCTATAGAGCCCATAGAAAACTCCTACAGCAGGAAAAGGTTAGAGTTACTATACCTAAACTGAGCAGCTATAGTGGGCTTATTCATTTATATTTCTTACAGCTATACTTGGCGGTATGTAGTGGCCTAATTTCATCTTGATGGGTTGTTAGGTAGTCATGTAGCTTGAGGTAAGCTGAAATTCTGTGTCTATCACCCTTCAGTGAAATATCAATAAAATGTCATTTTGTAGAATAAAAAAATTAAGGGGCAGCTTTGAGACAGAGGCTGACTTCAATAATTTTTACAGGTCTCTGGTCAAACACTGCCTTATCATACCACCAGCTACTCAACACTGAAGCTCTGGAGCATTTTGGAATGGTTCCTAGGTTACAGAACCCAAGGGAGAGCTTTTGCATTTTTTATCTACTTTTTAAGACTCAACATGTACAAAATTTGGGGAAAAAAGGAAGAAAGACTACTTACTACATGTAGCAGATACAAATAAAGCCAAATTGTTCTTTTCACAAATGAAAAGTGAGGATATGACACTTGTTTCAGATTGTCTTTCTTTCTCTTTGCTTTTCTGACCTAAGTGCACAGAATGTGATTTGAAAATTTGCTTTTCCTTTAAAATAGTCTACATAAAAGGTCACATCCCAGGGACTCACATGCTATCATAGCTTACAATGCTATCAGTGCATTTGTAGTTCTGAGCTTAATATTAGAATGTAGTATAAATGCTTATTATTTTCCCTGACTTTAGATTTAAAATACTGGAAACTCAATACTTTTCATGTACCATTTCTTCTTTACATGGAATGAAATTAGTTTATCTTGTAATTTTGTGACGTTTCTTTCCCTTAATTCAACAAGTTTGGCAAAGCCTTCCAATGAAAAGTTCAGTTCATTAAAACTGACCTTAATGGACTTAACATATATTGGTGGTGACAGGGTGCATACTTTATTTTGGCACACGAGGATCCCATTAATTTGTCTTTGTCACTCTCTAGGGCTCTGCTAAGCAACAGTTCAGATTTAGCTTTCTGAAAGTAGCTACAGAATGAGCAACTGTGGTGACAGAGGGAGGGGCTGATAAATTTAGAACTTCTTGGTTTGCAATCAAGGCTTTTCTAATGACTACATAAAAATGGCTCTGTCTGCTCTCTTGAATTTATTATTGATTCTGCTGTCTCTGTGTATGGAGATCAAGTGTATTTAACTCAGAGTGGAGAGAGATGCTTTTTTACCCAGGCAACTTCTGAACTTTTCTTACTCATCCTCATAAATCTCTTTTTATTTAAATAAAGATTTGTCCCTTAGAATAAACTCTGGGCTAAATTAAAAGTATGGTGCTCATAAGTGAGTCTTCAAAGACCCGTGGAAGTGTAGATGAGGAGAGGCAGTAAGGTGGTGTGAGCTGGGAACCCACTAGCTGAGTTTTGAGTTAAATATTGTTTTTCTCTCTCAAATGCCATGGGATACAAGATGTATGAGACAGATACAACAGCTACCTCAATTTCTCCATTTGTAATGAGTGGTTATTAGACATCTTAACTCCCTTAAAGGTTTTCTAGAAAGATGAATGATGCTAGAAAAGGCCTAATCATAACCACAATTTTTATATATGTAGGACATCCTGCATACATAGACTAACTTAAACCTCAAAAGAACCCTATGAGGTAGAGCCTATCATCATCCTCACTTCACAGGTGATAAACGGAGGCATATGGGCTTAAATGACTTTCCCAAGGTAAGATTTACACAAGCTCTCTGTCTCTGGGGTTCACACCTTTAGCCACTATGCAGAGCTGTCCTGCATGGAGGTATGATAAAAAATTAACTTGCTTTTTACTCTGATTCTAGCAGGATTCTATATTTGTCAGGGCATACAAATACAAAGACCCACCCCTCACCAACCCACACAGTTGGCAGCTTAACACATCTGAAAAAAAAATCAATTTTAGGAAATTATCTGTGGTTTCTATAGCCTGTTTTTAACATATAGGTAGGAATAACTAAGGCACATATAAAGATATGAAATATCTGATCATTTGCTATGTAAAAAGATCATATATCCTTCCCCAAGTACTAGTTTTGGAATCAAAGCCAGATTCAAATCAGTTTTATCATAATCTGTCAAACCTTGGGTCACATCAACATTCCCCTCAAACCCTTTAAATGCATATATTATATATTTTTTTATCATTTATTTCTTATATTTGTGCATTACCATATAGTAGCCTATGTGATATTTTATCTTACAGGTAGATGCAATTCTAACATATGCTAGTAGAGAATTTGGGAATTCAATCAATAAGTCTCCTGAACGCCTTTTTAAATCAGTAACACTCTCATGCTATGATACCCAAAATTGCATTTCTTAAAGACAGCTAGCTCATTTGTTCAGTCTGTGGATAGACAGCCAGTACTCAACACTTCAGTCACAGTCCTATTGCTCTTGTGATAAGAATACCCTAAAGGTTTCTTGAGGGCAAAGACTACCGTTAATTTTGCAAAACCTGCCCACGGCATGGCATGGGGCAGGCAATTTATAGGTGAGTTTAGCTTCTGTCATTTGGAGGTGGCTCTCTAAAGTCAGCTAGAATATGGAATTAGCCCAAGAATTTATATTAAGTACTTTGCTGCTGCAGAGAATAGGGAGGAGGCCAGAAAGTAAGGTGTAAGAAGTGAGAAAGGTGAAGACTATTGCAGGGTAAGGGTCGATGCTGCCTAGCGTGGGGCTTTAGCTCTACCATATGCCAGTTTTCAAAATTAAGTGCTTTTTTATCTTATGATTCTAATGCTCAACTCTTTCCTGCTTGAACATTCTTTTTGTTGACGGAATACTCTGCAAACAGTGTTTACATTTCTTGATCTTAGATTTCTTAAGAATCATGAATCATCTCACCTGTTTCTATATATAAACAAGATAATCCCCGTTACTCTTCTGTGGCCCAAGAGTCATGAAAAGAATATAATTCAGGTGCCTTATATTTAGAATATAAATAGCAACACTATATGGACCCATTGCTGATGTTTGGTTCACTACATTTTGGGGAGGCATATAAAAACACATGTCACACAATTAACATTTCTAGCCACTTAAAAAAATATGATTCACATTCCTAACCACTGAGTTAAGTCATCAACATTCTTAGACTACTTACTGGGTATAAATATGGACTAACTAAAACATATGCTTAAATATCATATATTTAAATACTATTTTCAACAAGGTAAACAAGGTGTTTAATGACTACAGAATCACCATGGTGACTCTTACTGACATTTCTTCACGTACCTAATTCCTGTGGGTTCTGTTCACATAGATGCATGACAGGAATTTCCCTTTGCTTCTTATTGAATCAATTCCATTGCTAAGCTGATGGCATCTGGCATCCAGATATTACTGCTGCCTTTCGCCTACTTATTTCTTCCTCTTCTTCTTTTTTTTTTGTAATGGTTCACACCAAGGTTATTTATGGAAATACATTTAAGCCCTGACTATTATGTTGAAGCACAAAAATGGTCTCCTAACCATGCAAAGCTGTTGACTGAAAATCTAATAACTCCAGATCTTTTAAAATGCAAGATCAGGGCACAAGAAGTATCCAATCCTACCACTGAAAAGAAGGCATAATTAAGGCTCTCCACCTGGTGAATCCCAGCTATTTAACAAGGGAATGTCTGGACAAAATGGCTATGTCGGCCACAGTGCATTCAAAGCAACTGGCATATCCCACTGCCTCCTCTGAGCCATTGAAGAACTACTGGCAACTCAAATATATCTGGAAGAACCTGGCTTCCCTAAGTGCCCAACTGGTCCTCACTTTGTCCACCTGACATGCCTTGTTTTAGAGATCAGGAAGAGCATCTAAAGCATCCAGATTATAATTTTTTTTCCTTTTTTTCTAAACATGACTCCTTTAGCAAATTATACCTTCTAGGGCATTAGGTGGCCTAATAGTAGCCTGAAAGAGTTAAGGAAATGAACAATTTCTTTCCTGTTCCAAGTCAGAACAGGCTTTTTAAGGTAAGCTGAGTGACTTCCTATGCACTCAGTTTAGAATGCGTAAAGAATTTAAACAAAATTTCTTTAAATGTCCTAGGGATCACCATTGTATCATTTCTCCTCAAGGAATTAAGCTGTCAGAAGGGCCACACCATGTACTTGCCAGGTTGATACATGTCAGGTAATAGTGATGTTTAGGTATACATCTCAACAAAGACTAAAACTAAGGCATAAAAATAAGAGATGGAAAGCCAGTCAGTAATTCCTTTAGCTTCCACCTGATTAACAAATAAAATCGTACTACCACTTTGTAGTTCCAATTCCTCACCATATAAAAGTACACTTTTGTGAGTTTCTAAAAAGACCTAGAAAGTTATTCCTATGTATTTTTTCCATGGAAGTAAACAGATGAGCTCAATCTGGCATTTAAATGATGTATCCTAACTCTGTCAACACTCTCAACAGCTGGCAGCAATTTGAAACAACATAGTTTGAAACTTAACAGAAGATAATTTTATCAGTATTTTTCAGGTCCCCCTTTTCTAGTGCTAGCATGGCACTGCTATTATCCTCAGAAAAATGCAACTCTCCCAGAGTCTTAGTAATTGTAGAAGTATACCTCTAATGGTCAGAGGCATTTGCACCAGAGCAACTCCATCTCAAATAGGCGTTGGGTAAAATGAGGCTGAGACTTGCTGGGCTGCATTCCCAGGAGATTATGCATTTTTGGTCATAGTCATATACATGATTCATGTGGTAGAAAGGTAAGAATATTTTTTTTCTCAAAGAAAAAAACACACATATATGTATATATATAGATATACATATATACATATATACACATATATACATATATTACAGACACACACGCACACACACACACACACGTTTTTTTTTCTTTGAGATGCTCTGTTGCCTAGGCTGGAGTTTGGTGGCGTGATCTCAGCTCACTGTAACCTCCACCTCTCAGGCTCAAGCAACCCTCCAGCCTCAGCCTCCTAAGTAGCTGTGAATACAGGTGCACACCACCATGCCTGGCTAAGTGTTTTTATTTTTAGTAGAGATGAGATCTTGCTATGTTGCCCAGGCTGGTCTTAAATTCCTCATGTTGTACATACCCAGAAAATATATTTGGCTGGGCGTGGTGGTTCATGCCTGTAATCCCAGCACTTTTGGAGGCCAAGGCAGGTGGACCACCCAAGGTCAGAAGTTCAAGACCAGCCTGGCCAACGTGGTAAAACCTTGTCTCTACTAAAAATAACAAAAATTAGCTGGGCATAGTGGTGGGTGCCTGTAATCCCAGCTACTCAGGAGGCTGAGGCATGAGAATTGCTTGATCCTGGGAGGCAGAGATTGTAGTGAGCTGAGAGCATGTCATTGCACTCCAGCCTGGGTGACAAGAGTGAAACTGTTTAAGAAAACAAACAAACAAACAAACAAACAAAAATATATATATATATATTCACCACAATACTCCCTTTCTACCACATGAATCAAATGTGTCTTAATAACCCAATCTGCTATTGAGGGAGAAAATCAACACGTAGAAGTATTTTTGAGTTAAAGATTCAGCTTTACATGATGAGTCTACCTATATATTACCACCATGTGAGCCAATCTCCATATTTATTTCAGTGGTTCTATGAGACTAATATCTGGATTTGTATCTTCTGCGTGGTGTTTAGTGCAACCACAATGTTGGTTGTTGGCATATTCTCCTGGTCTATAAAGTTTTAGTTATTCCTTGGCAATTGAGTTTTTAGTCTCATGTCATTATTTTCTTCTAAACATCTTAAAGTGGTTGCTTCTCAACAGATGTTTGGCCTAAGTGCTGACCAATCTTTTCCTTACATTTTGGGGTTACTAGAAGTATCTAACATTGAACAAGGATATCTTCATATGCTGAAGACTTTAATCTGGTGATTTTCCCGTATTTATTTTGTAATGAGATAGGCTGGTGATAATATTTTCACTTTCCATATGGGGAAATAAATGATACTTGCTGCTTAACTACAGACCTCTCCAGTGTTAGCTGGAGCCCAAACAAGAGATAATAGTTCAGGACCACTGTTCCTGCCTTGCTGTAGCAGTTCAGAAGTGACAGCAACAGCTTCTAAACATTGCCATTTAATTTAAGCAATGTGAGTCTCTTCGGTAGGGGGAAGGAATGACTTGCTGACAGTTGATCATTTTTTCATTATGCTTTGGAGAGTAATTATAGGTTGTTACATACATTTAGAAACCAGTCTATGTGGTTTAAGAAAAGATGGGATTAAGACCATGCAACATTATGTTTTTTAAATTCAAAATCAATATAGATTAAAAAAAAATAATGTGACACTTAGGACCTTTCTTAGGGTGCAGTACACTAAACACGCAAAGTGTATTAAAATGTGGAAACCATATACCTTTCATTACATTATTCTACAGCCTTCATTTATTTCATTTTGGTATAAAAGTAATTACTGTTCTGAGCATAATGTATACATTTCCTTTACCCTGCACCAGCACCCCAATTACAACCTACTCCAATTCAGATGAATCACGCCAAGATGGCAATTTCATTACGCTAAGAATAAAATTTAATAGTTTAATATATGGCTCTACTTTCAATAGCTAAAACTATGTTTAACTCCTTTAGGAATTTTATTAAGATTAAAGTTAAACATAATGCATCTTAATCGGACCTTTAGTAGAAAACATTCATCACAAAATATGGTTGACGATGGTCTATGTAGTGCTTCTGGATATGCATTAAACTCCACTGATAGCTTTCATTTGAAAGGCATCTAATAATGGGAAGATGTTTATCGATGGAAGATGTTTCTATTTATTTTCAACTTGTATTATTATTTCAGAATAATATTACAGAATTATTAGCCAGAATGCAATATTATACATAGGATTATGCTTCAGTTCATATGACAAAATGCAGCGTACAAGGGAAAAAGAGTTTATTTAGGTAAAACAATACATACCTGGCTTCAAATAGATTTAAATCAACAGGATATAAAAGGAGTCACCAGCTCTAATTCTATAGCATCTTTCTATGTCTTAAATAGGACCTTACTGGGTCAAGAAGTTATTCATGCTCCTCTAAAAAAAGCTGCCTAGTTACTCCTCAGCAACAAGAAGGCCTGTCAAATCAGGTACTGGCAGAGGAGAAGCAAAAAATTGTAAGCCTTCATATATTCATTTACAGGTTACATTGTGATCTTCAATCACTCCCTTTTCTCCAAAGTTCCGTAGTGGTTAGTTGCTTTTCCTCAAAGAAGCCGAAATGGTTGCTGTAGTAACTTTACAGTACAGAAATAATTTATGTTTTGCATAATTGTCCTTTTAAGTAAAAATATGTGTTTCCTGGGCCAGGCGCGGTAGCTCACAACTGTAATCCCAGCACTTTGGGAGGCTGAGGCGGGCGGATTGCTTGAGTTCAGGAGACATAGAGAAACTCCATCTCTACAAAAAAATTAAAAACTTAGCTGGGTGTGGTGGCCTGCGCCTATAGGCCCAGCTACTTGGTAGGCTGAGGTGGGAGAATGCATTGAGCCTGGCAGGCCGAAGCTGAAGCGAGTGATGACTGCACCACTGCACCCCTGCCTGGGCGACAGAGTGAGACCCTGTCTCAAAAAATAAAAGAGAAAAAAAAGTCTTTTCTAATGTCTGCATCTTTTTGTGTGTGTGAAATCAAATGACAGAATATCATTTCTTTACAAATGACCTTTGGCTATTGTACAAATCTGTCCTTTGGATTTCTTGCCCACTCAGAACACAATTGTGTTCTGCCAAACCACATCACATTCTGGTTCAAACAGGATGAATCTGAGAAAATTCTAAATCACATGTGAATAAACTGCAATGTCAATTTATATCTCCAGTAAAATTTGGAAACCATTGTATATCCTATGTGCTCTGCTATGAACACCTGAACACCTGGAGGATGGGTGACATATCTTAAGTGCCAGTGAATAGCACAGAGCCTAGAACTTACATTAAATGAATTAATCTAGAAAATTTTCAACCTGAGAAATTTCTTGGGTCACAGACGAAATTTTTCTTTTTCTTTTTTTTTTTTTTTGCATTTCCTCATTTATAAAAGTGATGTAGCAGCTCTGCCTATCAATGTTTTCTAATGAAATCAATACATATACTTATCAGTCAATCAATCAACCAATTAATCCACTTTTGTCTCTCCTCTTTGTTTCCTCTTCTGAAGCATCTGGCAAATCTGGGCCTCGTGGTTTTATAGATTCCATGGCCTTGATAAAATTGAGACTTGGGAAATGATCAAGTAGGGTAAAGACCTAGGTCCACCCCTAATACGGATCCCAGGAAGAAAGGGAAAAGAGAAGTTAATGAACCTCTTTTGCCCTCAGGAATACTTTACTTACTCTTTAATTTTTGTGAGTGACTATATTGCAAAGCTGGGAGAGTGTGAAAGGCGGCTCAGGCTTTTCCATCAAATCTATGTTACATCATCAGCCATAGCCTGGGCCTTCTCACCTTTGGCCCCTTGCCAAGAGAAGACAGGAGGTCAGATTTCGGAGAAGAGGGTAAGCAATACACGTTCATTTTCTTACTCTAGGCAAAATAGAAGTATTTACAATGCAACCATCAGTTGTGACAAACACTTTTGGAAACTCATCAATCTCTAATTCAAGAGCCAAAAAGCCTCCTTTGGTGAGATGATTACGCTTAGTTCAGAACCCATGAAAGCCACAACTAGTGAGACATTGCTTTCTTTAAACAAAGTGGTTTCAAATGTAGAACAACTTGTGCTTTGAAAACTTACGAGGGCTCCTCTGACACAGCAGCTCCTTCTTCTAGCTCTTGAGCTTGTTTGAACCATGGCAACTTGGCCTCAACTGGAAGTTTCTCTGAGAATTCAGAATTCATGCACATATAAGAGAAGAGGTTAGAACCAATCTGGGATTTTAGGAAAATTCCTTTTTCTCCTCACCAAGAAGTTACCATGTTGACCAACACGAATAATAAGTTTTTAGGTAAATCGCTGCCTCTGATGGTGGTTATATCAAGAAAAATAAAATCAAATTTAAAAATGTTTAATAATACTAGTTTCCTCTTTATTATGATGAAGAGCAAAGGGAAGTCTGATGATTATGAAAGTTGTAAGTGTAGGAGCACTAGCTCAATATGCATATAAAGAATCATCCAAGTATCTTTTCACTATTTCCTCTTGAAAAGATAGAGCAGCATTTACTTTGGAAAACAAAGTACAATAAATTCTATTGTGATACTTTAATAAATTCTTTCTTTTTTGCCTTTTAGCTAGGTGTGATCTATGTCACATTGACAAAAACAAACTCTGTCACTCTGAAATTCACAAAACATTGCTTTAGATATCTGACTCATTCAATACTACCCCAAGGCTCGCTGACAATTGGAATATGTGCAAGTGAGGTTCATAACCCATAATCTGACTTATTGCACCTATTTGTCTAGCTTTGGCCAAGCAATTCAGAACAAGCTTTCTAGTTACCTCCTGGGAAAAAAGTTGTGCAGAAAAATGAAGAGGGAGGTTATAACTGCTCCCACAGAAGTAACTGCCAAGATTCCCATTCTAGCATATTTATTAGGTTCATTTATGGGCATATTTGCCTTTATAGTATGAGCCAATGATGCTCTATCACCATTTTATAACATATAATTGCAAAGATGAAAGAAGTATGTCTATATACATATGCAACATAGAATTATATGGTATTTTAATAATGTGTAGAGAGCCAGGCTCACTCCTTAGTTGTGAAAATCAAGATTTTATTCTTGATAGTTAACCGTAAACTGCTTTTCTTTCTCTGAAGTGGCTTGAAGATAAAGCTAATAAACAATTGACGATTTTAAGTTAGGGCCATCACTTCCTGTTCTCTATGTGCAGCAATTGTTTATAGTCAAAAAACAAGGCAAGTAAGAAATGTAAAACCGCCAAAGCCAAAAGGATTTGCTAACCTTTGAAAACAGCAGCACAGTACCTATACATACATCATTTTACAACTCCTCCATCTACCCCAGTAAATGACTCAGTCAGCCGGGTGCGGTGGCTCACGCCTCTAATTCTAGCACTTCGGGAGGCCGAGGCGGGTGGATTGCCTGAGCTCAGGAGTTTGAGACCAGCCCAGGCAACACAATGAAACCCTGTCTCTACTAAAACAAATACAAAAAATTAGCCAAGTATGGCGGCGTGTGCCTGTAGTCCCAGCTACTCAGGAGGCTGTGGCAGGAGAATTGCTAGGACCCGAGAGGCAGAGGTTGCAGTGAGCCAAGATGGTGCCACTGCACTCCAGCCTGGGTGACAGAGGCTTCGTCTCAAAAAAAAAAAAAAAAAAGACAGTAAATGAAGCTGTCTCTGATGGTGTAAGTTAGCTCTCTGTCTTTCAGTGAGGAAGCATTCAGTTTGGCTCTAACAGTAGTCTTGAAATACTTTGTTGTTTTGAACTAAATCCTGTCAGATGCACCTGTTGACAACCTCCTCCTCTAGTTGAGAATGCTAATGACAGGAGTTACAAGTAACTTACTATAGTTGGAAGTTACTGTATTCCAGGCAGCAGGTCAACAACACTGTTTATGTTATATCTCATTTAACCTTCACATGTTCTCTGATTTAGATACTACAATTAATCCCACTTTACAGAGGAAGAAACCAAGGCTTCAAGAAAGGTACATTTATTAAAATTAATCTGGATTTCTGTTTTACTTGGTTTCCTTTTATATCATTAATTTAGACTTTATGATGCCATTCAGTTGCTATTAAGGCCACTTACAGTATAATAAAGAGCTACACTGTGACTGATTTTCAGAGAAATTTAATGGCTTAAAGAAATAAAGAAATGGGAGCCATATTTCATATTAAAAATGAAAGGAGGTTTATAATAAAGAGTTCTTTACTTCTGAATGGTTTGTGACTTTAGATTTTTCTATTCCATCGACACAGACAAGTAACAATGCTTGTACAGAAATCAAATTCGTATTCTTCCTAATCTGAGATTTATAAGAAGTCTGGCTTACTAACTACTTAGATCTACACTTTCCTAAAATTTCTTTTTTATAAATCATTGCAAAATCTATTAAATTCTGATATATTTTAAATTCAGTTCTGGAATTCAGTCTCATAGTAATGTTTTAATTTTCAATATAAAAAGCGAAAGTTTTCTGTTTCATCAATTTATAAGTATGTGACTTAATGTACTTCAGTCCTAGCAAAAGGGACATTCTTATGTTCACTCCCTTGTTTTTCAAAGCAAGAAATGTGGATAGTAAATCAAACATATTTCTAGAATAGCTGGTCTCCCTTTAAGCAGTTACATCTGTATTCTCCAGCAGTAGTCCTCAAACAACTTTATGACTTGGAAGATAATTATATAAATAGATTTCTACATGTAGTGCTTAATACAATTTTGCAATCAAAACCATTTGAAAGATTCTTTAAAAGGATCAAGCTCCTTTAGTAGAGTTTAAGTTATGAAGAATTCTTACTAAGAATACTTGGGATACTTAAAAATATTCCATGGAGTTTAAAACAGCACTGAGGACACACAACAATGAACAGACTGGTAATAGAGCATCTGTCAAGTTACCTTTAGGCTTATAGCAGGGAGTGGGGATGATGCATTCCTCTTTTATGTGGGGCTTTGTTTTTGGGCTACAGCCTCCTGTGTGCATCCCTCGATGGTCAATGCAGAGGACCACACGGTATCTGAGGCCATGGCCACATGTCACCGTGCACTGGAAAGAGATTGCAAGAGAGAGGAGACTCGTAGGCAAAGACTTGTTTACTTTTCTTCACTTCCCACCTACAACTTTTAATCTAAGATTTCTTTTTTTTTTTTTTTTCCCACATGAGGACTCCTGGTAAATTTATACCACTTCTTACCAGTCATGGGATCTTTGTTCTATTTGGCTATTTGATGTGAAGCTTGCTGAAAAATTAAATCACTTTCAATTCTACAGCTTTGGATTAATCGGTCAGTAATCTTTAAGTACCCACTCTGTGCAAAGTCTCAAACCAAGCACCCAAAAGAAGAAAGGAGAAAAGAGACTGTAGAGCGTGCTTAATTTTGATTACCAACACTGCATTTCATTTAGCTACTTTGCTAATGACTGCTACTTCCAAAAATATGGGAAATACCCCCACATGGATATTAAAATATTGAAACTGGGATTACAGCTAAATTACATCGCAGCATTGTCAATCTAGTTGACTACATTGAAAGGCAAAAATAACATTTCAAAGAACAGATTCAGTGACCAGATGCCTGATGTAGATTGCACCTCTCATGGTTCTCCATGTCTGGTAGCATGTCTAGATGTAGAAAATGTCACAGCTCTAATCTGCTGCCACAAAGCCATGGGGCTCAGTGAAGAGGCTTTTGTCATTTCTGAGGCTGAGGGCACGATGGTTTATTTGATCTATTTCCTTTGCCATTGTCTTTTCTGCATTAGCAGTCAGGAAACCCTGAATGACATTTTATGTTTAATTAAAACAGGTTTCCTAACATCTATAATTTTTTTTGTTTTAATTATCTTATTTCATTCCAATTTTAATTTTTGTGCTACTCTCATTTCATCTTCCCCCCTCCTCCAATGACTCATATACACAGTTTTAATATTAATCCACTTAGACTATTTTGGATACAAAGCATAATACATAAAAAATGAAATCAAACTTCTGCTCTACTGAGCTCTATCATCAAAGCAGCTTTCACAGACTCAGAATCAGTCATTCAGCCTCAATTACCCTTGAAAGGCACTTGCTTCCCCTTGCCATTTGAGGGAACATTATCTGGGGAACAATAGAGGCTTCTTGAAGAAACTTGAAGAAAGACATTTTAAAAAAAACATCATTTACTTTTGGTCATGCTGGATTTGGGGCATTCCTACTCCAGGAGCTAAGCTGGTAGGCTTCTAGACACCTCAAGAAGAGTGTGGAGCTGCACAGGGAACCCGGAGGGGCCATGATGATGAGAGGGAAGAGTGGACTTACTCTCCTAATGAACAAAGAAAGAAGGCACAGTTACCGGAGACCACTCCTGTGCCAGCCATTTAGGGCAGTCAAAAATGTTGCAGGGCTGCGCGATGGGCATCTTAGGGGTGTACATGCATTTCCACTCTTCCACTGAAGTGACATGCCCCTGGATGTCCTCCTCCACACAGGAAACTGCCCGGCTCTGGATGCCCCCCCCCACACGAGGAGGAGCACGCGGTCCATGGGGTGGCCTCCCACCTACAGAAGCAAGGGGAGTCATCAGGGCAGACAGGCACATTGCTAAGCCTCCTCAGTGACCAGTCGACCAACCCATTTCCCGTGCCTATTGGTATAATCAGGTTCTGAGAGGCTAAGGTGCAGAGAACCAAAAGCCATCTATTGCCTGAAATCTGAAGAGCAAGAGACAAGGATTCAATGTTGGCAAAAGGGCTCTGTAAACTGTGATGCTCTACACAAATGTAAGCCATTACAGTTTTGAGAGCTGTCCATAAAGATGTCTGTGCTGTCTGCAACCTACTCAGAAGATGTAGGATATAGTTCTGCCCTTCTCCCATAGTTTCAAGGTACATATATATAAAATTTATTTTCATTAAACCATTAAGTATCCATCACAAGACTAAAGTTGTATAATCAGTTAACACTAATAGTTTGCACCTGCTGATACTTATTATTTTCAATGTAACACTTATTTTTTTTTAAAGAACATATTATGAGGAGAAGCTCATAAAAGACAGGTAAACAAAACGCTCTCTCCTTTGCTTCTGCAATCATCAGCTTTGGGGCTACGTAGATTCAGCACAATTCTGATGTTCAAACTGTACTATCATTAAGCTGAGGAGCCAAAGTGTTTATCTACGTATTCCCTAAATGTTGCGGGATACTGGTAGTTAGAGTTCCTCCAGTAAAGAACTCTTGGAACTGTGAAGAGGTTTGGTTTTGGTTGGAAGGCTAATGGCATCTGAATCTAGACATATAATTAAGTAAGGTAGAAAATAACAATATTGTCAATAATATTTAAGAGACTTCCACTGATTTTAGTTTTCAGAGCTTTACACAGCTCTGAAGCATTAGGTCCCAGATGCAGAGAGATATCTTTGCCATATTCTTTTCTCTCCTCCTGTAGATTTAGAGAACGTAGAATTTCTAAAAACAGAAACATGGGGACTGAGTGAGTTGAGCTTCTCTTTTTTGCATATATTCTGCTTATTGATGAGAATTGCTAAGGAGATTTAAGATTTCTCTTAGAATTATGAGAGATATAATTTTAATGAAACAAAATGTCACCGAGTTGATCCATTTGAATAGTTAAAATTTTTAAATATTGCAGAGGCACACCATTGAGACATTAATTATTCTGTAAGCAGGTTTCTGTGTACATTGTGAGCTTGATTTCTCTTCTGCATGAGCCTGAATCATGTGTTTTTTTCTAGTTACAAAGGGCTTTCCTTCACATTTTCTCTGCATTGTTCAAGTTTAGGGAGCAACTGTTATCTCCACTGCCAAAAGTCAAGACGTGCTGCCAAATATAATATTTTCCTATGTGTATTTCCCCCGGAGATATGTAAGAAAATGTCATTATGGGGAAACTGAGGCCCTCTGTTTGGCCCTTGGGAGACTTTCTGATCTCTTTCAAGAGAATAAAGTAGTTCTGTAGAGAGTTTCTCTTCCCAATGGGTAAGACCAATTCTCCTTAGTCTCCACGTAAATCTCTGGAGGGCTTCCTTCTGGAGGTGAATAACAGGCCTGATTCAGATTAAAGTTGGGTTGAATACATAAGTATGTATTCACAATAGATTTGATCTGACAGTGAAGTAGGAATATGTTTTTAAATGTACATTTAATCACTTAGAATATTAAGATGCCATAAAAGAGCACAGTTTCTAATTGGTACTCTAAAATTCCTAAGCTTGACCCTATTAAAGGGAGAGTGATTAATTTCTGTCTCAGCACTTGGACCTAACTATAGTAGAATTTCACAAATAGCAATAAGTATCTTTTTCAATATCAGTGATCATAGAAAGACAAATGAGGCTAATATTATTCCAAAAATGTATACTATGGTTCCAGCATACAGCTACAGTTATATGTGTAGAAAATTATCATGTGAATCCTTATATAAGCATAGGGTTATGTGGAATCTTGAAGCAAAACATGTCTGTGTGTTTTAAAGAAAGCGTAACAAAAGCTGAGAGAGAGCATGTCAGGAGATCTGAAGATGGTAATCAGGTAAGTGCTCAGAATAAAAATGACATATCCAAGAGTCTTATCCTGGAGAACACTGAATAAATTTATGATCATTTAAACTCTTTTGGTTTTTAATTTTTTTAAACACACAGTGTGTTTAAGAAATTCTCAAATTAAGCAGGATGCAGCAGAGTGGCATATATTAATTATAAATCAAGATAATTATTCAGACTACATTCTCATATTACATCTGGATATGTGTTATAGTCAAAGACTGAAAGCAGGAAAGAATAAGCTAAAAATATATTCATTGTTTTATACCTATACTTGTGTTCTTAACCCCATTTAAATAATTTAAATTGCCTTGATCAGTGGGCAGCTGCCATTTGAGAACCATTTTTGAGCCTCCATTCTTCTTATGAATGAAAACGTAGTTGTAGAAATAGCTTCCATTTACTAAGATTTTGTCAATAGAGCTGAATATATAACTTTAGAACTAGTTCAGTGTTAGACATACAGGGGTTAAAAAATGTGATATACGGATATGCCAAGAGTGTACACAAGGACAAAGTACAAACACCCAGGAGGATCATTTTAATATTCCATTGGAATTTGGGCATTTGGGGAAAATCCCAATCTATAAGAAATCAATTTTAACTTAATATAGGTATTAGTTATGACAGAGAAAGATAAACAACAGAGATCACAGATAAAACAGCAATCTAGGAATTGCCATTCCAGGAAAAACATACACTTGATGTTGCTTACTCCTGATGTCCAACTCTACCTTTATCTTGAAATAATGAAATGTATGGCTTTCATACAAACAGATACATATATTCTACGAACATTTATTTTACAGATACAGAAATTGAAACCAAATGAACTCTTGGTTCAGTTAAATTAATCTTTTGGTATTTTAATTAAATTCTTTTCAAGGACAAGAGTTCTGAATTCAACCAGAAAAATAATACATCAGGAACATTCTAAAGCCATTTATTGTCTTTATCACTATAGTCACAGGAAAGTAGGAGGGAGCTGACTAATGACATAGCCACATAGCGAAATAATTTAAAATAACAAGAAAATCAACAAGTATATCTAGTACAAGTCAAATTCGTTTCCTATATGTGATCATTAGGTGAAAGCCAGTCACTAGACATATTTAAGTAGACACTGGATGACAACTTTCATTTGTATATATGTATTTTATAAACATTGATAGATGGGCAAATATGTATGCATTGAACAGATGAATGCATATTCGTATAAATACATATGTTAACGTTTCTGTGGTCTATGGTTGTGATTGTTGGGGAAGGAATGGGAGAATGAAGCATCAATGGGGAGCTGCACTAGATGACTTTGAGGGACCTCCATCTGGATTCTAATTCATTAGGTATTTGGAGATTTTTCCATTAAACTTTTACAGCTCAAAATAAAATTATTTTCTGGGTTTGGTTTAGTTTGAATGGAGCAGGCTATTGTAGATTACTCCAAACAATTATGATCAGATTTAAACCTTTAGTTCTAAATAGCAGCTGATTCCCACAAGGGCCAAATAAGCAAAAAAAATAGAGCATAGGTCTACTTCAATCCCAGTTCTAATTTCTGCTATCTGTGGAGCTGTTTCCAATGCGGCAGGCGATACACTCAGTAGCTAGTACATTTTTTAGCTTCTCCAGTTTTCATATGAATATATTATAAAGAGAACAATTTCTTTTAAAAGTTCTTGGCTTACTTTCATGATTTTTAGAAGTTTTTAAAAGTACTGTACTTTTGGCCGGGCGCGGTGGCTCAAGCCTGTAATCCCAGCACTTTGGGAGGCCGAGGCGGGTGGATTACGAGGTCAAGAGATCGAGACCATCCTGGTCAACATGGTGAAACCCCGTCTCTACTAAAAATACAAAACATTAGCTGGGCATGGTGGCGGGTGCCTGTAATTCCAGCTACTCAGGAGGCCGAGGCAGGAGAATTGCCTGAACCCAGGAGGCGGAGGTTGCAGTGAGCCGAGATCGCGCCATTGCACTCCAGCCTGGGTAGCAAGAGCGAAACTCCGTCTCAAAAAAAAAAAAAAAAAAAAAAAAAGTACTGTACTTTTAAAAAGCAATGCAGCACATTGGATTTTGTTTAGAAAAAACAGCCCCCAAAATGTTCTGAATAAGAAGAATATAAAAAATTGCCTTTTGTGCTTAATTACAATTTCTTTGAAATAAAAAGTGGACATTTAAAGCCCATATGCAGAATAACATCACATCTGGAAGTCCATGTTAGTGGTAGTGCAATAATACTTTAGGCAGTGTTTGCTTAATAGTTAGCAACAGTGCTTTAATGACTAGGGTCCTACTGAGAGGAAAAATAGAAAAGGACAAAGGGAGAGAAAGCAAGACATAACAGAAACCCGTACACTATCTAATCACAGTGAATTACCGTGTTCGCTCCAGTGTAATATGATTCTACCTTAAAATAGTTTTTGAACGATAAGCTTACAGTCTGAACAGGCTAGTATTATTCAAAAGCAGAATTCAGAATGGATTGCAAAATATACCATCTACCATCTTAAAAACACAGAATTTCTCTATGTATATCTTTAAATATAGATAAGCAGCAGAAGACTAATTTGCTAATTCTAACATCAGGATGATTGATTTACGTACCGAGGAAGGGGATGGTAGAGGTCATAAGGCATGATCTGCTTGTATCCGTCACTGTTAGGAACAATAATGCCAACCCTCTGAGTAGAAGGTACACACAATAAAATAAACACTAAATGATTACATTATACAGATTTTTAATACAAATGCAAAATAACATTAATAAACTGTATCTGAAAAACAACACTAAAACAGTTTATCTTTATGCCAGCATATGCTTTACAATGGGGTGAGTTCTTTAAAAGGGCACCATTTACTATAATTAGTTCTCTGATCCAAGCAGGAAATACCACTGCAAAGGGTGGTGGCAAGAAAACTTGGCACCTTATCATTAACTATGACACAATAAGCTTGTAAATGTTCTTTAATCCCCAAATTACACATCCTGTGAGGTCATTATTATTATCATCATTATTCATGTTACTTCCAGATGCTCACCAAGCAGTTACAGTAACTGTCTCACTTCTGATGAAAGAGAGAGCTATTCAAGCAGGAGAATATGTACCTCAAAACTGACAATACTATGTGACTGCATTAGCAAACAGGTTTCTTCTCTTGGCAGATCTAGGGAATTCACTAATACCTGGAAAATAGCCACTTGGGTATTTTATAAGGGGAGGGAAAATACTGAACATAGCAGGCAACTACTAGCAAAGGCAAATTTCCTACCAAAATAAAGGTAGGCAGTTAAAATGAGATATTATGAAAAGTGGTTGTTTTTTTTTTGCCTAAAAAATATTATACAGTGTTAACTGCTATTGCAGTGATTGCCATGGCTTGTTAGTACCTCTAGGGCCCTGGGAAACCTGTGAGGTTTAGAGACAGAGTGGATGCTCAGGGTCCACAAGACATATCACAGGCTGTGTGGAGGTTCTTGGAGGCCTTTAGGATGTCAATAAACTACTCTAACCCACTTCACTGATTTCAACTAAAGTCTCCAATTGGTAAGACTGGTGGGTCCCTGCGGAGGCCTAGTTTTCTGGTTTGCAGAGGACTAATGATTCATGGGTTTTGGATAAGACCGCTAGTGCAACAGCACCTTCATCAAGAGTGGGAGATGGTGATGCACAGATGCAGAGCATGGGAGCGCCTCAGTGGAAGATGCTTACGCTGCAACTGATAAATGACAGAATGGCCCTCTTTGGGGTATTGAAGGGACTCATGTATTCTATCTGTGCCTCTGGGATAGATGGATGTGTATATATTTATACATCTATATAATATCTTTACATTCAATATAAATGAAGACTTCCATTTTCACCCATTCCCCCGATACAGGATGATATAGTAGGTTTATAAAATACGGCTAGCAAACCCAGGTGTTTGGGTAGAAAGAGTGAGCTATGAGTGTGGATCACAAAGATTAAAATTGCACTGGCTGGAGATGATGAAAAGTAAGAAGGAGACGGAGAGGGATAAAGGGGCCTGCATAGTTTCTGAAGAAATTACTGAAAGGTAGGGGGATACATGAGAGAAGTCCAATCTTGTTTTTTAAAAAA
The DNA here is from genome assembly GCF_009761245.1 of Sapajus apella. Taxonomy (NCBI): domain Eukaryota; kingdom Metazoa; phylum Chordata; class Mammalia; order Primates; family Cebidae; genus Sapajus; species Sapajus apella. Next base: position 15,059,704 of record NW_022436982.1, read on the forward strand.
TGGGAAACAAAGCGATTAAGATGGCTATCTATTCCCAGGAGAGAAGGTCACTGGAGTACTAACTTATTTAGTTTACGTGATCAAATTTTCTGTATTTATTTGTGTAAGTTCTTTATACTCATTTGTGTGACAAAATTTTCATGATGTGTGTGTGTTTGTGTGTGTGTATTAACCTTCAGTAACAATGTATAAGAAATGGGGGCTGGGCGCGATGGCTCACGCCTGTATTCCCAGCACTTTGGGAGGCCAAGGCCGGGGGATCATGAGGTCAAGAGATCAAGACCATCCTGGTCAACATGGTGAAACCCCTTCTCTACTAAAAAATACAAAAATTAGCTGGGCATGGTGGCATGTGCCTGTAGTCCCCAGCTACTTGGGAGGCTGAGGCAGGAGAATTGCTTGAACCCAGGAGGCAGATTACAGTGAGCTGAGATTGTGCCACTGCACTCCAGCCTGGAGCCTGGAAACAAAGCAAGACTCTGTCTCAAAAAAAAAAAGAAAAAGAAATGGGATGCTGCCTTTTGGCAATGTTCACAATCCCACTGTTCTTTACACAAGGATGAAATGAACAGCTCTTAAACTTTTCTTTTTTTTTTTGAATTAAATGTCCTATTCTTTTCTACTTTCTTCTGACAGATAAGAAATCAGGTGAAAGCTTAATCCTTCCTTTTGTTAGAATCATTCTAACATCTAGTAAGAATTATTCTTACACCTAGTAACAAAGGGACTTTTTTTTTCTAGAAGGACTATGTTTTAAAGAATGCCAATCATCTTCCACAGTCCTTCTAGGAAGTTTGTACATACACTGTTATCTAATAGCAGTTGATTAAGTAATACATCAAATTGATTTTGAAGTTCTATTTTACCTTCTCTGGTATCTTTATTCATGCTACATCAATTTCTAAATGTAGAAATGCCTACCATTGCTTTCTCTCCTGAAAAAATTTATGGCTGTAATTTGTCATCTTCAACATTAGAATAAACAGTTGCAGATGTGTCAACTGATTTATCAGCTGATGATATTTAAAATGGAGACAGTAACACTGAAGGAGACAAGCTGAAGTGAAGGAGAATAAAAGGGAGAGTGTACAGAATTCAAGATGTTGAGCTTTGCTTTGGGCCGATTTAGAAATTATGTTTTTGTTTGAACAGGGAGCTTGAAACCTGGATTCAGCAAAACTATAGCTATATTTGTCTTTCTATGACATGGGTCATGGTGAAGACTCATAAAATGACTCTATAGCACCTGTGAAAACAGAAAGATATCAAAACAATGGTGCTCTGTCCAGTCCTGCTAATGCATATTCGTGTGCATGGGCTCAGCTCACTCTCGGGTTCATGCCATGGCCCGAGCCTTTCACTACATCATCACGGGGGAAAGCAAGCTTGCCTAAAGTTAACTTCCAATTGCTTACTTATTGCTTACTTTTTTCCTTAGGCAAAATGTGCATCATAAATAATGATGAAAAAGGCTGTAATTTAGGGACTTTAAGAAGTTCTCCCCATGTTTAGGTCTTGATATGGGTATGTGTGCATGTATGCATGCATTCAGACATGCATCTGAATAGGTGGGGACTGGTGAAGGAGGCTTAAATGATTTTAAAAAAACAACCACAAAGGGAAAAGATAGAAGAAACAGTTGGCTTGGGAGCAAAACTCATTCTGCACTGCCTTCACTATGCTGACCACCACGCATGCACTTCTTACATCGTTTCTCTTATATTGGGTAGTAACATGACTCCATCTAACATCCCCATCATCAGGGGTTGTGGTGGTAACAGGAGAAGGTGAGCATGAGAAAGTGATCATTCTGGCGTAATGTGGTATAAGAAGAAAAGGCATCCCACCTCTTCCTCTCAAAATACACACCTTACTGAATTGTCCGATGACAATTCACGAGAATGACTCAGTGTTATGACAAGTTCATATAATGAAACACTATGCGGCACAGGAACATAATGCTTTTTAATCATTTTTAATGACCTGGAAAAATGTTCAAATGTAATATCAACTAATAATTGAATATGAAATAGAATGTATGATATGATCTATAATACTAAGAAAATATATAGATGGTATATACATCTATGCATTTTCATAATATATGTTTATGTGGCACATAGAATATACACATTTGTACACGTGTATATACATGTACATACACATATATAAAAACTCACAGCAGTTACTTATTTGTTTGGATTATGAGTACTTTTTGCTTTCTTTTTAAATGTTTTTCTATTTTCTAAGCTTTCTATAATATATTACCTTTTACAATCATAGCAATTAGAATATTCAAGTATGACAAAATTCAAATCGAAGAAAGCATAAGACAGAAACTTTGGAACTATAATGTAAGTGGATAAAATGAGGCCATCATCTCAAATTCCACGTGTCACTTCAAGATCATTGAGTCTGTGCAGAAGTAATCTAAGATGCTACTTTAGAACGGTGTGCCCAGTGTTGAAGAAAAGCCAAAATTGGGCTCACACTGCTCAGTCGTAGAAGGTAACTACTGTGATACATCTCTCGCTACGAGAAAAATTAAAGTAGTTAACTCCACGGACACCTAATTTACTGGGGTGCTGTTCTTTTTACAATGAAAACAGGCTATATAGGGATCCTTTTATGGTTTCAAGGGTTTCTCTCAGCTAATCTCTCATGACCTCTTGCCTCTTCTCCGGAACTGCAAATCTTCATTTCTGATTTCCTGATAACTGGATGTACTCTAGGCTTTTCAAGCTCAGTGCATCCCAGGCAATTCACTATTCCGTCCTGCTTCTTCTCTTGTGGTCATGACTACCATTCAGGCACAGCCACTGTCCTACCCACTGTACATTGGGGCTATCTTCACCACTCAGCTCTTCCAGTTGTCATCTCAACACCAGCAGTGTTTGCCAAGTAGATCTCCTCGTGACACAAGTTTGGGTGTTTTCACACCAGTTTCCTAACAGATCAATCCAGCCTACTCATTGCTGCCAAAGCACCTGATATTCCACTTCACCATTTAGAAGACTTATGTGGTTCCATAATGCCTAGTGAAATTTATTAGTCAAATGCTACCTCTCCTAAATTCTTGCCTATTTTCTCTCTTAACATCTAGCCAGAAATTCTCTCTCTTTCTTCTCAACACCCCCAATACTAACTCCTCTCCGTACTTTTAACTGTATACTGTTGGCGCTCTGTATCCATGGGTCCTGCATCTGTGGATTCAACCATAGCGTGAAAATATTTGAAGAAAAAAATGGATGGTTGCATCTGTACTGAACATGTACAGACGTTTTCCCTCACAATTATTCCCTAAACATTGCAGTATAACAATTATTTACATATCATAAACCTTTCATAAGGTATACATGATCCAGAGATGATTTAAAGCACAACGAGGGTGTATATAGGTCCCTTGGTGTATATACCACTTTATATAAGGAAGGGACTTGAGCATCTGTGGCTTTTGGTATATGTGGAGGTGGGGATGGGGTGGGTCCTGGAATCCCCCATGGATACTAAAGCCAACTGTACTAACTATTGCACAAGTTTTTCTTTAGTTTATCACCATGAGGCAGAACCTGTATTGGTTCTTTATTGCATCTCTTAGGACAGTGCTCTGTACATAGGTGATTAGTCAATAATCACTGAGTGAAATTATGTTATGAGTGTGCAGATGCAAAGGCAAGGAATGCAACTCCATCCAAAATTAAAACATAAAAGCAAAAACAAGGTTAAAACCTAGATAGGAAAGAAGGGAAAAAACTCCCACACTGCCACTGTTGTGCACATGTTCAGTCCCATGCCTTGCCTTTTGCTGGCCCTGCCATCTTTGAGAGAGAGCAGTCTGATGCAGAGACTGGCCTGGCAGTGTAGGAAGGTTGTCCAGGCAAGCAGGGGTGATTGGCTGATGGAAGCAGAGAAAGGACAGATTAGTGACAACCGTGTTTCTATCCTGCTTGGCTTACCTCTGTATCTCTTCATTGGCTATCTCCCAGAAATAACTCTGAAAGCTTTTAAAAAGATCGTCTCTTCTCTTTTTCTCATGTGTCTTTCAGATACCATGCTGCTTTGAACAACTCAGCCTGCCCTGGACAGTGTTGGGGCCCAGACTCTACTTGACTCATTTTTGTCTGTGCCATGGCACCAAGCACAGAAGCTTTTACAAAATAGGTGACTAGATTTTTAAAAAATGAATGAAATTATGTGTAGTAGAAAGGTCTCTGGTATAGAAAATGGTGGTCTATCTTCTCTGGAAAACCTCAGGGCAATGGAAACTAGCCTATTTCTAAGCAACAGTTTAGAAGAGGGCAGGAGAGAAGCAATAAAAGCTGGAAGAGATACAAGCACTTTGTTCTTTCATGAGTAGCAAAGCATGGAAGATCTGGCCATAATGAAGAAAAGGATCACCTGAGAGACTGGGAGTTGGATGGACAGTACTCCTCTCTGCTATCTTCTTTCTATGTAACTTTGAGTACCTTACATCAACGTTTGGCCATCTGCAAAATCTTAGTCCTGGATGAGATCAGAAGTTTGAAGGTGAAGTAACAGTAGGTGCCTGGAAATCCATGCCACTGGACTCTATCTTAACTGCCCCTTCCCAGCGGCCGCTGAGGGCAGAACTCAGAGCTTAGTGGGCCACAGCTTGAAATCCGCTAAACTAAGATAATTCTCTCAAAACTTCTCCTCCTGTAACACTTCATGATTTCTTAAAACACAGAGAATTTCTCTAACATTTACAGAGGCAAATTGGGATTCAGCAAATCAGAAAATATTCTGTAATTAGGTCCCATTTAAAAAAAAAACCATAAACTAAGCAGCAACATTCATTTATCTGGGCTTCCACTAGAGCCAGATGAAAAGGAGTCTGCTTTGTACAAATCTGAAAACAGTTTTTTTGGACATAAATTCATTTTCTGTAATAAACTAAATACTAAAGAGTTTTAATATTTTGGGTCAAATCATTGAACACTTCCTCACATCTACATTTCTGGGGTTAAACATTCTTGGTATTAATGTATGTAATTTCTAAACTGCTTTTAAATAAGTGAGAGTAATATTTCCTTGGTCTTTGTTTACTTCTTTCTGTACTGACTGATTAAGCCATTGGTTGATTTGAGTAAACACCAGTATTTACACTTACAGGAAAGAGGCTTGCCTAACCTGAGTATGTGGTCAATTCAAACACCCAGACTTGGCACTGGTATGGTTAGCGGTTTTGTGCTGTGCTTGCTGTTCTATGTTGGGTTGGAACCAGGTCTCATAGGTTGGTGAAGGCGTCGTGCAGAACAAGGATGACTGTGGGATTTGATGGCATGAAGGCTGCACCAGGGATCAGGTTGCCTGCCTTTACGTAGCATAGGAGATGCTGTGGTACTGGAAGAACTTAGATCCACATCCCAGCTTGCTTTTGCCAAGTGGCCCTAACACTTAACCTCTTTGAGCTTCAATTTTTTTCATCTGTAAAATATAGGTGACAACACCTGGCCTGCTAACCTAGGGATTGTAAAACTAAATAAGATAATGGATGTGAAGGCACCTTATAAACTTCAAACAGAAGTGACATTGGGTTAGTTGTTTTACCAGTCTGTGTCTCAGTTTAATCATGATAGCTGATGTTTGGTGAGGGCTTGGCACCTCACTAAGGGCTTTACATATGTTATCTCATGATTTCTCACAGTTACTCTCTGACAGGAATATTTATTTTACAGATGGCAAAACTCAGGCCTAGATAAGAAGTTACTTAGCTAGTAAAGTCTTGTGGCTACAAACTGACCGACTGAAGTTAAAAATCAGGATGGTAACAATACCTACTCTATTAACTCACAGGCCTTAAGAATTACACAAATAATTACACTTTAAAAAACTTTAAAATGTACTACAAGAAGTGATATTATTATTAGGGATGATCTGGCTTTGTAGAAAATTGAATTTCCAAGATAATTGAGTTATAGTTGATTATGTGATTGTCTGATGAGCGGTGTATGTATAAGCATGGGAAGGACATGATCATCCATTCTAAGAAGCACCCTAACTTTGCTTCATTTATCTCGTTATGAATAATGCATGAATGTGGAAATGAGATTTTACGGGTATTTTTTTTCTTATTGTTTACTCATTAGCTGCACAAAATAGTATACTTAAATGAGGTTGATCAAAAGGTAAGAAGTTACTTTTCTAAGTAATTTACTTACTGGAGTAAAACTAAAAGACCTTCGTAATTAAGAAAACATTTCATTATACTGTGATTGCTAAATAAGTTAACCATTTTCTTATCCTTACACTCAGCTTTTTTTGGAGACATGCCTGGCATAAATCCCACGTAAATTAAATGGCAATGTCTTATAGCTGGCAAAGCAGAGGTTATCAGACACTTGTTAACTGAGACTTCAGGAGCTGCCAATTATCTTAATTTCTTGTGATCATTATATTTTAAAAATCTGATAAATGTGATTTACTCTCCAGATCATATTTTCCTAGGACTTATAGCTCCTGTTGCTAAAACAACAGAGAACTATCTTTCTTTTTTCGAGACAGAGTCTCGCTCTGTTGCCAGGCGCCAGGCGCCAGGCTGCAGTGCAGTGGTGCGATCTCGGCTCACTGCAACCTCCACCTCCCTGGTTCAAGCAATTCTCCTGCCTCTGCCTCCTGAGTAGCTGGGACTACAGACATGCGCTATGACCCATATACAATTCTAGAGTTCCCTCTTTTCCTTTCATGGGTGAGAAAGCCGACTTCTGGAGAGCTTAGGAGTTTCTCTGGGCTAACAGCAATATCATCAAAACCATGATCTTAGTCATTACAGCTGCTGCAGCTAACATTTATTAAGTGCTTATCATGAGTCAGGCACTCTGCTAAGCTCTTTAAGTGTATTATGTCATGTATTCCTCATGACAACTTTAAGAGGTAAGTATGGTTATTATCCTCACTTCACAGGATGAAAAATCTGAAGCTTAGTGGGAATAAGGAATTTGCCAAAGGCTACTCAACTAGTAAGCGACAGAGCCAGGGTCTCAAGCCAGGACGTTTCATGCCAAAGCTCCCACTCCTAAACATCAGGTTATACTGGCATTGACTAGTTGGTCATCAAGTTAGTGTGACAATCAGGTTTTTCACATGCCTACCACACATACTACTTGTTCTGATGCAGAGTATTTCTTTGTAGTTGCATTAAAATTTAATTCTGAGACTTTTTTGATTCCTGGCCAGAGATAATTTATGCAATTTACTGTGAAACTAAGTGGAGATGGACAAAAAAAAAAAAGTCCACTCGAACTTGCCAAGAATTGCTGCTTGGGGTATACAAGTTTGGGCATTTGCTTAGGACTGCTGCTCTGAATTCTTTGAGGGAAGGGGGAATCTGGATGCAGTTTCAGCTAGAAACAGATTTGTTTGCTGACTGTGGCCATGACAGTGTGATGAGTGAGACCTTTTTTCACTTGTCCACCTCTTGCCAATTTAAGCCCCCTTCATTACTGCCTTGGAGGGCAAACTAAAGGTCTGTGCCAAAAAAAAAAAAAAAAAGAATCTGCAAAGGTGGTTCTCTGATTGTCTCACAAAGAGTAACCTGCACAATTTCCTCCAGACGGTCTTAACTGTCTTACCGTCTCACAGACTAAGCTATGTAAGGATAAATATTGCACATTTTACATCTAAAACTGCTTTGAAAACATCAAGGTGTTTATCATCTGAATTCATACCATGGCTTTTTAGTTGTTGCTGAACCACAGAGTTATACTTTGAGGCTTTCTGGCCACATGATGGACCTGACCTTTCACCCAAGAGGTAAAAATGCCACACATCACTGCATAAATTCCAAAAAAATTTCCCCTGGTGTAAGACAGAAGCTATGATTATAGCATGGTAGGCGTAAGAGAGGATTTTGCATTTGACTAGATTCTAAATGTCTTAGTCACATGGGAGAACACACAGAACATACTGTTAAATGTACGAAGCAGAAAACAAACATGCTGATCCCTGACATGCAGGAGGAGTATATCTCTGGGTCTCTGGGAAGGCCCGTTGGGACTACCAGTAGAACATGTAATATACTGTGTACAGAACATATGATGGGCTTAGTGATGTCATAGCTCTAAGCCACTAATGAAAATCCTTATTAATTTTAGCTAAAAGTCATTAAAGCTTTATACTTTACTTTCTCTTCGCTTCCCTTATAAGGATTAGGTTTTGGCTCCCTGTTTGAGACCACTTTTGGCCAGGAAACAAAGTGTTTTAATATTTCAGGAAAATGACTGTGCAAATGACACCAGCAAAGAGCAACAAAGCCCTCTTGGGATGAAACTGCTGGGCAGCCAGCAAGGCTCAATTGTTGGTCTTATAGTCCAGTGGACTGAAATTCCTGCCTCAGTGCATGGTCGAATTACTATGTGTCATGGATATTCAGGCTTGCTTATAAAAGAATGAAAACCAAGAATGCCAAATTATTCAATTCCAAGTATCTACTGTATAAAGTATGATCTCAATTATGTTATGAGTTATAGACAAGGCTGGAAAGAAATCCAGCAAAAGCATTAACAGAGGTTATCTGCGGGCACTGGGGATTATTAGTGAATTTCACTGTTTTCATTATAGTCTTTTATCAACATTTCTAAGTTAGCATTTAGGATCAGCAAAAAAGCCATGAAAACATAAAAATTATTTTGAAGAGTATAGGCAAGATATCAACAATCTCTTCAGTCTCAAGAACTACTAGATGAATTAATCGACCACGATGGAAGCCAGTGGATGTTGTCAGTGAGTATAAGAAAGAAGAACAAAAAATGAGATGGGAAAGCAAAGAAAGAAGATGGTGGGAACAGAAGGAAAAGAAAATAAGAACCGAAAAATAGATGTGTGGAGTGAGATATTCTTGAGACCCCTCCATGCCACTCCCTGTATTGATTTGAAAAAATTCCTAGAAGTTGTTCATGTATTTAAAAAGCTGTTGTAAACTTCCCGAAACTAAAATAATGACTGATATTTACAGTCATGGAGTTTGAAGTTGGAAGGGGCCGTGGACACAATCACATGCAGTGACTTAGAAACATCCTGGTCATTGGGAGGTTTTACATTGTGTAAAAGACCAAAACATATAGACCCAATGCTGATGATATTTATGGTTCTAGTTGATTAGTTCAAATGTATGTTTACTTATTATAAAGCAAAATAATGAGAATAAGGAAGATAGTTTGGTAAACACAATGAGTGGTTATCAGGGATTATGGCTACTGGTGGCCGTATCTAGTTTATTTCTTCTTTGTTTTGGTATTAGATATGTAGTAATGAGAAAACTCTTATTATCACAGAGTGTGTTTGGTAATGAAAAGTGTTTTTACGGCTTACCTTGCAATCTTAGGATACTTATGTTTTCAACTAGACATAACCGAGGAACTTAATGATGAAGGCAAAAGCATTTACTTTGGTCGTACAACACTTATGCAATTGTTACAGGTTTATTTAAACAACTGTGGAACAACAGGTTCTGTGGGCACATTTTGAAAGCCACTAATTTAACAACAAATGGCCCTTTCTTCCAGGATTTCTTCGGTGAGAAAACAGAAGCCCAGAAGGGTGAATTAATAAATATAAGGTAATAGACTTAATTATTTGATGTGGTGTTTGCTGTCAATGGTACTTGCAAGCTTTGATAGGGAATAAAGTAGGCTATCTAACTGGGACTTTGCTTTAAGAAAATTTACTTTTTATATTTTATTTTTTTCCTTCCCTTTTCTTACAAGGGACTTTACTTGTAAATGCTATAATAGGTAAAAATCCTAGTGTGATTCAGGAAAACTGAATAAATATCTCAGGGGCTAGATATAATACATCTCTTTTGAAATTAAAAATATGTGACTTTATACCAAGAATGTTGGTTTTACCTTTTGGGAATTTCTAAATTTGGACGCAAAGGTGTTGTTGAATGTCAACTGTTCACTCTTGATTTTACCATTAGATCATGAAGTCTGGGTGAGAGAACAGCTCCCTGAGAGTTTGATTCTACGATGTCTGATGGAAGAGCAGATCTATTTTACAGAGTCTCTTCTATTTACTTTTCTTAGATGATGACTCCTCATTTTCTCTTAGAATTCAGAAGAGTTGCTTTGCATACTCTTAGGTATGCAAAAGAGTTCAGTGCATTTCATGGTAATTCCTGAAGTATCTTAACCTCAGAGTAGCATACTTACATTTTCTGAAGCAGCTAGCCCTTAGACCTTTCCTACTGCTCAGTTTTGTCTAATTACTTCTTCAATAAAAAAATCAGCTTTGTCTAATTACTTCTTCAATAAAAAATCAGCTTCCTGACATTTGCCTCTTATTTTTTCTTTTTCCTTTTCTCACTTATCTTTCTTCGTGTGTTTTTTTAAATAGCCACCTGTCCCAACATTTATTCATGTGCTGTATTAAATGTTTAAAAATAACACAGGACATAGAAAAGGCATAAATTGCACAGGCAGACTTCTTTTATTGTAGCATGGCCTTTTGCTTGGGGTAATAAGAAATAGGCCAAAAATGTTTCTCCAACAGACAAGAGTGGGTAAAAGCCAGAGGCCAGAAAGAATGAGTAAAGTCTTCTAACTGTAAACACTTCCTTCAAATTGTTAACAAAACGCTTTTGCTTCACACAACTCCCTTCCATGGCCATCTTTTAACTGGTGATTTTTTTCTTAGTGGAAAAAAGCTTTATAAAGTTGTGGGAACTGAAGCTCTAATTTCTCCTAGAAATACACGTACAAATTTTCATGGAAATGCGTAAAAGACTTTCAAGGTCTCTCTAGGGCTGACTTGACCTCTCTGAATTAGGATAACTATGCCTTTCCACACTGGTCTTCTTATTACAGGTATGCATAAAAAAGGGTAAGTAGAATAATTTTAAAATGAAATCAAATTGCATGGGTTATAACTGTCTTGGCTAAAAAACTTCAAACTCTTAAGATTTCCAAAATAAAGAAATCCAACCACAATTTCAACACCTTATTCAGTTTTTATATTGTATCCAATTTTTAATATATAATTTTCTGGTGTAATATGATGCTAAATTAAACTTTGCCAAATTTTACACTTATAAAATATCTATTCTTTTTGTTCCTTTAATGAAAACCTGTTATTCTGAGTTCACTTTTATGAGGTAGGTAATATGGTTCCTATGAATTAATTAATAACAGTAATTTCATATCACATGTAGAACTTAGCATTCATAAATATAAATATAGAAGAGTACAGAAACATACTCCTTAAGGAATTAATGGCAGAAAACAAAAACTAAAATTGCATTGCTTATAACCTTAAAATAGAATGATTTACATCAACATTGCCCAAGTCATATTTTAATGAGTTGAAGCTTTTTTTTTATGCATACATAATTAGCATACTATGATTTTTAAAAAATAACATTGAGGTGTTTCTCAAAAATCCAAGGAGTTTGAAAATGAATCTTTATCATTTGGTATTCATGACTGCTTTTGTAGGGGGAGGCTTTTCTTACATTTTCTCTTATAAGTTGCAGATGAATAAGTTACTTTATACTAAAGAGAATCACCAGCAAGTGTTGTGATTGCAAAGGCAAACGTTACACCCATGAAAAGATTCTTGACCTGAACTTCCATGACTACTCATCACCTGAGATATTTCATTCATCAGGCAGATGACCCTGCAAATAATCTGAGGGCTAACTGTGGTTTCCAAAAAGCAAATAATCATGTGTGAAAGTGTCAAGTGCCTATTTAAAGCTTCTAATTTAAAAGACCTTTTGAGAATCTGATTACTCAGAATAAGTTCTGCTTTCTCTTTAGCAAAGACTGAGTGTGTTCAAAGGCAGTAGAACTCTTCTAAGGTTGGTTTTGACTCTATGTAATCAGTGTGGACAGGCTAGAAGGGATCAGTTGTAGCCCTGAAATATGGTCTGCTCTGCTCATGTCCCTGATCAGGAACAGAGATAAAATGGAAAAAATCCTGAGAATGTTGTGCCATCACATTGGTCGAGAACATTGGCTGGCCATGGTGGCTCATGCCTATAATTCCAGCACTTTGGGAGGCCAAGGAAGGTGGATTGACTGAGGTCAGGAGTTTGAGACCAGCCTGACCAACGTGGTGAAACCCCATCTCTACTAAATACACAAAAAATTAGCCAAGCGTGGTGGCAGGCACCTGTAATCCCAGCTACTCGGGGGGCTGAGGCAGGAGAATCGCTTCAGCCAGAAGGTGGAGATTGCAGTGAGCCAAGACTACACCACTGCACTCCAGCCTGGGTGACAGAGGGAGACTCCATCTCAAAAATAAAACAAAACAAAAACAAACAAGCAAAAAGAACGTTGAATGGTCCATTGGCCTGGACCTTGCTAAGAAAAGAAACAAGGAAGCAGGATGAAAGGAAATCAGAAGAGAGAATGATTCTGAAGAGCACGTCACCTGCTGCTTTATAAAAGCAAAGTCTATAGACTCTGAGATGGCCTTGCATAACAGCAAGAGCAAGGAGCATGGGTACTAAAAACACATGATTAGAAAGGGACAGTGGACAGCAACACTTATTTATGTGTAATTTCATTTTATTTTTAATTAAAACATTTCATTTTAAGAAACTTATTTGGAACTTGAGTTATGTTTATGACAAATGAACTAGTAAATTTGACTGACCTGGCTGGACAAGGATCCAAGTTGCACTCCTGAAGCTTGGGTTTGGGTTTGATGTTCTCTGGATAATAGTGACAGTATTGGTCAGCAACCACGCGGTTGCTCCTCAGATCGTAGCACTCAGCCGATGTCAGCTGGTAACCTGTAGTATCAAACCATCCAGGCAATTTTAAATGTACATGCCAATGCAATATATTTCTTTATGCATTTTGGCCAGCTCACATCAATGGAAATTATTCCCCAATGCCTCAGTCATTTCCAGGAAAAAAGGCACATAATTGGAAGGCTCATTAATTTTTGCAGACCTCAAGTACTGTGCTTTTCTCAAGTAATCCTCTCAAATCTTAATAATTAAATAATAATAAGGCTTGAATTGTATAAAAGCTCAGCCAGATAATAAGACTCTGTGGTAAGAACTGTTCTTTTTGTTACTTTTGTATAATCCAATCATATAATGCAGAATCCTCTATCCAAAAAAGACCATCAGTATTTACCCACCATCTTATACAAGAATGCTCAATTGTCTCCTTAGTACCTGGGGCACAAGGGAGAATAAACTCCCAAACAAATAAATAAAATAAATCCCACATTGCTCCCCTTGCACGTGGGGGACCAGCACAGAATAAGGTCCCACTGACAATAAATAACACCTGAAAACATTATTTTTACCCAAATTCAACCTGAGTGGGTTGAGTTGAATAAATGGACCATTGATATTCCAACAATAGACATCATGAATCCTGTTTCCCTGCAGAATTCATAAAAATACCTCCCCATTACTGTTCCATTTTTGTTACATTCAAAATTTTCTGTCATTTTCTTTTAAAAGTCTCTTGCCAACATTTCTTAGCCTCCACCCATAAATTGTCACTGTTTAAAGAAGCCTCTCTTAAAAAAAAGTATTGTTGAGTAATAGTTAACTCTCTTCATATGTTTTATCTTTCCTACCTGCCTTTTTATTGTCATGTGGATTTCTGATAGGGTGGTAATCAAGATTTAGATTCTTGGAGTGAAAAATAAATGTACATAGAGACTTTTAAAAAATTAGGCTGTTTGTATCATTCTTACCCTAATCAATCTGCCAATACATTATCCCTAGCAGGTGGGTTGAGTGCAGTTATTGCTAAATATATATTAGGAAGCAAGATCTAAATCATTAAGGGGCTTGCAAAAGATTTTAGGAAATCAGAAGGATGTTTATGAGCCAGATTGCCAGGTTTAAGGCTGTGTTCTCAGACCACCCACAAAAATTAATTGTTCATTAAAGACCCTAAAAGAAGAGCCTTTTAAAATTTGACTATAAAGATGAAAAGCATGAAACGTAATGAAAGCAATGCATAAGAACACTTTTACTACCTAATATTTGTTTTATAAAAAAATCAAGTAGCAAAATGACATTTTAAATAAGTAAATGTATTTTCACTTTTCAATTAAATTGTACTCTAAAAGCATCTAATTTTATAACAGGCTAATCATTTTATAATTTTTCAGATAATAATTTCTACCCAGGGACATAATTTATCACATAGTAAAACACCGGAACAACAGAAGTAAATTATTAATCTGAGATGATTATTTTTCAAAATCAAAATTTGTCAGCTAAGTCTGTTGCTTCAAGGCTGTTACTGCGTGTATAAAATGAAAGGCTACAGCAAAAAGGAAGCAAATAACCCAAATCATCAGATAATCATGTTTTCTAAGGTGTTACAGGTATTTGGAGTAGGAATTTTTGCTTAGAAAAATGTCCAACCAGCTGAATCTGGAACCAGAAACAGAGAAGAGAACTTAGAGATTATTTCTTCACTAATTTTCAAACCGGAAACTTCAGCAAATTTCAATATAGAGCAGAAGGAAGGCTGAGTTCCATACCCCTTACATTTCCACTCAGAGCAGTCTTCCTTTTATCCTGGCTTCGTAAGATTTGAAACCCAGAAACATCTGAAAGCCACTGACAGTTCTGCTTCTTCATTTTGAGGTGAGGAAAATGAGGCCCAAAGAAGTAAGATACATGTGAATCTAACATCAATGTCTTTATTACATAATAAACTGTTATCAAGGTTGCTGACATTATACGCTAATAGCAGCTCTATGTGTGCATATAATTGAATTGCTGTTTCTCACAAAGCATGGTTTTCATTTTTTAAAAAGAAAAAAAAAATCCCTTACGTTCTTTCCTTGAAACTATTTCCCATGCTAGTCATTAGTAAATATATCAAAATAATATATTCCCATGGAACATCAAAGCAATTGAAAGTTCATTTTTAAACAAACCAATTTTTTTTTTTTTTTTTGAGACAGAGTCTTGCTCTGTCACCCAAGCTGGAGTGCAGTGGTGCGATTTCAGCTTACCGCAACTTCCGCCTCCTGGTTTCAAGTGATTGTCAAGCCTCAGCCTCCTGAGTAGCTGGGATTACAGGCTCACATCACCATACACCATACTCCGCTAATTTTTGTATTTTTAGTAGAGACGGTGTTTTGCCATGTTGGCCAGGCTAGTCTCGAACTCCTGGCCTCAAGCCATCCTTCTGCCTTGGCCTCCCAAAGTGCTGGGATTACAGGTGTGAGCCTGCGCACCTTCCCAAAGTGCTGAGATTACTGGTATGAGCCAGCTAAACAATTGTCTATTCATGAGAGATAGAACTAGAAACATTCTATTGAAATGCTTAAAATGTTGAAGCGACAGTTTTTTATCAACTGAGTAAAAGTACTTCATGGCACTTCTACTGACTTCTTTTATGCTAAAATTCAACCTCGCTCCATAGAACCACATTTTTCAGTGGTTTGTTTACATTGTGTAGGTGGAAAAAAACATAGGTAAAGATGAATTACATCATACAATGTTCTCCAAAAATTTATGGGTAATCATTTGCCTACATTTTCAGGTACCATCTTCTTATATCTTGTCAAGTTAATCTGGTGATGCTTATGTGGATTAGCTATTTAAAGTCAGCCAATTAACTGGCTTCCATAAAACTAGAGCTGGAATTTACTTAATGTGCTAATTTTCAAAAGAATAGACATGCAAGTTTATATCTATTGCATTAGAAAAACTTAGAAAAATGTTAATCCACAAATACTGACTCAGTTGGCAATGAATCTAAAATATTCACACACTGGTTGTTATCCTTCTGGAAAGAATTTGGTAATGTGTGCCAATAGCCACAAAAATTCTGAAATTCCGTGATCTAACAATCTCACTCCTGAGTATTTATACCAAGAAAATCATTTGAAAGGAGAAAAATACCTAGGTATTAAGTTATTCATTGTATTATACAAGTATAAAAGTTAAATAAACTAAATGATCTACTGCAGGGAAATATCTAAATAAATTATTGGGAAATCATTTAGTGCAAACATGATGCAAACACTATAATTATGATGAGCAGAAAATGGGGGAAAAAACCTTTTCTAGTAACACAAAATGCTGTTCACGTTACAAATATGATAGAGCAGAGGCAGGGAGTTGATTTCATGACTTTTCAGGAGAGATGCATTTTAATGAATAAATAAAGCAAATGACATTTCCTTTAACGCATGGATGATGGGGTGGAGTTGAAAAATAATTGAGCCTAAGCCTATAATGCAGAGATTTTTTTTCCCCCCTGGTAACAAACTATTTTCTGTAATTAAGTAAGCCTGATAAACACTCTTTAAGTGATTGCTGAATAGGTGACTTTACCTCAACCAGAGGAGACGTTTATATAAGTGAATGGACCTGCCTGCTCCAGGACCAAACTGTTGCCAAATTAGGATATTTCTACTTCTGGCCTTCTACAAAATCAAGGAAAGAAGTAAAGACTGTTTCCTCTAATGGGATTCTACAGACAAAAATGTCTTCAGCATCTTGGCGGAGGCATTTGCCTTACAGGAGGGCTGCGAGATTCCGCCCTGTTCTGAAGAAAGCACCCGGCCCATCACAACGCAAAATTTCTTCCACGCTGAAGTTACTCTATTCCTATAATACCCAAGAAATTCCTCACACAAGCCAACAGTTTCTAGACTAAGTGAACACCATTACCTCCTCCACAGGTTGCTGAGCAAGGAAAGAAATCCGTCTCCCTCCATCGGTGGATGATGGGTTGATAGAAGATGAACTGGACTGCGCTGTCGGCGGCGCCCGAGTTACGAATCTGCGGGAGCCAACAGAAAAGTACAGGAAGTAACGTGACGGTGGGGTGCTTTCCGGTCCCTTGCAGCTTTGAGCAAGAGCGCGTGGTACTGCGGATGGTTTTAGGCTGTGTGAGGGACTGCTTCGGGGGAGAAGTGGCAACGGCAGTCTCAGGTATCCTACCATTTTACCGCTGAACCGCCCTTGCATGGCCTTCGCTCTCACTTTCTTCTCAGTTCTGTTGCCACAGAACAGGGATAGCAATATCTCAGTGTGCGATTTCACTATCATCTTCTGATGATATTCCCTTCCCCTCCTTTATTTCCAACCTCTTTGGTATAATAGATAAATTATGTGGATTTTTAAATGTAGATTCAGAAATAGACAATTTGTTCTAAGAAAATTATACACTGCGGAAAATAAAAGATACTGGTTTTGGCAAAGAAAAAAGAAGAGTTGAAGAATTAAATAGCACTTCCCGTTCAGAGACATATATTGGGCTTCTGGTCAATTTAGTGATTCACATATTTGAGTGTGCAAAGTTACCAACCAGACACTTGCTAAAATGCAAATTCCTGGGCCCATGCCCAGAGATCTAGGTAATTCAAATGTTGACAGTTTAAGAATCAAACTGAAAAACACCAATTTATATTGTACAAGCAATTACTTAAAAACAATTTATTTACTTTTAAATAAAACTGGTGCTTCTGTTTACAATAGCAAAGACCAACCCAAATGCCCATCGATGATAGACTGGACAAGGAAAATGTGGCACATATACACCATGGAATATTATGCAGCCATAAAAAAATGAGTTCGTGTCCTTTGTAGGGACTTGGATGAATCTGGGAATCATCATCCTCAGCAGACTGACACAAGAACAAAAAATCAAACACTGCATGTTCTCACTCATAGGTGGGTGTCGAACAATGAGAACACATGGACACAGGGAGGGGAGTATCACACACCAGGGTCTGTTGTGGGGTGGGACTATGGGAGGGACTGTGGGAGGGTGGGGAGGTCGGGGAGATATAACATGGGGAGAAATGCCAGATATAGGTTACCGGGGGATGGAGGCAGCAAACCACCTTGCCGTGTATGTACCTATGCAACAATCCTACATCATCTGCACATGTACCCCAGAACCTAAAGTACAATAAAACAACAACAATAAACAAACAAAAAAAACTGGTGCTTAGCAGAAAGTACAACTTTTTTGTATTCTTATTTTTTTTTTTTAAGCAGGGGACATGTGAAACAAGAAGTCCTTAATGGTTCTTAAGAGTACAAGGTTGAGAAAACATACTCAAAATGAACAGAAGTGCCTTATGTCAACAATGTCATGAAGACAGAACGATACAACATTTAGACTGTTGGGCAAGGTTTGTACTATTTATTATAAGGAGGTTCTAAGGACAATTGAGAGGATTACTTCTTACTCTGCATTACAACAATTACTAAGTATCAGAGTCCAACTGAACCACCCGCCCTAAGTCTTAGTTAAGTGTTTTTAAGTCTTACATTTTCTTAATTGCTCATAATCTAGGATAAATTGATAGATTTGGTCTTCAGATTATTATAAAGATAGCCCTATTTCTGTGCTACTTAATTTAACAAGTGGATTAAACATCTAGGATGCAGGGGGAAAATAAGAATATTGAAGAAATAGGGCCAAGGAAAACTGATGGATGCTAAACTCTACATCAGTTTTTGAAGTTTAGATGGGAATATGGAAATGTTTCTCACAAAGCCTGAGAGAGATGGAAAGAAGGCAGAGACCAAACCTACAGAATGTCTCATATTACCCTGGGATTTTGAACCTTGTGGAGGTTTCACGTATTTTCTAATTAGAATAAACAGTGATACCATTCCCTACTTTAAAACAAAAACAGCTGAAGTAATAGTGTCTTTAATAAAAAAAAAAAAAAAAAGGGCACTGCCTATGGATTTCTATTTCTCATTTCTGTGTGTCAGATACAAGGGTACCTAATTGCTTGCTTAGGGATGTAGTCTTAATCAAATTCCTTGGAAAGTTATTATTATTTTTTTTTAGCTCGCAAAAGCCTCTAGCTCTCTTGGGATGTGTGGTTATCACACTGGAAAGCTTTCAGAAAAGAACTCTCATTTAAACACAAGATTCATGAAAAAATAGAAGACAAGAGCATTTGTTTAGACTCAAAGAGACGACAGTTTTTGTTTGTCTACTTTGCTTTTTTTGTTTGTTTTTGTTTGTTCGTTTTTGCGCATGTTCTTTTTGGAATGCTAACCTGAATCCTGGGAAGTAAGGGAAAAAATTGTAGCTTCTTACAGCCAAAGTGAAGAGGATAAAACTCGAGAAACCCTGTTCTAGAAACCTCCAGTCTGACACATTTTGTGTAGGGAGCTAAACACATCTGGTGTATGTAATTTTGACCTCCTTATGTTAATAAAAAAGAGTGTTTGAACCAAGTTCTTCTTCCTATAATCACAATGTTTCAACATAATGATTTCGCTCACTAACAGTAAAAGACAAAAACTTTTCCATACAGTAGACTGCACTGTCATGATAGAGCTGGAGGGCCATGAAAATGTGTGTGTGGGGTGATGGTTGAGCTTTAAGTCCATGTAAAATAAAGGAATCAAGGAGAAATTATAAACGCATGAAGACATCGTTAGGCACACAAAGGCTTTTCTAGATAAAGCACTATGAAAACACCTTTTCCTTTTTCATTGGGAAAAGGCTGTGAGCTTTGGGATTTTCCTTAAGTTTCTTTCTCTTACTGATGTAGAAACCGTTGCTTCAGATGGGCCAGCAAGCGGGCTGGCAGTCACAGGTCCCCCCCAACCTGCCTTAGCTGTTCAGTCGCTGCTCTGATGTGGACAGGCAGGTAAAAGGAAGCCACAGGTGAGCCACTACTGTGCACCTCTGAGCTGGCATCCGCAGTGTCATAGGACTTGTTCACACTGCTCTCAGGGCGACAGGGATGTCATGACTTTGGAGAGCTCGGAAATTGTGAATATACATCAGTATGTCTGCTAGGGAGACAATAACATGCAAAACTGATAAATCTGTTTATTAAACGTGTCAGTCCAAAAGACTTAGTTTTGGGCTGTTCTGGTAGTTAACAGTGACACTGTCAATGCAGGAACTGCTGTTAAGACTACTTTAAAATGCTTTTGTTATGGGCTTGCAAAGATATACAATAATAATATCTTCCTTATAGCAGTTATAGATCTATAAATACCTAATTTTAAAATAATTATTATCGTATCATCTTTCTCCTTCATATTCTGTAAACTCCATGAAGGCAGGTACATTTATCCTGCTCATCACTCTTCAGCATCATCTACAATGTCTGGCACTAGTAGGTATCCAAACAATGGCTGAATAAATGAATGCATGAATGAACAAACAATTGAATTATATACCTTTCAGTTACTTTTGGAATTTCAAACTATTATTTGTGATAAATTCTTTGATGAGTCATTACCTTTTTATATACATCTGCCAGCAGTTTCCTTGAAGATGTTGCTGATCACTTGATTTTATCATCAAATGGTAAAATTCAAAAAGGAAACTATTACAAAACAATGTTTATCCAAGAGCACTTTTTTTTTTTTTGAGAGGGAGTGTCGCCCAGGCTGGAGTGCAGTGGTGCGATCTCGGCGCACTGCAACCTCCGCCGCTTGGGATTCAAGCGATTCTTTTTTTTTTTTTTTTTTTTTGACAGAGCCTCACTCTGTTGCCAGGCACCAGGCTGGAGTGCAGTGGCACCATCTTGGCTCACTGCAACCTCTGCCTCCTGGGTTCACGTAATTCTCCTGCCTCAGCCTCCCGAGTAGCTAGGACTACAGGTGCACCACCACACCCAGCTAATTTTTGTATTTTTAGTAGAGACAGGGTTTCACCATGTTGGCCAGGATGGTCTTGATCTCTTGACCTCGTGATCCTCCCGCCTCGGCCTCCCAAAGTGCTGGGATTACAGGCGTGAGCCACTGCGCCCAGCCTCCTCAAGTGATTCTCTTGCCTCAACCTCCTGAGTATCTGGGATTACAGGTACCCACCACCATGCCTGGCTAATTTTTTATATTTTTAATAGAGACAGGGTTTTTCCATGTTGGCCAGGTAGGTCTCAAACTCCTGGCCTCAGGTGATCCACCCACCTCAGCCTCGCAAAGTGTTGGGATTACAGACATAAGCCACCACGCCTAGCCCCAAGAGTACCTTCTACCCTCCTTGGAAGGCTGTCTTTTTAGGCAGGATAGTACAGTGAAGGGGGCTTGCCAAAATGCTACTTACTATGCAACAGAGGCAGTCATCTCGTTGTTTAAAATACCTGATAATTTTTTTCAGTTTTTTTAAATGCCTTTATATATGTACAAATTATACACAACTTAATTTCAACACTCTTGTCTTCAAATATGTGTAGGAATCCCAATCCCTAGGATCTATATTTAGTTAGAATCCCCCTTTCTACATCTCTTTAGCTTTCTTTTAATTTCTGTGATATATTTTTTGATTATGTAAATAAAAACATATATGTAAACAAAAGCCATAATAGTACTATTACTCACAGATAACAAGCCTGATAATTTTAAGAGTTGGAAATGCTAAGATTAGGCATTAACAGATTAAAAGTAATTTTAAAAAATGTTAGTACCCAACTTTACCTTTACACTTTTTGTAGAGTTTTCTAGTCTTTCTAGAACTCCAGACCTCCATATTAGAAAATAGTGCAGTTCAGCCCATAGGCTCCTAGCTCAGATTTTTTTTTTTTCTTTTTAATAGAGATGAGGTCTTACTAAATTGCCCAGGCTAGTCTCAAACTCCTGGTCTCAAGCAATCCTGCCTCAGCTCCCTGGAGTTCTGGATTCTAGGCATGAGCCACTGTGCTCAGCCTACCCAGCTCAGGGTTATGATTAATGCTGCCCACAGCCCTTGAGTAGGGCAGTAGATCAGAGATGCTTCTCTGGAAACAACAGGTATAATGTTGTCTAAAGAACAAAGATGGTGGCAAAGATTTGACAAGAAGGAGATGCTAAGTGGCAAAGCAGACTACAGCCTACTTGAGGACTGTCCCAGTGGTCAGATGGGGAAGAGGGAGGACAGGAAACCAGTGACCAGAGCCGAGCTTGGTTTGGAGGTGGTAGGGAGTGAGGCAGGATTGGGCAGGAATCTGCAACTCTCAGGAGTGAAAGAAAGATGAGGAACCAGTTCTCTGTCCCTGCATCCTAAACCTCGCTGTGTGATTGGCAAAACAATGTGTGAAATCCAATGAGAAATGCAGTATATTCTAATTAGCTCAGTTCTAAACTCTTGGCATCAGTCAGCAAAAGAGGCATATTTATTGGCAGAGTCACTCCCTGTAAAAGTTGGGTAGGAAAATGAACCACCACTTACTTTTCACTTATTTTCTTTCCTGCAGTTGACTTAAACTTTTTCTCTCAAGAACACATGGCATAGGACAATGGTTTTCCCTTTAATGAGCATGGGTTGGCTGAAATGGGGAGGTTGTCTAGAAACAGGCTGGGTGTCAGGGCGAAACCAACCTGGGATCAAACGTTTACCAAAGCTCAGCTTCCAGTAGATAAAGGAATTGATTAGAGATGCTCCTCAACTTACAGTGGGGTTATATCCCAATAAACCCATCATAAGTTGAAAATGTTATAAGTTGAAAATGCATTTAATACATCTCACCTACCAAACAACCCAGCTTCTCCACATCTACCTTAAATGTGCTTAGAATACCTGTGCTGGGCTACAGTTGGGCTTTCTTCTGTTTCATTGGTCTATGTGTCTGGTTTTAGACTGGTACCATGTTGTTTTGATTATTACATCAAACTAAAAAGCTTCTGCACAGCAAAGGAAACAATCAACAGAGTGAAGAGACAATCTAGAGAATGGAAAAAAAATTTGCAAATCACACACGTGATAAGGGGTTAACATCCAAAATATATAAGAACCTCAAACAACTCAATAGCAAGAAAAAAATCTGATTGAAAGATGAACAAAGGATCTGAATAGATTTTTCTCAAAAGAGGGCAAACAAATGGTCAACAGGTATATTTAAAAATGCTCAACATCATTAATCATCAGGGAAAGGCAACAAATACTATAATATCTATCACCTTACACCTGATAGAATTTCTGTAATCAAAAAGACTAAAGATAAGTGTTGGCAAGGATGTAGAGAAAAGGAACCCCTTGGATACTATGGGTAAGAATGTAAATTGATTCAGCCATTGTATAAAATAGTATAAACATTTCTTTAAAAAATTTGAAAAATAGAACTACCATATGATACAGCAATCTCATTCCTTGATATATATTCAAAAGAAATGAAATCAGTATGTTGAAGAGATATCTGCACTCTCATGTTCCATGTAGCACTAGTACAATAGCCAAGATGTGAAATCAACCTAGGTGTTCATCAACAGATAAACAAAATGTAGTATATATGCACAATGGAATACTATTCAGCCTTAAAAAAGAAGAAAAACCTGTCATTTGACAATGTGGATGAACCTGGAGAACATTACGTTAAATGAAATAAACTAGGCCCAGAAGGACAAATACTGCGTGATATTAATAATACTTCTATGTCCAATCTAAAACAATTGACCTAATAGAAACACAGAGTAGAATGCTGGCTGCTGAGGGGTCGGGGTGGGTGTGAATTGTGGGGGAAATGTTGGTCGAAGGATATAAAACTTCAGTTAGGAGGAATAATTTCAAGAGATCTACCTACAACATGGTGGCTACAGTTAATAACAATGTATTGCATTTGTGGAAATTGCCAAGAGATAGATTTTAAGTGTCTTCCACGTAAGAAACTGATAAATATGTGAAGCGATACGTAAGTTAATTAGCTCAGTTCAGCTGTTCCACAAAGTATGCATGTTTGAAAACATGTTGGATATGATGAATATGTACAATTTTTACTTGTCAATTAAAAATTAATAAACAATAAAAGAGAACTTATTTCAATTAGACTGTTTTAAAAGACATGCCCACATCTCAAAAATAAAACTTTGCCATGCCTTTTAAAAAAAATCTTCAAAAAGCTGTTGCACAGCTCTCTGTGAAGACACATACTCATGGCCTCTACGTAAGCACCACACTGATGGCTTTCTGCTATATGTTTGGTTTATTTCACTTTCTGAATCACCTGACCATACCACCAGATCACCAGAGTAATGACCTTATCTCAAGGATGATGCTATTTTGCTGATTGTGAAGATGGACTTCAGTGTTTATAATAATGTTTATCAGGGTGAAATTGTTTTGAGACTTGGGGACGTGGCCATTTATATCCATAAAGAGGATTTGATTAATCAACTGTATATATGTATTATATACATAATGCAAAAGAGACTATACTTTGAATGCTACTGAAAGTTTAGTTCATGTGATATGTATAACTGTAACACATCATGAAAAATGATAACTAATCAATAGTAATATCTTATTTTTGGCTATTTCCCTGAGGAAAATTAGGGAAGAGAAAGTTGTTTCATTATGAAGTACTAGGAAAAAAGATAATTTTCTTATTTTTTTCTAAATATTATTAAATTACCTGGCTCATTTTAAAGTTTAAGCAAATTAACTTTAAGAATTACATAATCTATCTTAGAATAACTTTACATTTATTTGATTCCCAGTATTTTCTAATGAAGCATCGAAGATAAAGATATGTACTCTTAGAAGCAACACAGACTATTAAAAGCATTCTGGACCAAAAGTAAAGAGATGTGATTTTTACTCCTGGCTTCCCATCATTGTGAACTCAGGAAAGTCACTCAGCTCTCCTGAAGCAAAGTGTCCTTGTGGGTGTAATAGAGATGTCAGCATCTGCTCTACTTAAACAATTGATGTGTGGCAAAAATTCTTTATTCATCCAGCACTTGTTAGTGCTTATTAGGTTCTTCTTACGGAGATAGGAAGACAAATACAATTCAGGTCTTCCCTCAAGGAATACAGAGGTGGGGAGATATAGATAGAAATTTGGGGTAGAATCACAGAATATTCCTAGAAGGAGGTCTTCAAGGAAAAATAAGAGGCAGTGAAGAGAATGGAAGATGACAAGATAAGAGCACTCCAGGTAGAAGGCACAGCATCATGCAAAGGTAATGGGTTATGAGACTATAAGGTGCTGGGGGACCTGCCCATCATTCAGGGCTGAAACAAAAGGGGAAAAGTCAAAGGTGAGGTTGGAAAGGTGGGCACAATCAAGCTCAGCGAGAATAACAGATGCTGCGCTATGGATCTAACCTAGAGGCAATGAATGATGGTGAGGGGTTATGAAAGATTAGAAAAAGGGGATTTACAAAATGCACTCTGAAGGTAATATAGGCAATGAAATCAGAGGCTGGGAAATCAGAGTCCATGGTACTAGTTCAGATAAGAAAATGTACAGGCCTGCACTAACAGTAGGAGAAGGAGAAGGATGGAGAAGAAAGACCAATCTTGAGACACAGTTTGGATGAAGTCTGACTGGTGGCATATAGAAGGGAAAAACAGGGTGAATCAAAGGTTTCTGACTTATCTGGGTAGACAGTGTATTTGCAAGATTTAAAAAATAAAGATGATAAAGTAGGTTTCTGAGGCTAGACAAGTTTAACTTAGGCGTGTCAGGCTGGTGTCTCTGGGTTATCCAAGTGGTGAGGTGCAGAAGGCAACTGGACAGATGTAACACACTTGACAATGATGTGAGCTGTTCCAATGTGATATTGCTTGAATCCAGTTCTATAATTTCAGCATGTGCATTAACTCTGACAAGGCCACTAGGGAAATTACTATAGTATATATGTTCTATTTAATGGTACTCCAGGGGCTTCAAAGAATAAAGACATCTTTCACTTCTTTACTGGATTTTCTCGCTTAACGGAAATCATTTAACTACCTACAGCATCATTTCTATCGTGAGCTACCTCTGATGGCTTGTAGCTTCTTGCTCACGTTCATGTGGCTGGCGTCTGGACTGGATTAAAAAGAACTACCATGCAGATGGAAACGGAGGACAGTATTCTGGAACCTTTCTCCCTCCAACCTCACTGCCTATCGCGTTTTCTTAGATGCACTCTTACTTCCAGCTGCCATGGGGCTATCAAGCTTTAGCTTAAATCAAATGTCCTCTGGCTCCAGGTCCCATGATGAAAAATTTATGGAGTCCTGGATACATTACAAGTTTTACAGCTTTACAGCTGAAATCCTTCAGGTCCTCCTGACCTACTGAAGGAAAAAATATGTTTTATTTTATTGTGATTCCCAAATGTTCTTCTAGTGTGTGCATTTTTCCAGCAGAACGTGCACGTTGCTTCCAGCAATGTGTTTTGTATTACCTTGAAGAGTAGGGAGGCCCTGATAGAAGGAAACAACTTAGTTTTCTTGCCAGTACAAAAGAAAACAGAACTTGCCATTGGAAGCATGATGAGTTGACCAAGTCTGTGGATCATCGGTCTGTATTTCTCTTTTACTGAAGATAGCCTATATAAGCTGACAACTGTATCTTAACTCTTTTAAAAACAATCTGTAGCCACCAACTTATGACACATTGGCTTCTTAGGTGGGGTTATTTTATTATTACATAATATTTTATTAATCATATAGTAAAGATTTCCTATGACCTTAAAATATCATATGTTCTCATAAAGTCCAGGATGCAGCTAGCTCAACACCCTCAGATTAAACATTTCCTGGGTAACACACAGGCTTTCCAAACATATGTCAGAACCTAAAGTCTCTCTCTGCTCAGGAAATTATAAGTAACATCAGTTTGGATGTGGCTTGCAAAGGAGGTGTCTAAATTGGGCTCACCTTGATAATGAAATCTGCTGTAAGTGGTCCAGCCATTCTCAGTATTTCTTTATCTGGAAATTTCTGGAAGTCCACACTAGAATTGTCAACAAGAAAAGTTCCTGTGGAGCTGAGACTGTTTTCACCTTTAGCCCCCTGGAGGCTTTTGGTTTCCAGATCTGCATAATCAAACACATGAAGATGAGAGAAAGATGTTCTTGGGGCAACCACAGGCAAGCACATTCATGCAGCAACGTTTAGAGGTAGGTAAGGGGGACATCCTTCTTTATATAGCTGACAAAATTGAAATTGTGATATCAACAAAATTTACAGGCACTGCTGAGTCACATAGGAATTTACGCTGCAAATGAAATTATTTTAAAACTCATTAGCCAAGCATTCAAGGGTCCCTGTCAGAAAAAAATCTTTGACTCGCCAGATGACCTTATTTACTGCAACCCTATTCCTCTGACTAAACCAGTTCTCATACGTATCTTTTTGACTTCAGTCTTGAAGGCCCTCAGCCTAGGATACCCTCCAGATTTCTTTTTGCTCTAGAAGACTCAGGTGCATCTCTGAGTTACTTCAGTACCTATATGACTTTATATTCATGCATTAACCTGTGTTTACTTATACTTTCTGGTTACTTACGGCACTGGTGCTATTGTGCAAAATGAAGAAACAATAGTGACTTAAGAACAGGAGCTGTCATTTTCAGTATCCTCTCTTTTTAAAATCCATTTTGACACAATTCGGCTTTATGCACATATAGAGTATTTTGTAAGTGCTTAAGATAGAAAAAAAAAAACCCTTTATTTCTGGAGCATTCACATCCAGATTTGGCCAATGACAAAGCCTATGAAGCATGTTTTGTGGTAGAAAATCAGAGCATGCTGGGGATGATGGTAATTATGACGTGTGATTCAGAGAAGACTAAGTTCTCATGTGACTGAGGGGTGATTTAGAACAACTGTCTGTTGTGTTGCATGAAGAAAGGTAGATGGACTAAGGCAAATGGTTTCTAAAACTTGACAAGAACGTTTGGTTTCAGCAGAGATACTTCAGCAGAAAAATGTAGTGCTTGGGTGGGGTTCTGGGTTAAAACAATTTTAAGGTCTCTGAAGGTACTCAAGTACTAAAGCTATCTGTATTACATTGTTGTAGAGGTGGTCTGCTTGTAGTTGTCTACTGCAGGGAATACCAACATCTGGAAAATCTTGGTGTTCAATGAAATGCCCAGTGACTCTCAGATAAAGTCTGTCGAACGCTTTTTCCAGAGTAGGCCAGGCTTCCCTCCCCTACCTCAGTGCAGAGGAGATCCCACTGAAGAATATAGGGCACATCAAGGGAATACCGGAGTGAGGAAATCACAGTTGTTATCATCAAGGGAAAGCAACTGCCCTGAATTTCCTTCCTCCAGCCTTTATTCCTCAAACTTCCCCACCGGCAGTTGTAGAACCCTTTCTAGAACATGAATTAACTTAGTTTTAGAAAAATCCTGCAGGTGTAGGCCTGATCTGAGCATCTGCTTCCATTTTATCAAGAGACTTGCAGCTGTCCTAATTAAAGATTAAAGATTAACCATGGGGGTAGACTAGATCGCCTCATCTTATTCTGGTTTGGTCCAAAATATTTAAGGTTGGTTTCATACTGTACCAGCTTCTGGGAGTGAAGGGCAAAAGAACTGCAAGAGAAACAGGGTATCCTTACCCCCACATTCATTTTGCTGAATTGTACATCAAATACAAGAAAAAGAACACACAAGAAAAAATGATTTAGCTGTACATATGCTACCAGCAGTACGTTTGTTGGGACAGAAAAGCAGATTCCAGTTTTGCTTTCATCAAATCCTTAGGATAATTAAATCAAACAAGGCCAATTCTTCAGCTTCTTTGTGATCACATAATTAGGAAATCTAGGAGACCAACACATTTATAAAAATAAATTTATCTCTTAAATCTATTCCTATGGGTTCTTTCTTCTGCAATGAAGAGTCAGTCCCCCACTGGTGATAATCTTGGCCTGAATATTTTATTTCAGTATCCATCACTGCTCACAAAAGTACTGTTATTGAGTGGGGTTGTTACATCAGAAGTGAGCCCTCTCCAATTCTCAAATGGGGAATAATGAATCATTTGAATGGTAATAATACACCTACATATGTTATCTTTTGACATGTGAATACTATATTTTACAGGGCTGTTCAGGATTAGAAAAAAACTTGAATCCATAGAAGGTGACTTATCAGCATTTTTTGGTTTTGCCTGAACTGTACCTCACTTATTCCTTTACTTCACATGACCTTTCAAATCCCACCTCTTCCATTAAATGTGTTTATTTTTATTTTTAGAAACACTAAAGTAGGCTCTATTGACTTTTATGAGCTTCAATTTGTCTTCCTCGTGTTTGCCTTTTTAGCATGATTTCATTCATAATCCCATTGGTAAAAAGTGATGCTTGCTATCTAAATTTGGTTTCACAAGCATTTGCGTGAGAGGGTAGAAAGGACAGATGATAGATGGCTTTGTGGAAAACCAGGAACAATCACAGTCGAGGAGATCAGAAATGCTCAAGGAACCAACTGTAGTGAAGCCTTCAGTGGAACTGAATTTTACAGAAAATGCTACCATATCATCTCCCATCCTTTTCTTTGTTTATAGCCTATAATTTTCTTCTTGTAATTTATGGGTCTATATCTAAACAACACTAAATAATAAGAAAGAGGTGGCTCTGTACTGCTGTCTTGGCATGACTGAAGATCAATTCTTGCACAAACCCTGGAGGTGCCCTGCGGCCATTTGATCTTTGGGGTTATGATAACCATTCAGTCCTGAATCCCAGTGGCTATCTTTAAGATATGAGGGCCTGGATTTTCTTTAATGCATGGGATGCTTAATTTTACCATGATGGTTTTCTTTAAATGATACAGTGTTAAGGTTGTTCGGTGTTTCCCTGTTCCTCTGGATCGATGAAGTAATGAAACATGAGAGTAGGTAAAAAAAGAGAAAGAATGAAGGAGAGAGAGGGAGGGCTAGAAAGAAAAAAGAAGAGGGAAGCCAAAAAAAAAAAGATTGAGATTGGAAAGGAAGAAGAGAGAGAATGAGATCTAATAATCCCAAGAACATGAACATGTGCTTAACCCATGAACAACCCTTTGGGAGCATCTATTTTGTGTTTCTCAGGATAACTGTGGTTAGAGATAATTACCACAGAGGTTTCTGCCATCTCATCAGGCAGCTAAAAGATAAACAGAAGCACTCAAAATATCATATTATGATAGAGTAGAAAGATTTATATTATTGTGTTTTAATCTTTTCTGGGAACACAAAATAAATAATAATGACGACAATTCCCAATCCCCAAAGGAAAACAACAGAGTTACTTACACAAGTGATCAGGACCTTTTAAGACAAGGCGAATATGTCTGCTTCCATAGGGAATTGCAACCACAGTATCATCCACTAGAGAGAAACAAAGCAAAGTTCCAAAAGCATGTCACTTGACACAAGATTATTGATTGCCTTCTAAATAAAGGCACTGACTTACATACCTTTAAAAATGACAGTTTTTTAAGTGTTTGAAATGTGAAGGCCAATATTTAGAAATCAACATTTCCAAATTTCCTCAAACTAAAATATGACAAAGATGCTAGTTACTAGTTAATTCCTGGAGGATTTGGCCTTTTTAAAAAATAGGAATTTTAATATATTGAAAAACTGATTTATAAGTTTTCACTTTTGATTTTAAATCTGGTCTTATATGATCAGAAACACTTGTGTTGAATTAAAACATAAAAATAAATTCTAATGTTCAAAGGATGAATTTATTATATCAAAATCTGGACTTCTCTCCAGCAGAGTATAGGATGAGTAGAACAGATAAGAGGAGGGGAAGATATACTTGCACTTTCTGAACACTCCAGGGGTGGAAATCATGCCTTCTAATTCTTAAATATCCTTCACAATATCTATCCCTAATACTATATGTAGTGAGTACCCCATAAATGTTTCTTAACATTTCTCTACACACACTCTATTTTAAAATATTTTTTAAAAATTGACTGAACCACAGATCACTTTATAATGGATTTCTTTTCACTCCATTTATAAATTGAGCTTAAATGTCATTAGAAGCAGACATTAAAAAAAATTAGAGCTATATTACATGCATCTCAAACTATCATAGGCATTCTTATTTAGAACTACATTTGTAATGACAGTATCTTATCTTTATATGACACTGCAGAGTTTCACTTTCACCTAAATTATACTATTTACTCCCTTACCAAAAACTTCTGACATAGGCACAGAGGATTTTCCAATGAAGAAATGAAGTCTCTGGGAAGTATAATGCATAGTCCAAGATCAAATGGATAGGAAGGTACTCCAGAAGATAAGAGAAAGGCGGGGTTTTAAAAACTTACCAGCATATTCAGAAGCCCTGTGTGATTCTTTGTTCATACGTATCTTTTTATTTATTATTATTGTTGTTATTTTGAGATAGGGTCTCACTTATTCATTCAGGCTTGAGTGCAGTGGCACGATCACGGCTCACTGCAGCCTCAGCTTCCTCAGCTCAAGAGATCCTCCCACTTCAGCACCCCCAGTGGCTGGGACTACAGGTGAGCACCACCATGCACAGCCAATTTTTGTATTTTTGTAGAGATATGGTTTTACCATGTTGCCCAGGCTGGTCTTGAACTCCTGAGCACAAGCAATCCACCTGCGTCGGCCTCCCAACGTGCTGGGACTCAGGTGTAAGCCACTGCACGTAGCCTGTTCAAACATATTTTTTTAATGGTGTACATTATTATCCTATCATTGGAAGGATTTAAGTTAAATAAGAGAATCCCAATTGCGACTCAATTTCTCTGAACCTTAATATTATTATCCTACATTTAGGAGAATTTAGTTTAAATCAGTGAATCTCAGAAATTACCTGACTTCTCTGATCCTCAGTTTTCTTGTTTATAAAACAGGGAAAACAAAACTTGCCTCATACTATTGTTATGATATAAATATAGACATGAATCTAGACATATAAATGCGGCCTGGAACACAGCACGTGTTCTATAACATTATTTTCCTCCTTCTATCCCAAATCTCTTGAAGGACAGGGACTGAAAGACTTATTGATTTTTTATTGTGTTTCAACTCTCCAAGACCTCTAGCATATTACCTGTTGAATGAGAAAGAAGAACTATATGCTCCCAATTCCTTCCCTGCAGAGGTTACATTACCAAGTTCTCTAGAAAGTTGAATATTCTACTTATGCTAAAATCTTATAGCTGTTTTTAATGTCATACATTGTTGAATTTCAGGGAGTTAAGAGTTTGTGACATATACAAACAACAACAACAAAAAAAGTAACTATAGAAAAGGAATAACAATAACAAAAAGGTTAAGACTGGGCCTACAGAGCTTTAAATTCTTGCATAAAGACATGACTTTTTAAGTTTGCAAAAGAAACACAGAGCAGTTAAAACAATAGGACTTTCTAGAAATAGAAAGTCTTTGTTTACCCACAGGTCAAATAAAGTGCAAGTAAAAGGGAAGCTTTCTGTTTGGCCCTGCCATGCTCAGCAGCAGTCTTCTGACCCACACACAGCTCATGTGGCCTCCCCCTTGCTCTGCTGGGAAGTGACTCACATTCCACACACTGGGGCATTAATACCCTAGCTTTTGGCTGATGCAGTAATATCTGAATGCTCCCTAAACAAGACAGGGTGTGGTAACATTTGCATGCTCCCCCAAAACAAGAGAAGAACCTGCTAGAAAGTTGTTGAGGGGGAGGGCATATGGAGAAAGTAGACCAGGTAAAAGACTATTTTCTGATGCCCCTTGCACTCACCTAAGAGAAACGGAGCAAACTCAGGCTGGTACAAACTCCAGCAGTTGGCAGCACATGGCACAGAGCTAGGAAGTGCCTCAGCCTTCTCTTACACATTATTCTAAAAAGGGCTGATGGACCCCTGGCAAGTCATTAAGTGATCTGTAAATTCATTACTTTATTCCACAAATATTATTTGAGTGTCTTTTATTACCAGGCTCCATGCTAGGTAATAGGGATTCAGTGACAAAGAAGACAAACAAAGCATCATCCCCACAAGATGGTCCTGAAAAAGGGATC
Organism: Sapajus apella; assembly: GCF_009761245.1. Lineage (NCBI taxonomy): Eukaryota > Metazoa > Chordata > Mammalia > Primates > Cebidae > Sapajus > Sapajus apella. The sequence continues at coordinate 15,092,331 of NW_022436982.1, forward strand.
TAAGATAAAACACAGGGGAAATATAACATACTATACCCAACAGATGAAATTCCCAAAGCACATGCATTCATTTTTTAGGAGCCCTGCACCAAAGAAACCCATTTCACGCTGTTTAATCCAGTGTATACCTAAGGTGTTTATCCAGGAAAACTTTCTTACGTGTCACCTGTTAAAATCAGCTAATATATCTTAGAACATACTTTAAGGAACACTACTGTTAATTTAACAAAAAACAAAGTAGGAAAAACAATTAAAAATTTCATTTTCTGCACGTTCATAAAAAGCCACTTTTGAGTTGTTTATGTATTAAAACTTGTCTCATTTGCCGATAAATCCTCAATGATTTGGGACGGATTGGAAGATGCTTCTATTTGGCATCTATTACAATGTCGTACACAGAGTGTTGTAAGATCTCTCAGGATGTGGCAGCGATCTGGTGCAACACCTGCCTCCTTGGTGATGAATACCATTAGTATAGCTGGTGAGGCAGGGGCCACAATCCTCTCCCATCGTGCTAAACATTCCTCTGGGTACCCTTTCCTACAAAGGCACACTGTTCTAGGATCGAGTGCATCTGTCCTTATCTGTTCTGGCTTTGTTGACTGAACCATGATGCCATCTTCAGGACATATTTCTAGCTTATTAATCAACAATTCTAAATGATCTGCTTCAGATACCAGATAACCCCTTCCTCCATGTAATGGACAAACTTTCCACGGGAATCATAAATTCTGTCATTTCACAGATATGGGTTGCAAATGTTCTTTCTCAAGAAAATTGTTCCCAAGGATTGTACTTAAAAGAGTTATTAAAAAAAAAATCTACCTATATGTATGTCCCACAACTTTCTATATAGAACATTTTATATTCATTAAAAAATCTTGTCATGTGGATATTCCATGTGATTCACTGCTGTATCAGAGAAAGGTGATGACAATAATATTTTGCAAAGACAGAATTTCCTATTCTGATATCTGGGTTTATCTTATTTTTAGATCTATTGGTAAGTTCATGTTTTTAAAGACTCTTCCCTCTATGCCCATGGAGCTGATACATAATTTTATTTTTAAAAATGAAAAACCCATTTAAAAATACAATTGGCTACATATAAAAATAGTCTGCCAATCTTGAGGAGGTTTAAATGGTATATCTTACATCTTCATGCCAGTTTTATTAATCCTAAAATATATCCCACAAAACAAGAAGTTGGGCATTTGAGCCTTTCCATTTTCTCCCTAGTATATGATATCTGTAATTGTACAATGGAAGATATATACTGGACGGGCCAAACAAGATGCCCTCCTCATTCCCATCTGGAGAACCTCATCCTTCTGTTTGCCTAGGCCAGAAACCTTGGAGCCATCCTCTACTTCATCTTGATACCTACTCATTTAAAAAGTTCTTGTCAAAATACCCTATTTCATTGATTCCAAGAGGGACAACTTTTCCTGCTTTAACATAGGTGAAATGGGAATGCATCTCACAATCAGTAATATCTTATATTCTCTCTCACCCAGGCAATAATCTTGACATAGATTATTTTTGCCTGCACAGGTAACATCAAACAGCCAGTAGCAAACTCACAAAATGAGTGTCAGCTGCTTGGGAGAAAATTGTAAGACAATAGTAGAGCACATTCAACCTCTAGGAATCAAGTGGCTGTGGAGGTTGTAGGAAGATGAGAAATCAGAATTAGAGGTGCTTAACTGCATTCCCATAGAAGGGGTCAAAAGCTGGCTTAGCTCTATGTAATTGCAGAGCTGAATTGAGAGCCCAGCACCAAGACTTCTGCCAAACCCTCTGACAAAAATGAAATAACAGGAACCAGATTTAATATTCTGCCTAAAACAATGAAAAAGTCAGATGAAACCATGGTTTTTAAGATATTGGACATCAGGCAAACAAGGACAGCAATTCTGTAGACCCAGGAAACAAACCAGGTAAGCCTCAACATTGCCCCAGCTGACTGCCTTGATAGAGTTTCCAGGCTACAGCTTTGGAAGTGAAAACACTGGTAGAACTCAGTAGATTCCCTAACTTGAGGAGACAAAGCAGAGTCCAAGGAGACCAAAGCAGTTAGAATTTGTGGGACAAAGTAACAGATTGGAGAGCGTTATATAGAAAGACAACTCTGGAGACCCAAGAAGGTTTCCTTTAAGGATCCAGCAGCATACTAATCAATACATAAGTGTGAGGAAATTACCCGGCCTGGGGAAAGAACTACACAAAAGAATTGTAGAGAAGAGTATGTGGTGCTCATACAGGGATGAGAATAACATCTTACCCCATTAGCCAAAGTGAAAGACTTCGTAAGTCAGAAAGGTCTTGCCTCAGTAAAAGGGTACAATTAACTCTAGACCAAACATGGTTTTGGTCTTGTCTACCACATTTTAAGACCCCAAAGGATCAAACTGATTTCAAGTAACTTAACTGCTCCCAGAACACAGCTCAAGGATATTTATAGAAATACAAAAATATCTAGTACCCAAAAAGGTAAAATTTGTAATGTCTGGCATCCAGTCAAAAAATATGAGGCATGCAAAGAAACCAAAAAACACAGCACATATTAAAGTGAAAAATCAATCACTCCAAACACAGAATGGACATTAAAATAGTTACCATAATGGTATTCCATATGCTCATAAAGTTACATACTGAAAAATAAATCTCCAGATCCAGAAAATTTTACTGGGGCATGGCACCAACCATTTAAAGAAGAAATAACAGCAATCTCTTCCAGAAAAAAAAGAAGACAAGAGATTACTTCCCAACTCATTGTTTGAGGCCATTTTGTGCTAATACTAACACCACACAAAGACAATACAAAAATAATACTACAGACCAGTATCTCTCACGAACAGAGACATAAAAAGCTTCAAGAAAATACTGCCTAATCAAACCAGCAATCTATATAAAGAATAATACACCATGACCAAGTAGAGTTTATCCCAGAAATACAAAGTTGGTTCTTTATTTAAAAACCAATTAATGTAATTCATCACAATAAAAGTCTAAAGAAGAAAAACCACATGACTATGTCAGTTGAGGTAAAAGAGAATTTAATAAAATTAATCATCCCGTCATGATAATAACTCTCAGCAAACCAGGAAAGGAAGGGAACTTCCTCAATCTGATAAAAGGCTTTTATAAAAACCTACAGCTAACATCATATTCAATGGTGAGAAACTGAATGCTTTCCTCTTAAGATTGGGAATAAGATAAGGATATCCATTGTCATAATTCCTATTCATTATTGTATTGTATGCCCTAGCCAGTATAATAAGACTAGAAAAAAAAAGTGGCTTACAAATTGAAAAGAGGTAAAACCACTCTCATTTGTAAACAACATGATTGTTTATTGAGAAATTCCCAGTAATTTACCAAAAACTCAGAGGTATTGAGTTTATCAAGTTTAGGTAATACATGGCTAACAAACTAGCAATATATAATAAGAAATGGAAATAAAGAATACAATGCCAAGCCAAGCTCAGAAACATGTGTAATCCCAGCTACTTGGGAGGCTGAGGCAACTTGAATTGAGGAGTTTGGGGCTATAGTTTGCTATGATTATACCTATGAATAGCCGCTGCACTTCAGTCTGGGGAACATAGTGAGACCCCACCTCTAATTTTAAAAAAGAATATAATGCCATTTGCAATAGCTGCAAAAAATACTGGAGGTGTAAATCTAACTAAAGTATATGTGATCTGCATGCCGAAAGCTAATAAAGGCTAATCAAAGAAATAAAAGAAGACCTAAATAAACAGAGACATAAAATTCTTATACCTCATAGACCGAGTGACTTAACATGGTAAAGATGCCAATTCCTACCCCTCCAAATCAATCTGCAGAATTAACAACAAAATCCAGTAAGACTTTTTTGCAGATATGGAGAAGCAGATAGTAAAATTTATATGGAAAGGCAAAGACGCTGAATAGATGGGCCGAAATGAATTTGAAAATAAGCATAAAGTTGAAGAAATCTACCTCAACTACCTCATTTTAAGATTTACATTAAAGCCACAGTAATAAAAAAAATCGAGTATTGGTGAAGGGACAGTCACATATCAGAATAGAGTCCAGAAATAGGCCTACACAGAAATGGCCAATAGATTTTTGATAAATATTTAAGGACAATTTAAAAAAGAAAATGTTGTGTTTTCAACATTTGTTGAAATGTTGGTACTGGAAGAATTGGGCATCTATAAAAAAAATTCAACTTACCTATCAAACTTATACCTTATACAAAAAATAATTGAAAATAGGTCATTGACCTTAAGGTAAAATGCACTTCTGCAAGAAAACCTAAGAGAAAATCTTTGTGTCCTGGTCTTAGGCAAGAAGTTCTTAGACATGATATTAAAAGCACAAACCATAAAAGTAAAAAAATGATAGCCTGGTCTTCATCCAAATGAAAAGCTTTTGCTCTGTGCAAGTTAACATTAAGCAATTTTGAAGAAAAAAAGCTACTACGGAGGAAATATTTCCAAATCAAATATCCCACAAATGACTTATACCTAGAATATATAAAGAACTCTCCAAACTCAACAACAGAAAGTCAAGCAATGCATTTTTTAAAAATGAGCAAACGACTTGAACTGACACTATGCAAAAGATTAACAAAGTTCACTGTGGTAAGTAGACGAAAGTATCCGTCCCCACTGCCAAATGTGTCCTTAAATGTGTGAACTGGTGATATTATGTGGCTAGGGGGTAATTAAGGTTGCTAATGGAATTAGGATTGCCAATCAGCTGACCTTAAAATTAAGTGATTATCTTGGATGATCTGAGCAGATTCAAGATAATCACAAACATTCTTTAACATACAAGAGGCAGGCAGAAGAGGAAGCTTGAGTCAGAGAGAGATTTGAAGATGCCAAAGAATGCACATAGGCTCCAGGAACAGGAAAATCAAAATTGAAGAAAAAGAAATTCTCCCTTACAGAGAGCTGTGTTTTGCTAACACCTTGTTTTTAGTCCAGTGAAACCTATTTCAGCTTTCTGACACCCATCCCTGAACCATAAAACAATAAATTTGTGTTGCTTTAAATGATTTAGTCTCTGGTAATTAGTTACAGCAGCAATTATAAGCTAATATAACATGAAAAGATGTTAACATTATTAGCCATCAGGAAAATGCAAATTAAAACAAGTATGAGATACCGCTACTTACTGATAAGAATGGCTAAAATTAAAAATGCTGGCCAGGTGCCGTGGCTCACACCTGCGATCCCAGCACTTTGGGAGGCTGAGGTGGGCAGATTACTTGAGGCCAGGAGTTTGAGACCAGCCTGGTCAACATGGTGAAACCCCGTCTCTATTAAAAATACAAAAATTAGCCAGAGCTGGTGGTATGTGCCTGTAAAATCCCAGCTGCTTGGGGAGGCTGAAGTGGGAGGAGGCTGAAGCCCAGGAGGTCAAGGCTGCAATGAGCTGAGCTGTGATTGTATCACGGCACTGCAGCCTGAGTGACAGAGTGAGACCCAGAGTGAGAGCCTGTTTCAAGAAAGAGAGAGAGAGATGAAAGAAAGAAAGAAAGAAAGAAAGAAAGAAAGAAAGAGAGAGAGAGAGAGAGAGGGAGGGAGAGGGAGGGAGGGAGGGAGAGAGAGAGAAAGAAAGAAAGAGGGAGGGAAGGAGGGAGGGAGGGAGGAAGGAAGGAAGGAAAGAAGGGAGGAAGGGTGGGAGGGAGGGAGGGAAGGACGGAAGGAGGGAGGGAGGGAGGGAGGGGTGCAGTATATCTAGATTTGGGTCACTTCTCACCATTGCCATAGCTACTGGTCCAGTCCAAGCCATCATCATCTGTGGCCTGGCTTAGTGTAATATCTTTCCAAGTACAGCTCCCACTTCTACAGCTGGCCCCACTAGTCTATTCTCAGTATAGCAGAAATCTGATCAAATCATTCCTCTGTTCAAAATCCTCCAACGACTTCCCATTTCATTCAGACTTACAAAAGCCCACAATATCTGCACCATTCTTCCCTCTGCCTCGCATCATTTTCTCTAGCCTTTTTGAAACTCACCTCATTTTAGTCACACTGGCTTCTTCGTTCTTCCTGAAATATATCTCGAATGCAAATACCATAGGATGTTTGCGCTTGCTTTTCTCCTTTCCTAGAATTTTCTCTTCCCTGACTTTGGCATAGTGACCTCTTTTCACTTCCCTCAGATCCTTGTTCAAATGCCATGTTATCAGTGAGTCCTCTCCTTACTAACTTACTGAAAATTGCAACTTCCCTGCATCACTGTTGGCTGGCAGCCTACACCCATTTCCTGTTCTTCTCCTGCTCTGCTTAATTTTCCATGGGTCATATCACCACATGACGTACATACATTTTATTATTTGTCTGTCTCTCATGCTAGCATGTAAGTCCCATGAAGATAAATGGATTTTGTCTGTTTTGTTCTGTGCTGCATTTCCAGCACCTAGAACAGTTCCTTGGCACATAGCAGGTGCCCATTAAACATGTGCCGTTGAATGAATATATCCTTGAGTGGCTTGTGAGGATAGTCGGAAGCAGCCAAGGTAAGTGGAAATTTCTTTAATGCTTTGCGCTTTCTTTAAAAAATCTGTATGTATTTTGCACTTCATAACATAGTGGCCTGTGTTTTATTATAAGCATACTTTACCTTAAAATCTTTGAGCTAGAATGATAGTCCAAGGACATGTATACCCATAGCCATTATACACCAGCATAAGCCACAGTCTGAGAAGCCACATTCTTAAGTATTAAAAGCTTAATTTTATCTTGACATAAATTAGTTAAGTGGCCTCCCCATGCAAGGAAGGTAGAGAGAGAGAGCGCTTTAGGATCTCCAGGTGATTTCAAAGCATACAGATACAGATGAGAGCTCTGCAAAGCTGCAAATGTTAAATTAATAGCAAATAGGCTGGCTCTCACTCTAAGAATATTCTTTATACTTGGAAAATACATAATAGAGTGTAAGTCAATAAATCTTGTGAGAAAATGAGCCTTTAAATTTGAAGAATCAGAGGCAAGGTAATGTCAGCTCTATTTGACTATTTTTGTTGGGCTAGGGGAGTTGAGAAGTTACCAGGAAAAATGAAAATGGTGAGTGCTCCCAGTGGGCAGTCTTTCCCTTTACAGAAGGAGAAAGAGTACTTTTGTGAAGGAAATCTTGCTCTGTTTTCACTGTCTGTATTTGTATTAGGCAATTACAATGGCAACTTTATATGTCTTTTTATTAAAAGACAATTTTATAATGCCTTTTAATAATGGCAATTATAATGTCTTTTAATAAAAAGATGATTTTTACAAATTCACCAGCAAATGGCAGCCATTGGATAAACTTCTACTTCTCTTTATCCTTCTGGCACTTTCTATCATGGTCTTTCTCCACTCTCCTGTTTTTGCTTTGTTCCTCTGAGGCTTGATAACATGCAGGGGGAAAAAAAACTTGGATATAAGCTCAGAAAGAAAATGAGTTCAATGTGGGGAATCTGAGTGCCAGAAGTTCGAAGAGAGCATGTGGCGAACTGACGGTGCCTTTTGGCAGAAGACAGGGGAGAGATCTGGCAGGACTCCTCCAGGGTGGAGAACTGCTCACCTGGCCACTCTGCTGGGCCCTGCAGAGCAGCCTAATCTTCCCTGCCAGTGGGTCACCTCACAGTCTGTAAGCACAGGATGAATGATTCTTCTAGGGTGGAGAAAACATAAGCGAGGCAGTTTGCTCCGCATCTGCTATAGATTGTGGTGAGTTGCATGCATACGCTGGGCTTTATTGATATCAATCATTCTGTCATGAGGCATCATCAGTGCTAAGGTAAATGAATCAATTACATTTTGTCATTATGTATCATCATCAGGTTGTGTATGATATAATTTACCCACTGGCGGTCTTGAACAGGGCACTTTTCATTGTGGTACTTATTTGCAGACCTGGAGATGACACAGGGCTCTCAATTAGCTTCAGTTTGTTCCTTTGGAGCTTCTCCATCTTTGTTTTGTGATTCAGGCCCCAGTGGTCACCCATCCCTCCGTAACAGTAGGGTAAGGGGAACGTTTATCTGAGCAGGGTAGTCTAGCTCCTCTCTGACAACAGGAAGGTATAGGCATGAGAATAAAAAAGGATCTTTACCATTAAAAACATGCTCCCAGAACACTATACAGCCATTGCTGCACGCATGCATGACATTCTCTTTCGTATCTAACAGTAATTCCTAGATTCCTAGATAATGACACTGATTCAGTTACATAACAGAAATAGAGAGATTTTAACTCTTCTAGCATTCCTTGAAGATTTCTTAAGAATGATCTTCTAAATGTAACTCTTTTCTAATATCCAACCATAATTTATAAGAGAACTATGACTCTATCCATTTCTGGTTTCCATCTTCTAACTTTAGAAATTTTTCACTTATAGAAGAAGCTACCCACATACAAGACCAAAAAAAAATGTTCGCCTGAATGGTTTATATCAATGTCTAAGTTACCTCATTCTTCATTCTATCTGCCAGAATATTTTAAATTTTCTTATTTATTTATTTATTTATTTATTGCAGAATTACATTTTTCATTGCTTCCAAGGGAGCTAGAATGTGGAGAGTTCCCTAAACTGGTATCTCCAATTTTTCATGTGTTTAGAAGTCCCCACTCTTTCTTTCTACTCCCTCTTTTTACCTCAAGCCTAATCCTTTGGCAAGCTGATTTTGAGGATTTCTGAGAATATTTCTCTACTGTATACCACAACAACTGCAGCTGCCTTTCTTCTTGACCTGTAAGTCCATTTAAAGCCCCAAACTCCCCATACGTCAATTGTTTTCCTCCAGCTAGTCAACAAGTAAAGATAACAAAACACACTCAGTAAAGATATTAATTCTCATTTCCCAAGCCAGAGAAACAGGTGGAAAGAAATACTCAATCTGGGATCTATTGAAGGATTCTGCATAGTAGCAAAATCTGGAGACAATATGCCATGCAAGTTCCAAATGATTCTAAAAATGCATGTCCTTTAATATAAGGGCTGTCTAATTTCTATCTGTATCTGCTGCAGTGCCCAGGACAGTGATTGTCACAGAGGACTGTGTATCATAAAATGCCTTACATTAATGACTCCATTGCTGGCTTAGGGACTATGAGGACTTGTACAACCTATCCTCTCAGGATCTGACTGAGTAGACATCTGAGGCACCTTCCCTTGATCCATCTATTTGCCTTGCAGATGTGCCACCATGGAGACTATCAGCAGGGCTGTGACCAGTCCAAAGGAACAAGTAAGTGCTTAGGCTCTGGAACCAGACTCTGAGCTCAAACCTTGGCTTTGTTACAACTGTGTGACTCTGTACAAATCCCATAATCTGGCTAAGCTTCAGTTATCTCATCCATAATATAGGAATTAACAGTACTTTGCTCATGAGGTTGTCATAACAATTACATGAGATGATTGTGTGAAGTTCTCAGCAAGTACATGTATAATTATCACACTTTTTTTTTTCTAGTATTAAGATATCAGGACACAAAGGTCAATAAAAAACTTCACATAGGCTCAGCACAGTAGCTCATACCTGTAATACCAGCACTTTGGGAGGCCGATGCAGGTGGATTGCTTGAGGTCAGGAGTTCAAGACCAGCCTGGCCACAATGAAACCCTGGCTCTACCAAAAATACAAAAATTAGCTGGGCGTGGTGGCATGCGCCGTGATCCCAGCTACTTGCAAGGTTAAGGCAGAAAAATCGCTTGAACCTGGGAGGTGGAGGTGGAGGTTGTAGTCAGCTGAGATCACGCCACTGCACTCCAGTCTTGGGGAGGGCATGAGACTCAAAAAAAACCCAAAACCCAAAAACCAAAAAACCAAGACTTCATGTAATCACTGTCCTATATTAATTCTGAAAGAAGTTGTTTTAGCACTGACCAAAGGCCACTTTGTAAATGAAGACCATGTGATTTCACAGTGACAGGAGTAAATTTGTGCTGATCTTCCTACTCTCCCTGCTATCTTCCACCAGGAATAACACACTATACATCATGCAGGAGCTGGGATACAGTCTGTCCTCATGTTGGACAGAAAGGCTCATGTTTGCACAGAGAATACCTGTAGCCCCAAGTTTGGTTCACTCCTGATGTGCCTCAGAAGGATAGGTATTCCATTTGGGACTGCCCCTGGTGACCTGACTTGTCCCACCTAAGCTATTTCACATGCCAGAGCATGAACGCCTTCTACATTTCCAGGTTCCTCATCATTTTGGTGGAGGTGTTGTTCCCTGGCTGTTTAGTGGGGCCAGACGTAAACCAGGGGAGGATAACAAGTCAAGAAGTCAACAACTCCAAAGGTCACTCCATCTCTGTGTATCTTACATTTGGTTGCGGAGAGCTGGGATTTATACTGCCCTCGGACCAGCCGGCAGGTGGACCCATCTCCGTTGCAGACCCCACAGTTATCTTCCTTGATGGTGCTCCCCAGCTGGTGATCACAGCCAACAATCTAACAAGAAAGAGAGACGTGTAATTCAGCCAAGCACCTACCAATGGCAGAATCCATTATGAGGCCAATCACCACGAAATTACCCTCCCTTCATCCCTGAGGGGCCTAAAACATACTTCCTATGGAGGGGACTGAATTCAACTGGAATTTGAATCAAGCTAAGAAAGAAAAAAAGTTAGCATGGGTGAAGATGTTTTTAAAGTTTGGATACACAAACAGAAAGAAGGGTAAAAGAAAGAGAATGAGAGAGAATAGGGAGCAGGGTACGGAATGATGGGAGAAAGTAAGAGAGACGAGAAGATCCTGAATTACTGGATGTTTTAGGGCCTTAATTCAAGAGTAACTCCTGTGTTGGTAATTATGATTCACCCAAATGACAAAAACTACAACCAAGAGGTAACAGTAGCAAGAAACATTTTATAAATAATCTCCATGTTCCACATGATTCCTTAGAATATAAGCTGCATAAGGGTGGGTGATTTGCATGTTGAGGTAATTAATGTATTCCAAACAATGATAACAGTGCTTGGTCAATCGGAGGCCCTCAAAAAATATTTGCTGAGTGATAATAAAAATACTTCCTTAGGCTGGGCACGGTGGCTCACCCCTGTAATCTCAGCACTTTGGGAGGCCAAGGCAGGTGGATCACGAGGTCAAGAGATCGAGACCATGGTGGAAACCCTATCTCTACTAAAAAATACAAAAATTATCTGGGCGTGGTGGTGTGCACCTGTGGTCCCAGCTACTCGGGAGGCTGAGGCAGGAGAATTGCTTGTAACACGGGAGGCAGAGGTTGCAGTGAGCCAAGATTGTGCCACTGCACTCCAGCTGGCTCCTGGCAACAGATCAAGAGTCTGTCTTTAAAAAAAAAAAAAAAATTCTTCCTTTTCTAGCTAGCACTCCAGCTTAAAAAGGAGAAGAGAGTCAGCAAACAGATACAAATTTAGTGTATGTATCTTAGTGAGGAAGAGGAGGGTTGCGTGAAGGGCAGCAGAGATACACACTACTAAGACCCTGTCATTTGCCTTATCCTGTCCTGTACCAGGCACAGTACAAATATCTCATTCATTCTCAAAACAGCCATGCAAGAAAGATATCCCCGTTTTATAGTTGAGGCCATGAATCTTACCCAAGGTCACTTAGCTAATAAGCAGCCAAATGCTAAAGACTTCTAGTAAAATCTTTACGCCAAGTCCAAATCAGGCTTAACAACATCACAGGCTTTTATAGAGCATGTGGGCAATGCCATTTGTGTCTTTACTCTTTGTTTTCCAATATCTTAGTTTTAGAAATTCAAATCCAAACTATGCCTGGTTGTATGGCTTATAGTTCTAGTTAGATCAAATACGGAAAGATTTATTCCACTCCCAAACTCTTTCGATTACTGTCTCTGACAAAATAAAATGAGAATGGTAGTGACAACTGAAGTGACTTAGGTCTTCTCTTCACAAAGTCCCCACAGTTCGTCCTGCCTTTCAAAAATCTGGTTGTTAATATGAACAGAGGCTTGAAGCTTGCTTTTCTTTTTTATTCCTTTTATTAATAATTGCAAACACATGCTTAGGCAAAGGTTCAAAAATATAATTATTTAACATTGTGTTAGATATGCACTCTATTTTTAAAATGTGGTAATGTGTATTTTTTCATTAACAACAAATGAACATCTTTTAAAAACAGATGAAAAGCAACAACTCCTTCAATAACTGTTCTTTTTTTTTTTTAATGTGCAAAGATGTCAGCAAAACATGGTGCTGAGTTCTAAAGTGAGGGGCAAAGGCAGATGGGCTCTATCCCTAATGTTCACTGTAGCCGAGGAGCAGCTGATCTCAATCTATTCAGAGGCTGCCGTGAGGCCACTGCAGGATGCAACCAAGTTTCATCCCTGCGGTATCAAGCATGTGCTGGCTAGGACTTTGGTACTTCTAAGTAACTGCGGTAAAATTATTTTCAACATTCATATCTGTAGATGGGCCCGCCCATGAGCTGATCAATTCTGTATTCACCCATATTCTGAACACTGTGTGAAATGGGATTACAGAAGTACTTTATAAAAGAATTCATTTAATTGTTTAAGCAACATTTATTGAGAACTTGCTACGGGCCAGGCACTGTGCTAGGAGTAAAATTCAATAGCGAATTTCAGCATCTATGGGTCCACTCTCAAGAGACTTTCCAGTCTACTGGCAGAGGGAGATAGTGCTCAAATCATCTCATGCAATAAATGTAAAATGATAATTATGATAAAAGCTATAAAACACAGATACATGGCACCCTGAGAGCATAATATATGGAGAATTTAATTTGGTTAGGGAGGCAAGAGAAGATTTTCCTGAGGAAGAGACTTTTTAGAGCTGAGATGTGAATGAAGAGTCAGAATGAACAATGGAAGGGAGGTGTTGCATAAGGCTCACCACATCCTTTAGGAATGTCTGGATACCAACTAATGGGAGAGGAAGCAAAAATCAAAGTTGGCCAAAAAAAAAAAAAATCAGAAAATGGATAATCTACTTGCCCTTGAGGGACTGAATCCTTTGAGAAAGCATGGCAGTTTTAACTGAGGTAGCATTCAAAGCATTGTCAGAACTCTACTGTGGTTGGGGTTGTTGGGATTGAAGAGGATTTAATCTGACAAGATCCTTGGCGACGTAGAAGGACAGCACGGACAGTGGGCACAGGAATTTCCACTCTCAGGCATCCCAGATCTAACTGGATTTACTCCTTAAACTACAAGAATTTCAGGTTTCTCAAAGGATTTAAGTTTCTCCGGAAAATTTTTAATGGACTCTGATGCCTCTAATGAAGCCAAAGGAGATAATCATGAAAATCTCTCTCTAATCCTAAAGATTTCTTATGGTTCCAAAACCATTTAAGAAAAGAACAATTCAGCTTCACAGATCCAAAGTAACAGATATATTAGGAATAGCTAAATAGGAGGTGACATACTTTAAGACTAACTTGGCTAGATGCCTGACTTAGCGCTCTCAGTGTGGGTTCATGGACCCCGGGATATGAACCAAATCAGTTCTAAATGGGCTTTGTTTAGCTTCAGGATTTAAAAGACAAACATCTCCCTGCAAATGAAAAATTTAAAAGACAAACATCTCCCTGAAAAATGAAATGAAAAAAAATTGTTTTTTTTCTTCCTTTTCTCTATATCGATTCCTTTTCAAGATGCCAAAATCTTCTAACTCAATTATTTTTAGAATGTGGAATACTTTATATCAGATAAAATGTTCTTATTTTGGTCCAAGTGGAAATCATTTGCAGGGATATCAGGTTAATCATACTTGACATATCTTAATCTGTTGATCTTGAGTAACTGTTAGATTAATTAAAAATTAGGCCAGATGCAGTGGCTCACGCCTGTAATCTCAGCACTTTGGGAGGCTGAGGTGGGCAGATCACGAGGTCAAGAGATGGAGACCATGCTGGCCAACATGGTAAAACCCTGTCTCTACTAAAAATACAAAAATTAGCTGGGCATGGTGGCACATGCCTGTAGTCCGAGCTACTTTGGAGCCTGAGGCAGGAGAATCTCTTGAACCCAGAAGGTGGAGGTTGCAGTGAGCCAAGATTGTGCCACTGCACTCCAGTCTGGCAAGAGAGCAAGACTGTCTCAAAACAAAACAAAACAAAACAACAAAAAACTTAATTGTTAAGACCTACTATTAATAGCAGAGATAAAAATAAATAGAAATACAAAAATAGGCTTAATTGGCCCTCTGTACACATGCTATTATTTTTTGCCTGGAATGCTCTTTGCCTATTCTTTATTTGGCAGACTCCTATTTATCCTTCAAAGCCCAAATTAAGTGCCTCCTCAAGAAAGACTGTCCAGATTCCAGAGGTAACTCCCTTATTGCTGTATGTTTCTATAGCCTTTTGTTCATACCTCTATGTGGCAGAGATTGCTGGTTGTCATCCAATATCCATCTTCTCTTACTTTTCTTGTACTGGACCCCAATTTTATCTGGGTTAGCATTACACGTAGTTAAAAGAATGCATTTCTCATTGGTCATGAGACCAAATCATAATTAGTGAAATAAAAGTGGAAGTGTTGTGTGAGGCTTCCGGGAAGGCTACCTAAAAGAAGTTGACTTAGCTGGAGAATGCTTCTTCTGCTCTCTGCTTTCCTACCTTCCTACCGGCTCCAGTAGCCATCTTGGAAATGAGCCAATCTTGAGAATGGAAGCCTTGCACTCAGAACGGCAGAGCAGAAAGAGAGAAAGATCCTGGTTTCTGAACCATACTTGGACTGATTACATCTTTTTTTGTGAGAGAATAAATCCTTTATGTGTCTAAGCCATTGTTATTTGATATATATATATATTTTTTTACATATACCCAATTCAAATTGTTATATAACTTACATTGAGTTTACTCTATTAACATGTCTATCTCCAAACAACACCCTGGTCTACCTGAGAACCTGTGTTTTACTAATCTTACTGGTATTTCTGCTGATCAGTCCAGTATCAGACATTTGAGATGCATCATGAATGCTGGTGAATCAATGAAACACATAATGGTTTGCTAATAGTTCCAATGTAGTTTACAGATAGGCGACCTTAGACTGCAGCCATTCACATACGAGTCTGCAAAAATGTGTGCATGCATGTGTGTAGGCATGTATATGCATGTGTGTTTTTAACTGTATACACAGAGAAACAGACATACCATAAACGACAGCTAGAGGCCAAACCTAAACCTCTGTCCTGATGCACAAACAAGAATTACTTTAAAAGGCTATTATTTTTCAGAGATTTTTTCCCAAGTGCACCTATGTTAATTATTAGAGAAGTGTCATAGAAGGCAATTTTTCAGGTCACTGAGTTCCTAGACCCACCCCATTCTGGACAAAACATTTAAGTGAGATAATGACCACTCGTAACTTTGGCAACTGCCATGAAATTTTTTTGCAAACGGTAGAAAACTGACTATTTTGGCCTAATACAGCTTATTTGCACCTGCTACGAGGTGTCAGCTGGATGCAGTGGTCTGATGCCATCCTCATCCAAAACCATTGCACAGTGTTGCTTATTTTGTGATATTTTAATCTCAGGTAACAAAAAAGTGAGTAGCTCCAGGAAAAATTTAGAGAGAGGCAAAATAGCACCCTGAAACTTACCAAGATTGATAGTGTTTTCATTGTGTAGCCACCATTAGTGGGTTATCAAGTTCTGCTTTTATATCTTAAATGTATGCTTTTTGTACCCTCTCTTATATACATATATGTGTACAAAGATACGCAGCCCCTTGTCTTATTTTTGAGTTGAGCAAACACACTTAACACTGCTGATTTTTCTTTATTCTTCTTTCAGATTTACTAAAGGGAGGGAGAGAACTGCTCCCCTTCCCCCTGCCAAAAAAAAAAACAAAAAAACTAGGATCATAGCATCCAATCCAAGTTGGCTCATAGACTTAGCATGTTGTGCAGGTTTTAGGCATCAGGCCTGCAGTATGTGCTGCTAGGGGTTTCTTCCTTCACTTTACAGAGCCGATAGCAAGAGAACAGGCAGAATGCAAGACTGAAATTCTCTAGACACTGAAATATGTATAATAAAATGTCTTCATTAGTAGCCACAGGAGAAAGAAAGATCACCATGCTAATAATTTGGAGCACATAAATAAATATAATCCATAAGCAGATCTCATGCCTCAGACTGACATTCTTAGGATGGGTTCACACTGGCTTCATTTCAAATGGTTTCCCATAAGGACCTCAATCTAGAATCAAATACTGAGCCAGTGATGTCAGGCTTTTCTTGATCCAACACCATGAGGTAAGAAACTTTTAAAGCCTTCTATTTTCAGCACTGGGAAAGACAAATATGGAAAACTAAACTGTGCAAATCTGATCATAGCTGCTCTTATTTATAATTATTTAATTCAGGTAGAACTTTACGGGTAAGTGTGATTTACACAGATTAGCCTTTAATTACTATTTTAATAAATAGGGGAAGGAGAGCATTTCTAACCTCAACCTCAAAAGATTTACATATTCATTAATTTGTTTATGCTTAACCTTTCATTAAATAAAAAGATGTATAGCATATATATACATATATATATATACACACACACACACATAAAACAATAAAATTTTAAAAAACCAAATGAGTGAATGGATTAAAAAGAAAGGCAAAGGTAAGAAAGATAAAGCTAGAAATGGGAAAACTACACAGAATGTGCACAATGCCATACTGTACAGTTGCTACATGTGGAGGGGTAAGGTCACATCTGGATTTGAGCTTCCTAGAAAACCTGAACACATGAGCAGTTATAAGGGTCACAGATTCTACTGGATCTTCTAGAAAATGTATGCAATAATGTGTTCTTTATACTAGACAATAAATATTTGTGTAATAAATGAATAAATCAAAAACCAGCTCAGGAGCACCATAATTAAAGTACCAAAATAATAAACATTTCTTTTTAGTCTTCTGAAAGACAATGTCATATAACAATGTCCCAATAACATCTGAGCAAATAAATACATGCAGCTTCAAGGAGGTGGCTCTCAATAACCTTTGATGAAGCCTAATGGTCAGGGGACATTTGATAAAAGCAAATTTTATGCCCAGCATGGTGGCTTACGGCTGTAATCCCAACACTTTGGGAGGCCAAGATGCGTGGATCACTCGAAGCCAGGGGTTTGAGATCAGCCTGGCCAATATGACAAAACCCATCTCTACTAAAAATATAAATATTAGCCCGGTGTGGTGGCACACACCTGTAGCCCCAGCTACTCAGGAAGCTGAGGAATGAGAGTTGCTTGAACCTGGGAGGCAGAGGTTGCAGTGGAGATGGTATCACTCCACTCCAGCCTGGGCAATGGAGAAAGACTCTGTCTCCCAAAAAAAAAAAGCAAATTTGAAGAAGCCGAAACAAATCATCCAGGTAAAGAGCATTATGACGGTCTGACTGAATGCAAGGGGAGACTTTGGAGCACTTAGGGCTGGGCTGGCAAACTACGGCACATGTGCAGTGATTCCTCCTGCCAGGACCACAGGAAATGTTACTTAGCTGCGGCATTCTCTGTCACTGAGGTTTTATGTAGATCCAGATCCTTAAAGACACTAGGCTCTAGAAGCCAAATCCAATAGACTATAGTTGTCAAATCAGGAAACTAAACCCACTTACCATTTCAGAACCAGAGAAAGGAATTGGTAGCCTACCTGTTAGACAATTATCCATAGATATTATTCCCCTTAAGATCTGAATGATTTCAAGTTCAGATAACACTGAGGTTCAGAGGAGATAACTTCCCCAAGGTCACATAGCTGATTAATAACTAAACCAAAATTCCACCTTGAGTTTTTTTTTTTTTTTTTTAACTATAAATTATAGTCAGATTCCCATTAACCATGAAAAGGCATGCTATACAATATTCATATGGCAACAGTGAGTGGTAATAAGAAGTTTGAGTATTCTAATCCAGATCACTACCACTAGAGCTACACTTATGCACAGGGACGAACAGATGGTTTCATCTGTGAGCTGTGACTGAAAAGCACATATAGGAAGTGAATGGGAAGATGCTATGCCCCTCCTACCCCTCCCCCTGCCACACAGGCAGGCATATATACCTCTCTCATGCTTTGTTATCGGTACCAAAATTTCCTTTTACACACTTGCTTTTTTTTTTTTTTTTGGTATACAACTAAGGTTTCCAATATGAGAAAATAGGATCCCCAGTAATTCACAAAGGTGCTAACAGTGCTCTGTAAGCTATGTTTACTATTTCTAAAAGCCTAATGGAAACATATTTACCTGCAATAAAACTAAAACTACATAAGGTCACCAAAACACCAATCATCTCATTATACAAATAAGCTAATCCTGATCTTTACGGTTTTTATTTTTTAATTGCAAACTCAGGTCTTCTAGCTATAAAATGGGAAAACAAATTATTACTTAATACATGCAGTGTTTTGAGTAGATGGAAACTTCCAAGCCACAAGGCCCATAGGAAAAAAAATAATAAAGGGCTCCTTTGTGTTAAAAAGTTGGGAACCACTGGTTTAGTCCTTTGTTTATTGTTCACGCTTGGGAGGAGTAACACGTGAAGTTGCTGATTATACTTAAAATAAACCAAATCAACTGAGCATAAGGCATCATCCTGGCTGTTATGGTGCTATGGGGAATACCTGGAGGTGGTAGGTTTGGTCTCAATCTAGAGTGAGGTGTTTAATCAGCTTATTTCCTCAACACAGGTGAGAGTAGAACAGGAGTAAGATCAGTATAACTGAAGATCAAAGGGGCATGTAGGAGGAGAAAGGAGGGAAACCTACTTACAGAAGGAAATGTGAACTAGTGTTGGCCAAAACTTGCTATTTTTAGATATATAGCTTCTCACATAATTCTTGTAATAACCTTAAAACCAGCTAAAATTGTGTCTATTTCACAAAAATAAAACTGAAACTTAGGTTGCCACAACTTGCCACAAATCGCTTTACTAGGATTTGTTGTCACCAGACTTGAAGTCTAGGCTGAATAGCACTATGTCCATCAATGAGCATCTCTCCAGTCTATATAAGATACAATGTTCCTCTTGAGGTTTAGATGGCAATGAAGGAACACATAGAAGGAGGATACACATGCGTCTGTTGACCACACCCTTTGCCAAAAGCAACAGCTTCCTACAGCTCTAGGTACCGAGATTGAGCACCAGGAAAAAAAAGTGAAATCTTTGCAAGCAGGAGCTTTCAAAGTATATATATATATATATATATATATATATTTTTTTTTTTTTTTTGAGATGGAGTCTTGCTCTGTTGCCCAGGCTGGTATGCAATGGCATGATCTCTGCTCACCACCACCTCTGCCTCCTGCGTTCAAGAGATTCTCCTGCCTCAGCCTCCAGAGTAGCTGGGATTACAGGCGTATGCTACCACGTCCAGCTAGTTTTTTCGTACTTTTAGTAGAGGCGGGGTTTCACTATGTTGGCCAGGCTAGTCTCGAACTCCTGACCTCATGATCCACCTGTCTCAGCCTCCCAAAGTGCTGGGATTACAAGCATGAGCCACCACGCCCGGCCTGAAAGTATACTTTCTTTCAGGAGTTTTTCTTTCTTTTGAGAGAGTGACTCAATGGATAGAAAACTAGTTGCCTGTGTTCTATAGCTACATACACATGCTAAAGGGAAATACTGGTAAATACTCACAGGTTATTAGCCTAAATAGATGAGGTGCATGAGCTCTCTTCTATGCCGTTAATACACCACTGTGTGAAAACATTACGTGAAAGCATTAACTCCCTTTCCTCCAGGCAAAGATTTTCCAAAGGAATCCTCCCCATACCTGGCATTCTGTCTTCTGTGGTTTGGCAGTCACAGCTAGGACTAGCACATGTCCTTGCAGGTTCACCAGACCCTTACAACAGCCCACAACATCCTACAGCATCTATGAGACCGACCTCTCTGACCTCAGTCCCTCTGGCTCAGTCTCTTTGTTGCTCTTTGAACACACCAAACACTTTTTCTCATCTTAGGGCAGCCCTGGTTGTTACCTCCCGCTGTAACACTTCCTCAGACATTTCTACAGCAGTTATCTGACTCTTCGAAGTCCTTGCTTGAGAAAATCAGTGCCTTCTCAATAAGACCTACTTTGATCAGACTATTTAAAGCTGTATTTCTCCTGAGTCATAATATTTATTTTTTAACTTTTAAGTTCAGGGGAACATGTGCAGGATGTGCAGCTTTGTTATATAGGTGTGCGTGTGTCATGGGGCTTTGATGTACAGATTATTTCACTGCCCAGGTACTAAGCCTAGTATCCAATAGTTTTTTCTGATCCTGTCCCTCCTCTCACCCTCCACCTGTCAGCAGGCACCAGTATCTGTTGTTCCCCTTTTTGTCTTCATGTGTTCTTGTCATTTAGCCCCCATTTATAAGTGAGAACATGCAGTATTTAGCTTTTTTTTTTTTTTTTTTTGCTCCTGCGTCAGTTTGCTAAGGATAATGGCCTCTAGCTCCATCCATGTCCCTGCAAAGGACATAATCTCATTCTTTTTTTTGTGGCTGTATAGTATTCCATGGTGTTTCTTTACCACATTTTTAAAATCCAGTCTATCATCGATGGGCATTTGGGTTGATTCCATGTCCTTGTTATTGTGAATAGGGCTGCGATGAACATATATGTGTATGTACCTTTAAAACAAAACAATTTATATTTCTTGGGGTATATATCCAGGAATGGGATTACTGGGTCAATTGGTATTTCTGTCCATAGGTCTTTGAGGAAGCACACACTGTCTTCCACAATGGTTGAACTAATTTATACTTCTACCAACAATGTTCCTTTTTCTCCACAACCTTGCCAGCATGCTATTTTGGACTTTTTAATAATAGCAATTCTGACTGGTGTGAAATGGTATCTCACTGTAGATTTGATTTGCATTTCTCTAATGATCAGTGATGCTGTGCTTCTTTTTCATATGCTTTTTGGTCACATATATGTCTTCTTTTCAGAAGTGTCTGTTCATGTCCTTTACCCACATTTTAATGGGGTTTATTTTTCTTACAAATTTAAGCTTTTCATAGATGCTGGATGTTAGACCTTTGTCAGATGCATAGTTTGCAAATATTGCCTCTGATTCTGTAGGTTTTCTGTTCACCTGATGATAGTTTCTTTTGCTGTGCAGAAGCTCGTTAGCTTCATTACATCCCATTTGTCAATTTTTGCTTTTGTTGGTTTTGGTGTCTTCATCATGAAATCTTTGCCAGTTCCTATGTCTAGAATGGTATTGCGTACAATGTTTCCAGAATTTTTATAGCTTCAGGTTTTACATTTAAATATTTAATCCATCTTGAAATAATTTTTGCATTAGATCCAGTATAAATTTTTGGCATTTGGCTAGACCGATATCCCAGAACCATTTATTGAACAGGGAATCCGTTCCCCATTGCTCGTTTTTGTCAAAGATCAGATAGTTGTAGGTGTCCGGTCTTACATCTGGGTTCTCTATTCTGTTCCATCGATATTTATTAACTCCATTACTAACTTTCTATCTCTCACTAGGTCAGGGGTATGTGGATGGCCTGTTTACTGCCCACCTAGAACAGTGCCTGGCATACAGCAAGCAACTAAAATATATGTGTTCAATGAATGAATGGATTCAGCCTATAGGCAACACCACAGGTGACAGAGATATATTTTGATTTCAAATAATTTTCTTCTTTGTCCCAAGCTAAAACATAACAGCTGCTACCATTTAAACTCTCTGCCACTGGTTCCAAAGACCAAAAGAACACTCTCTGTCTAAAAGAAAAAGATCTCGGAGGACAAATCATTTTATAACACTGTAATCTGAGAGTTTAATTTCCACTTGTCACCTTGCCTGCTATGTCTCTGGTCCTTCACCCACTACTCCAGAATTGCCTTGGGGCATAAATGCTCATTATTTCCAAGTGCATCTCTCTCTGATATCTTTCCTGCTAGGCACAGTGCCCGGGGCTTCATGCCCTGACTCTGACACCAACTCTGGATCTGGAGATTCACTTTGTACTTGATCTCCTGAGTTCCTGATGCCTGGCTCTTCCTAATGGACTTCAGCTTCGGCAACCTCCTGGCCTGGCTTTTCCCTTTACCGTGTGTGAGCTCTGGCCCTTTGGCTGGTGGTCTGGCTGGGGCATAGCCACACTCCTTCTACATTCAACCTACACACTACCACCTCCACCAAAGGGTAGGAACTTCAGCAGCCTCGGTGGTTAAATGATAGAGGAGGACCTGGTTTCATAGGAATAAACTTTTGCCAGATGCTGATTTTTAAGGGTCCTATTTCTGTCCCTTATTGTTTGAACTAAGATTGCAAACATTTTAAATAATTTTTTTCTATGTTGCCTTTCTTGAGGTCAAGGATCTAAACCATCTAACGGCTGGATTAAACACTCTGAAAGGGAAAAGGAGAATGAGTAAGTCTGATTTCTAATGTTTATTAAAACTCTCAGGTGCTCCCAGACTGATTTATTTTGTTCTCGTCTTATTTACTTCAGGGTCTTGCACAAATTCTTGTATAAATTTATTGCTAAACACATCTGGATTTTTTTTGCATATTGTTTTTGGTTATATTTGTTTATTTAGTAGTCTTCAGCAGAAATCCTAAGAAATCTCCTAGTATAGACATTTGCGCATACAGACACTACAATTCATTCTCAGCAGATGGTCAGGGACTTTTCTTTAGCAAGCTGTCTTCTCCCTCCCCTGCTTCCAAAATTAGGGTGTCTGCAGAATGCGAAACAAAATTATACAAAGGCCTGACCTCTGGCCTTGCTTCTGTCTTTCAGACTGTGAAGTACCCAAGAGGGAAAGTGTTGAATTTGGCCTCACTTCACATGGCATTAACTGTAATTCTTTGTGAATTGTGGTGACATCATGGTATACTTTGACATCACTGCTCAGACTCCCTTCTGCTGCTGGGCATACAGTACATAGTTTTTGTTTAAACACAAGAGTCCTTTGTTGAGAAGACAGGATAGCAGCTGGTATGCTGCCCTGGTACAAATGTGGATCTTACTGGAATGTGTCTGTTCAGTAAGTCACTACAAAGTAGCTATTCTATCTACTGTGATGGCTAGAACTCACTCGCACGTGTACCTCTGAAAAGTTTTCTAGAAATTTATATTTAAAGAGTTTTAAATTCCAGATATGGCCCATAATTTAAACAAAATCCTACATGCAATAAAACTCTTGTTTACATGTCTGGATACATTACCTGAAGTCAATATTTCAACAGCAATAGTGTGCTGGCTGCATTTGTGTATCAAGGTTAGAGAGGATGGAAAAGGAAAGATGAAGAGGGATTTATCTACGTCCCCAAACAATTCTCCTCCCATCACAATTGTTCATGCATCTCAGATTCCCAAGTTAGGAGGGCTTGTGTCATTCTTTGGCTCTTACCTGGTTATCTCTCAAAACTTATTACTTTATATTAATTTGAAACTTCTTTGACAGTGCCATCAATATTCTGCTTTCAAAGTCTGTTAAAGACATCCTCAACTGATATGTTAATAGACATAACCCTTTTTTCTTCCTGGTTCTCTACTGCCATTTCTGTCTGTCCACATTGGGTCTCTTTAGGGTAGAGTCTGGAGAGAATTGGTCAAAAGCAGAGTGTAAGCAAAAGCATCATATGTAAAGTAACTAAACCTCTGTCCCTCAAATGCATCTCAAATGCATGCACAAGGCAGTGAATTTTCAGATTAGCTTGAGAAACTAAAGACTGTTAATCTAAGATTCTTTCCCAGAGGAAAAAAAGTCCTATTTCTGCCCTTTTTTGTTTGAGCTAAGATTACAAACATTTTAAATAATATTTTCCTATATTGCCTTTCTTGAGATCAAAGATCTAAACCATCTAATGGCTAGATAAATACTCTGAAAGGGAAAAAGAGAATGAGTAAGTCTGATTTCTAATGTTTATTAAAACTCTACAGCACAAATATTTGGATGGGATAGTAAATTTCTTCTGTTGAAAAAGATGTAATTTTTACTCTGTCTCAGAACAAATGGAGCCATGACATGACCCTAAGTTCTACCATGAACCTTATAATTGCTAAAGGTATTTTTCCCTTTCTGGAAACGTCACACTTAACACCAACAAGACCATAGTGCTATATCTCAGTTTTTGATCCACATATTTGCTTCCCTGGCCACTTCTGACCCTGGAACATCATTTTTTATACCAAGAATCTATGTGCCGTAGAACCCTAAACCACAAAAGAGGCAGCATGACATTGTGGTACAACCAACAATTCAACTTGCATGTGATGGCTCAAATGTATCACTCTCAGTATGAGTTCAGTTCTCTTGTGAGTTATAAAATCAGACCAATTTTATATACTTGTTCTAAGGATTTGAGGTGATAGCTTATCTTAAAAAGATCCAGTTCATTGCCTAGCACATAACAACTCTGACCACATATCCTGGAATTTCTGGGACAACCCTGTTTTCAAACCTTCTATTTCATAGTCTTCATAATTATCAGACCATGTGTGCTGATTATTTTGGGGGGATGTACAGTTGTACAAATAGGAGGTCTTTTCTCATTATATATGTGAGATGTGTCTGAAGCTATAAAGGGCGCCTTAGGGATCTGGGAACCTGTAGACTCCAAGTCCCAGAGCTCTAGAGACAGGGTGAAGTTTGCAAAAGCTCAGATCTATTTCAGCCCCTGTGGATTGAACAATGGCATACAGGAAGTAAGATCACAATGTAAATTCCACTGCAGAAATATACTCTCCTTGAGAG
The DNA here is from genome assembly GCF_009761245.1 of Sapajus apella. NCBI lineage: Eukaryota > Metazoa > Chordata > Mammalia > Primates > Cebidae > Sapajus > Sapajus apella. The sequence goes on from NW_022436982.1 coordinate 15,117,018, forward strand.
GTAAGAGCAGATGGAGTTCCATTGGAGAAAGGGTTTTTGTTGTTGCTGTTTCTTTCTTTCTTTTCTTTTCTTTTTTTTTTTTAACATCTCTCTACCCTGCTAAAATAGCCAATAAAACACCAACAAGTGTGGTTGGCTCTTTGGGAAATGACCTCCAGAAGGATTCCTTTAGAAATGAAAAAAAACTTTTCTGAAATTGCAATGGAATAGCAAATCATCTCCTTTGCATTCTATTCAATGAGAGAGAAATGTTTAGGATTCTGAAAATATCCTTCCTTAGCTCTCCAACTCTAGGACTACTGATCCAGAGTTAATTCAGGAACCACTTTCAAATATATACAATCAAGTAGCTATCATTAAATATATTTGTCAACACGAAATAGAGACTACTCACAGTCATTCTTCTAAAACCTAAGGTGCTGGGAAAGACATATTTTCAGGGACTGGGACAGGAGCCTGGGGTCCTGTTTTCTCCTTTGGAGCCCCTACCCATATGAATATGTCGATATGCCAGTTGAATGTAAATGAAAGAAAGTGGGCATTCAGCAACCACTCTTAACATATGGGATATTCAAAATCTATTTATTTTAATGGAGAAGAATCCCTGAATATAAATAAATAAGCCAAAAGCAAATCAGTTATAATCTTTTTAAAAGGAAAAGTAGTCTTCCCGAAGTTGAGAATTTAAATTCTTATTAATCTGAATTAACAATGAACCAATCAAACAGGAATCACAAAGTCCTAAGAGAGAAGTAAGCTGGCTGATTTTTAATGATCCCCAAATTTCCAGAGCCAGATGAAAGGTGAGCTTCTGGATGTAGTGATGGGACTGAGCTGGAAAACAGCTGACAGTTAGCAAGTTGGCCACTTTTTCTAATTCTAGCCTTGTGGATTCAGGATAATCAGTTACATTTTGCTGAATCACTGCACTATTATGACAATGGAAAAATGAGCTGTTTCTCCTTTCATTTTAGACAAAAGCAAATTCACTCAAAGGCTCTGAGATGAAAAGAAATGACTGAATACATTTTCCCATTCAGAAAGACTAAGATTCCACTAACCCCTACTCACATACGTAGAAATGAATTATTTTTCCCTCCTACTATCCTAGTTTAAATCTAGCTGAAACTATAAATTTCAAATCTGACAGAATTTAACACACAGCGTATGTCTAATTAGAGAGTGAAATTAAATCATGTAGTAACTGGAATATTTAAGTTTAGAAATTTTTTAAAACTTTACAGTTTTGTAATAGTTATTGGTGTTTAGTCAGTTGTCCCAAACTAGTTAAAAAGAATTACCTTAACACAGGACGTGTATATGCTATCTTCAAATCCCCCTAAAAGTATCCAAATTACCTGCTTCTGTACCCTAACCTTACTGCTTCACAGTGGGAAAAGAAGAAAAGAGATTTCTAATTTTTATGGTTCATGCCACAATCAAATTTGGTTATATTGGGTAACGTTGCATTTCTTCTGCATGTATTACGTATAAAGAGCATGTAATTTGCAATAAGTGGTTTATATTTTTAAAATATGCAATGCATTCTTTTCAATACATCTGTGTGAATCTAAATTGAAAAGTCCCCATATTCTACAAACTGGGTCTATCAAATACCATATTTGATAGAAAAACATATTTGACCACTAAATTTTATGGTTTTCAAGGACTGTTTCAAGTGGATTCTTGGCAGAGTGTTGACCTAGTCTTTGGGCTGTTTTTCAACATTAAAATTTTACAATTGAAAGTTGAACTGTCTTCTGTAGGTGCAGGCATGTTACAGTGAATCACAGGCTGGGATACCTATCAAAGGGCAGATGCACACATTTGTTACTGGGAGAATTTTTATGAACATGCTCCCCGGAACATTTGGGCACTCAGTTCTCAGATGATTTCCAACCTCAATTTCAAAATTCCTTTTAATAAGGATGTTAAGAGCAAGGCTTACATGGATTGCTCATTGTTGGATGGTTTATTTGTCTTTTTCCCTAAGATAAGAGCAATTGTTTGTCTCAGTGAGATCTGGTCTTCACAGCTGGAGGCCATGAAATCTTTTGTCTTAGGGCAAGTGAATGGAGGTTGTATCTCAGTTGGCAGGAAGGTAGAAAATAAATACTGTCAGCCACAATTATTCTGAAGAGTGGGAAATTGCATTAGGAAATTATAGACTGTGGCAGTGGATGGTTCTCACTTACCAAACTTGAGGTTGAGAAGAGGCAATAAATAAATAAATAAATAGTGGAGGGGAAAGAATTGTGTGTATGAAGTACGCTGTGTGGATCAAGCCCTGTTGCGTATTTTACAGAGTTCATGAAGCCTGTAAAACAAACTCGGCAACGGAACAGGTGAAAAATTCAAAGCAACTACTTGCATCACCTATCTAGAAAATGACAGAATTGGGGTCCAGTCTCTTTAAATAATGTCATTCCTATTACGCTAGTCACCTAATATTCCAGAGGACTTTCAAGCAAACAGTGTGTGTCCTCTAGAGCACCGCATGTACTAATCAGTTACTCATGTGAGCAGAGCACTCTGTTTAGAGGAATGGTTTTTGAGAGAATGTTTGGAGCATTTTGTTTAGAAACCTAGCCCACTACATCTCAGTCATGCTTCCTAAGTTTATTTCTCAGCACCAAGCTAAAGGCACTCAAAAAACAAAGAGATTCCCAAAGGGCAGTTTCTCAGGAAACAAAATCTTTCCAAAAGATTCCGAGGCTTTTTCTAATAATATGAAAAACATCCCCTTGAAAATTTATTTTCAATGCTTGCCTATAGCTTGGCTTCCACATTGACTCGGTTATTACCTTAAACAGAGGGAAAACATCTCCAGTAGCAGTTGGCATGACTAAGAAGAAGGGAGGAGGGAGAGGGAGAGAATGGAAACAAACTGAACTCAGCCCAAACACGGCTCGCATCTGGGCGGCCTAACCCTGCAGAGACCTTCCCGCCAAGCCCTGCCAAAAGCCAGCGATCATGACCCCAATGTGAACTTTTGGTTTGTACCACGCAGTGTCAGAAAGGAGTAGAAAGCCCAGAATGACACACTATCAGTTCCAGAGCATGCTGACTTGAACACACAGTTCATACAAGTAGCACCTACCTCTGCTTCTGCCACCCAGCCCGGGTCGAGCGTGAGGCAAGGAGAATGTGTTCCAATATCAAAGCACCTTTATACTCAGCTCTGACTCCTTTCAGTCAAATGTAAAATAAAAACGTTTGGAAAGCATGTGAACGGAATATCTGTACATTTGTTTCTATTTGTGAACCTCAAAAAATTCCACAACATCAGGAATATTGGCAGCTTTAGCACCAAAAGTGTTCAAGATTACAGTACTGGGGAGATGCACGTAAATAATAAGGGATATAGGCAGAGTCACGTGGGAAACTCATTTGAGGCCTGATGCTGTCTCTGGGCCTGCACAAAAAGCAGGCTGTCTTTTCTGTTCTTCTTTCCCAAGGTGGAGTGCAAAACCCATTGCTAAGTACAAACATGCTTCTGGCTTAAAACATGTAGACTTTCAAGGTGGCATTCCTGAACCAAGTGTTTATCTGATAGTTCCACCAGTGATAACTTCTTTTGCAACTGGGATTAGAACTGTTTTCAACATAACTGCTTTTTCACCTCCAATGCCAGCCCTTGGGCCTAATTGGATATTAAGAAAAAAAGGCTCATTTTGCAAGTAGTCATTTAAATTGCAGATGTGGATTCAGCCTGCCAAACATGTCCTTACCATCATAAATCAACAACTGCATAGATAAACAGGTTGCCACTCTCTGAAATACTCCATTGGTATGCAAAGAGGCACAGTTAGACTTTTATTTCTTTCCTGCAGAGAGGCATCTCACTATTTTCATGGTTATTTTCTGAGCTTGGAAGCAGAGGAGGGAAAAAAGGTAGGGAAGAATTCTAGTGAGAGGAGTTCCATGGCTGAACATTTGTAAATCTCCTGGAGAAGCTGAAGAAATTTTAGTATCATGATCTCCATTACAATAAGCATGTCTTTTAATCAACACCCTTTATGGGGATGGTATTGTACTAGCTGTGAAAGGGTAAAAGACTCAAAAGTTGCAGCAGCTGTGCTTTAGAGGGTTTCCTAAACTAGGAGTAGGTGTGAGTAGGAGGCAGAAATGGTGGGAATGTAAAATGGTGCAGCCGCTGCAGAAAACAGTATGGCAGTTCCTAAAAAGATTAAACATACAATTACCGTGTGATTCAGTAATGCTACTTCTGTGCCTATCTACCTAAAATAATTGCAAGCAAGGACTGGAACATACACTTGTGTGCCTATGTTCACAGCAGCATTATTCACAACAGCCAAAAGGGGGAACAACCCAACTGTCTATAGATGCCAAATGTGTAAACAAAATGTTGTATATCCATACAATGTAATATTTTTTAGCTCTAAAAAGGAATAAAATTATGACACATGCTATGACATAGAAGAATCTTGAAGATCTTAGGCTAAGTAAACCAGACAAAATAAATATTATATGATTCAGTTATATGAGGCACCCCAAATAGTCAAATTTATAGAGGCAGAAAATAGAATGGTGACTACGGAGTGTTAGGAAGAGGGAAATATGGGGAGTTACTGGTTAAAAGGTATAGAGTGTCAGTTTGGGAAGATGGAAAAGCCCTGGAGATGGCACAACGACGTGAATGTACTTAATGTCCCTGAACTATACACTTAAAAATGGTTAAAATGGTAAAATCTATGTTACATTTTACCATAATAAAAAAAGAATAAGGAGGAAGAAAAGCAACAGACACCAAAGTAATTAACACAAAGAATGCATAGAGCTGCGTAATTACAGAAACAAAAGTAAACATCTGCTAAGTGGTTGGTTGTTGAGGAGGTATGGAATGATGCCTCTGCCCTAAATGGACCAACCAGCTGGTCCTATGGCCTCTTTCTAACTAGACTTGGACAAAACTCCATGTGTTTGCACTCACTGCTCTTCTACTGAGCAAGACATATGTGGACCCAATCATACAGTATAGCACAGGACAGTACAGCAGAGCACATAGCTTTGGAGGCAGACAGATCTAAATCTGAATCTAGGTCCTGCTATTTATTAGCTGCATGACTTTGTCCATGTCACCTCATCTCTCCAGGCCTTGGTTTCCTCACCTGCAAAATAGTGCCAATCATACCTCCAAGAGCTGTTATAAGGAACAAAGAAACGGAAAGTTCTCGGAGCTTAATCATGGGATACCCACCACTACTATTAATGACTATAACAACAAATCCAACCATATGAGTTGAAGAAGTGAAAAATAACAAAAGTAAGCGGCTGTTAATTGGTGTTTTAAAATATTATTTTCTGATGTTTTTCAAAAGTTAGAAACCTAGCTCTCATTTTACATAAAAATGTTTACCTCATCTTTACCTCTCAGAAGTTGCCTATTGATCTAAGGAAGAAAAATGGAAATATTCAGAAAGAAAGTATCAAATTTCAGAGAAAACTCACCCATACAAACACATTGTCCCTTCAGCAGGCATTCCAGTGTTGCCACGTCTCATAGTCTGACCTATTTATCTCCGTATGTCAGATGGAGAAAAAGTCTCCGTCTGACAGGGAAGAAAAGGTCTCCATAGACTAGGTTTAATAGATTATCTATAGAAATATATTCCTTTATCAGTATGGACGACTGAGAAGTGCCTGTGTCTGACAGATTTGTTTGAGAGGGAGAATAAAATGATCTTATGTACTAGCTTTGGGGTACAGATGGGGCTGATTTCTCATCGGCCTGAGAAGAGCTGATGGAGGAGGTGAGATGTGAGTTCTGAATTAAAGAATGGCAGCAGTAACCTGGAACAATAAAGGCAGGCTGCCAAGTCCCCCCAAAATCAGAACCAGATTAGAAGCCCGGTCTGGGGCTTGAATCTAGGTGGGTCCCGATTCCAGTGCTGGCACTGTGCGAGACACATTCTTCTAGGCTGCAAACCAGAAACTTATTTCTTATAGCTCCTCAAAATCTTGCTGGAATCCATTAAGAAGTTGTTTGAACCCTGGTGAACTTTTGGCTGAAGAAGAGAGGAGGCTCATGTTTGCAGCAGAAGGTTCATCTTGTCCCAGTGCAAAATGATTTTCCTATGAATCAAGACAGAAGTTTTCCATGGCTTGTCTATCAGTATTAACTTCTGAGTGCTTCCAGCCAAACAGATATACCCACCAAAGCATAAAAGATGCAATTCCCTGCCCAGGGAGCAGAAGAATGACTCAAGGTATAACTACCTTTTTATAGGCAGTAGGCAGTAGTGAAATCACATCTATTCACCAACTAGTAAGACATTTCTTATGCATAAGTCTGTCCTGCATTGCCCTGCTGTAATTGTTAACAATCATGAAGACGGTAAAACTAGAATGTGATTTATAAAACTACTGCCTCAATAAATTATTTCCTATTATAGAAAATGATATATTTCTCAGACTGAATCTCTAACCAATAAAAATTCCAGATTTTTAAAAGTTCTAAGAACCTTTTGTCAAATTATTTTATTATATATCAGAAGCTATGTACTTCAATATATAGTATGTATTATATGTATGTAATGTATGTTGAAATGTATATATATGCTACATTACATTATACATAATATATATAATGTATAAGGTAATTATCTTATGTATTATATATGATGTAATTAGATTATATAATGTATAATGTAATATATAATATATAAATACATATATACTACATTATACTATACATTATCTATATAGTATATAATATATGCTACATATACTTAATAAAATCAACTTTCATATAGACCAAATCCCTGATTTAGAAATAAATATAACAAAATAATTACAGATAAGGCACTGCGCCCATATTCACTTATAGCATCCCCAGGAAATTCCCAGTGGCCATGACTGTGTTAGCTGCTTCATCCCCTGGCCATGAATAATTAACTCAATAATAGAGACACTTAGACTAGGTCAGATTCTCTTCCCAGGGAATTTCAAAATTGGAGACGGAAAGAGTCAGAATATGATTAGAGCTAAGTTATCTTTTGCCAGATCTGTGCACACCTGCAGCTGAGGACCTCAAAGCTGCCCAGGCACCTGTGCTTCTTGAGGCCTGGCCCTTCAGTGTTCTATTTGGTTCTAGTTGTCCAGTATGTATTTTACTAAATGTATAGCTGATGTTCTTGTCACTAATCTTTAGCCTTTCAGTGATTCATCCTTTTGAGCTTAGGTTGAGTACACTAAATTTCTATTGCTTGTAACCAAAAGCACCCTAAAATAAAGTATATGTATTTTGCCAGAAGGGCACTTATTTTCCTGCCCTGGAGCTGAGTATATAGAAGGAAACTTTGTTAGGAAATGTATTCCCAAAGTTTTTAAAAGGAGAAGGAGAAAACTAAGAGAGTTACTTTAAGGTTTTGAGAAATCAGAAAGAAAAGAAACACAAGTGAAGGAGAATAATGCTGAAGGAAACCAACAGGAAATTGACAATACTCTGGATTTGAAAAGCAGTAGGCTTTAAAGTTGATGCTGGGATTGGAATCAACAGGAAGAAAGAAAGATAACATAAATGAAATGTATAGTTCCAAGAATAAGAAGTTTATTTTTTTCTTTTTAAACAACCATATGTACAGGCTAAGAGCCTATATTTTTCTATCTTTAGATTTTAAAAATTTGAGTAGTTGCTCTTTGCCTCATATTCAAATGCTCTTTTTAAAGCCTTTAATGTGGCATCAAACTGACTTAGTAAAACAATTTTCACAAGAGTTCCTTATACCCAGGAGAATGGCTGTATGTCTTACAGCTGATCCTGAGCTAGAAGAGGAGACAAAGGCAGAAGGATCCCCACCAGTGATAACTAGATCTTCTCTTTCTTCCTCTTTCTCATAGAAAACCAAAAACCAGTGGCCATTATGGACCCCAATTCTTGGTATCCAGTCATAGATTCTCAGGGTCTTAAAATTCAGGGAGGGTTGTCTAGGAGGGAAGTCTAATTCTAAGAATCAGTACAGTAAAATAAAAAGTGCAGGCTTTAGGGTCAGACAGATCTGAGTTCAAATCCTAACTCAGTCACTCATAAGTTATATGACCTTGGGCAAGAAAACTAGCCTTTTGTATTGTAGATAGGGTTCTTTGAGGTTTAAATGGTATGTTAAGTACTTAGCAGGGTCTGGCATGGTTAGAGCTCAATATATGAAGATTGTTTTTCTATTCTTATCATTATCATCAAGATGACAATCTTTCTGTCTTTTTTCCCTTAGAAATGCCTAGCCTATACAGTAATCAAAACAGCATGGTACTGGTACCAAAACAGAGATATAGACCAATGGAACAGAACAGAGGTCTCGGAGGCAACACAACATATCTACAACCATCTGATCTTTGACAAACCAGTCAAAAACAAGCAATGGGGAAAGGATTCCCTGTTCAATAAATGGTGTTGGGAAAGCTGGCTAGCCATGTGCAGAAAGCAGAAACTGGACCCCTTCCTGACGCCTTACACTAAAATTAACTCCAGATGGATTAAAGACTTAAACATAAGACCTAACACCATAAAAACCCTAGAAGAAAATCTAGGTAAAACCATTCAGGACGTAGGTGTAGGCAAGGACTTCATGACCAAAACACCAAAAGCATTGACAACAAAAGCCAAAATAGACAAATGGGACCTAATCAAACTCCACAGCTTCTGCACAGCAAAAGAAACAATCATTAGAGTGAATCGGCAACCAACAAATTGGGAAAAAATTTTTGCAGTTTACCCATCTGACAAAGGGCTGATATCCAAAATTTACAAAGAACTAAAACAGATTTACAAGAAAAAAACTAACAAGTCCATTCAAAAGTGGGCAAAGGATATGAACAGACACTTTACAAAAGAAGACATACGTGAGGCCAACAAACATATGAAAAAATGCTCAACATCACTGGTCATCAGAGAAATGCAAATCAAAACTACATTGAGATACCATCTCACGCCAGTTAGAATGGCGATCATTAAAAAATCTGGAGACAACAGATGCTGGAGAGGATGTGGAGAAATAGGAACACTTTTACACCGTTGGTGGGAGTGTAAATTAGTTCAACCATTGTGGAAGACAGTGTGGCGATTCCTCAAGGACCTAGAAATAGAAATTCCATTTGACCCAGCAATCCCATTACTGGGTATATATCCAAAGGATTACAAATTGTTCTACTATAAGGACACGTGCACACGAATGTTCATTGCAGCACTGTTTACAATAGCAAAGACCTGGAACCAACCCAAATGCCCATCGACGATAGACTGGATAGGGAAAATGTGGCACATATACACCATGGAATATTATGCAGCCATCAAAAACGATGAGTTAGGGTCCTTTGTAGGGACATGGATGAACCTGGAAACCATCATTCTCAGCAAACTGACAGAAGAGCAGAAGATCAAACACCGCATGTTCTCACTCATAGGCGGGTGTTGAACAATGAGAACACATGGACACAGGGAGGGGAGCACTACACACTGGGGTCAGTTGGGGGGAAATAGGGGAGGGAGGGTGGGGGGTGGGAAGCTGGGGAGAGATAGCAAGGGGAGAAATGCCAGATGTAGGTGATGGGGAGGAAGGCAGCAAATCACACTGCCATGTGTGTTCCTAAGCAACAATTTTGCATGTTCTTCACATGTACCCCAAAACCTAAAATGCAATAAAATAAATAAATGGGGAAAAAAAAAAAAAAAAAAAAAAAGAAATGCCTAGCCTACACAGCCTTTGGGGAAGCATCAGAAAAGCAGATAGCTACAGGTCCAGGCTGTGCAGTGAGTGAAGGAGGCCCCAAAGAGCATGCGGCCTCTCAAGGCAGCAGCAACATTTCAGCTGTCAGATGCTTGCTGCGTTGGAGTACAGACCAAAATGCTGCAGATCTGATTTTTAAAGGACATGTTTTGAATCCAGATTTTTATTGGAAATATTATATTTAAATACTGGCAACTAATTTAAATTTTTGCAAAAGCCCACAATGTGTGCAGAACAGAAGTTATCAGTAGGCTGTATCTGGCTGGAGTGTTGCTAGCTTGCAACTTCTGCTTTAGAGCCATGAAACTCATCTGGGGGAAAACTAAAAAAAACTATACTTTCAATTATAGAGAGAAACTTGAAGTCTATTACAGGGAAAATGGGAGGCTAAACCCAAATAGCCTTGACAAAACCATTCACCTACCCACTGAAAAGCATGTTTTAAGTGAGCATAAAAATATTTCTCCAGATCAAAAGATAAAAGCCAATCCATGAGGAGACTTAGTGCTCCTCTAACCTGACAAGAAGATCCTACCTCCCTGTAGGCACCCACCCCTTTAATACTTGAGAAACATGCCTGTCTCAAGGCACACTTTCAGGGAGGAAAAGGCAGATGCCAGGAGAGCTTGATTTGTTTCACCACTGAGTGTATCTTTGTGTCCTTAACAAGCCAAATTGTATTTTTACCCAAGCAAAGAAAATCCTGGTTACCCTATTCAAAAAACCAATCCTTTCATCCCTAGCTTGGGTCAAATAAAAAAAAAATCGAGAGTAGAAACTGCTGAACAGACATTATATCATGTTGTTCAATAGAAGGCTATTGCATGGATGGGTTCATCGACAAATTAATAAATCTTTCTGTCCATCAACTCTAATACTGAGATTTCTGCCTCAGAAGATGACAGTCAGTCACTCTCAAGAGTCCCGAGGAGACAAAAATCCTCCCCACTATCAGAACGCTTGGGAGCAGAGAGGAGGACAGTAGTGAAGTATAGTTGAAAATTTGGAAAAACAAAACACTAGGTATATGCAACATTCCCTCCCCAACACACCCCTGCCCCTTTCTCTGAAATATCTTTTACTTAAATCACTTTTAACTGATGGCAAAGAAGCTAAACTGGCACTCAAGTGCGTTTGTAAACCCATGTGCACATGGGTCTTGGCCACCGTGAGATCACTATGACCTGCAGGTGCAGTAGGTTTGCACTTGGCATTTCTACCGGAATGGAAATGGTGAGTATTATGTTTTTGGAAAGTTGCATTGTTGGTAAAGTTTTCCACTTGTATTTTTTTTTAATAATACAACTATTTTTAAGTAAATGGAATGTTCCTGTGATAATCTGGCCACAAGGGAGGGAAACTTAGCACAGGGACTGAAGTGGATTTAGTCATGGTGAAAGAGACTAACAAAAATGAATAAATAATCCAAGTCAAAAGAAAGTACTTTACATTTTTTTTAAAGGTTCTTAAAAACACACATGAAAAGCATTCTCACTTCATTCAGATTAAAGAGCAGTGAACTTGGAACCAGAAGACCCAGGTTTGAGTGTTCCTGGCTTTGCCACTTGGTAGTTGAGAGACTTCGGGCAAGCCGCATCCTGCCCTGATGCTGGTCATATTTTATATTTAATATAAAATAAAACAGAACAAAATAAGGGGATTCAGCCAGTCATTTCTCCATGGTCCCTTTCAAAGCAACTGATTTGCGATTAGCTTTGTAGAGAGGTTCAAAATATCCCCAAGGTCTCTGAATTTGTCTTGGCCTTGTTGTTCTATCAGCCACTCAGATCATTGCTTGCCATTTTACCTAGATTTCTCAGATTCTTAAGTGTTCTCTTAGATCACAAGCAGGCAGTCCACAACAAAAACACTTTGTTCCTTCTTGATTTGGGCTCCTCAGGGCAGTCTAACCAAACAGGCAATAGAGAGGACAGGTGGGGTTTATTACACTACTTTTAGGGCTTGGATGGATTTTCCTGACTCTGGCAAGCAGCCCTTATTAGGATTGTTCCAAGTGAGTCTTTGGCAATCATGAATGTGCTAAAAACTTGGGTAAAATTATGTTCAAAGGCTCAAAATCTAGAAGGTACTTGATGCTTTAAACTGTTTTTATTAAGGATCTTTACAATTAAAGTAGCTACAACATTTGAAAAAAATTATCCCTTTACCTCACTTGATGTTTCCTTGGAAGTATGCCAATTAGCCAATGTATAATTACTAATTGCCTTTCACATTTGAATTTGATTTTTAACATTTGTAAACAATTATATGAAGTATCATAAGACACCCAATCTCAAAAAAGGCTTCCTGAATTCTACTTTGCCTATTTTTAATTTGACTTAAAAACAAAGCCAACGGAAAGGTTTCAAATCTTTCAAATTTTTAATATACTTTTAAACCTTGTACTTGTTTTGGGAAAGACTAGTATTTTAAGGCCAACAATTGATAACCATATTAATAATAGACAGTTGAACCAATCAGAAATATGATTGAAGATCATCCAATTTAATCCTAAGATGACAGCAGACCCCAAATTCCAAATTACTTCTAGCTTAGAATACAACAAAATTTAGCTCACATAAACAGCTCTGTTTCACAGCCTGAAGGAAATAAGAATAAGGCACAAATATGTTAAAAGATAAAAAAGACATGTAAGATGAATAATTTATGTCCTTTAGGGAGGGCTTGGTCATCAAGGGACAAAAATAGCCAACAGAGAGATTTATTGACTCGTTGCTCCATCCATACATGCAGCAGTCACATTGAGCAACATAATATAAAGAAACTAAAGATGAGTAATATGTGGTCTCTGCTAGTAAGAAGTGCTCAATCTAACTGGCTATACGGTCATGAAATTTAATATAAGACAAAAGAAAGAAGAAGGAAAACAGGTGCCAGGAGGAGAAAATGAACATTAATTCCCCTGGGAGTTTTGCTGAAGGACTTATATGAGTTCCTGAGAATGAGGGTGACCACAGAGCTAGATCTTAGAGCCTTGTCTACCTCTTCAAAACTGATTTACAATTTTTTACTTCTTCTGTATTGCATCCTGTACACATAGTTGCATTTCTGGTATTTTAGCATAATGTCTAGCATCAGTAGATGCTCAATAAAAATCTGTTGAATGAATAAATCCCATCGCATCCTACTCATAGTTGCATTTCTGGTGTTTTAGCATAATGTCTAGCATTGGTAGATGCTCAGTAAAAATCTGTTAAATAAATCAACAATAGTAAATCTCTCGTAACCCTATTTTCCTCGTCTATAAAATTGTAACAATATCACCTCACATAGGTTCGTGCAAGGATTAAAGGCGATAACACATGTGAAATGCTTACCTAGCACAGTGCCTGACATATAGTTACATAGTGCCTTACAGGCATGGTGGTGCACGCTTGTAATCCTAGCTACTTGGGAGGCTGAGGCACCATGTCAGTGCTTAGTGCTCAATAAATACTGGCTTTCATTAATATTAGATATTGTTACCTCTGTTTGAACAGATGAAAAAAATGAAGCTAAAAGAATCTAATAAGTTAGTCCATGATCACACAGATACTAAGATCAGAAGCTGGACTTTGAGTTTGTATGTGATTGAGTACAAAATTAAAGTCCACACCGTGTACTGCTGATCACCATTATTTTTGTTTGAACCTCATCATTACACAATTATAAGCTTCTTAAAGACAGGATGTTCTCCCACTGCTTTACTTGACTAGCCTTAAAAAAAAAAAAGACAGGACGTTATAACACTTACGTTCATGTCCCCATTGAACCTAATTCAGGCCCACATGTCAGACCTTTTTAAAAAACTGATTGAACCCACTTAGGCTTCAAATATCTTAAATGTAAATGGAAAGATTAAACTACAAGATTTCAAATTTTCTTTCAGTTTTAAAACTGTCTTCTGTGGGGATAATGTCACCAAGATGGCAGGATAGAAGGTAACCTGCCTATGTTCCCCCATAACAACAATTCTGTACCTATCCACAGTAAACAGTTTCTCTATGTGAGCCTTAGAATTCAAGGAGTCTGTGAAATCCTAGCAGAGTCCACGACCTAGGAGGGTCATTTTGAGAGTGCAGACCAATACCCAGCTGACAGATCTGCTCTGCCAAACTTGCTTCTGGGTTCAAGCCCAGAAACAGCCCAGTCCCTGAAGGGCCTTGGCTACTGCCCATTTGGCCTTAAGCCTGCAACCAAAATCATCTGCCAAGGGGACCAGAAAGAACTGTGTATGCTACTGCCTTGGTAGAAAGGCTCATCAGCTCGCTGACATTGGTCTTGGCAGTGAACCCAAAAGTTGCCCTGAGGCACTATTCCAGCCTTCCTCAGTTAAAGTCCCAGCTTAGAGAAAGACTTGCCCATACGTCAAGCCTGGCAGTCTGAGCCTCTCTGAAAGGCTCATCTACCTCTATCTCACAGCAGATCCCAAGGTGGTCTAGTCTCAGCCCTGGCCCTTTCACCGCAGTAGGAGAACCATCCAATCTGTACAGGAACATGCTGGGAGATGCATACTTTCCTCAGCTAAGACCAGGCTCTCCAGCCTCTGTCCCATAGGAGATTTCAAGGGGCCCCAGTCTCAGCTCCAGCCTCTCCTGCTGCAGTTGAGGAACTATCCCATCTGTGCAGGGACCTGCTGGATGATGCATTTCCACTTCTTCTCACAGAAGATCCCCAAATGCTCAGTCTCAAATCCAGCCCCTCTCACTTCAGTAATGGACCCATTCCACCTGGTCAGAGGCCTGGTGGCAGGGATACCCTTATGGGCCACTAGGACAGTCTTCTGCACTCAGTTCCTTGGTCAGCATTCCCACACAGCCCCATTACTGTCCTTGCATTCTCCTCAAATCCATCTGGCCACATCAACCTCCGAGCATTTGTGAGACTTGTGGGCAAGGCTGGGCTTAGAGCATCCTCTAGTGCTGAGACACCTTCATCTGTGACAGACTCAGGGAACACAATAGTCAGTCAGCTTAGAATCTCTGGAAGGCCCTCTGAAGAAGGACAGCATGAACAAAATCATCCTTTAAAGACTAAAATAAATACCTAATTCCTCAATGCACAGATATTGTTGCCCTTTCACATTCTGAATCAAGAACTTTCAGGGAAATATGGATGTACCAAACAGACAAGATGCCAGAGACCAACCCTAAAGGGATAGAGAGGCTTGATCTCTTAGACAAATAATTCAAAATAGCTGTTATAAGGATGAACAACAAAATTAAAGAACACAGAAAATCCATTCAAAAATTTATCAGAGAAATTACATAGAGAAATTAAAAATTTTAAAAATCAACCTTGGAGCTGAAAACATACAATGAGTGAAGTGAAAAATGTAAGAGAGAGCACAAATAACTGGATTAATCAAACAGAAGAGAGAATCAGTGTGCCTGATGACAGACTCTTTGAAAATATACAATCAGTAAAGAAAAAAAGAATGAAAAAGGAATGAACAAAGTTTATGGGATCTACAGGACATCAAAGAGCAAATATTTGAGTTACCGGACTTAAAGAGGAAACTGATAAAGAAAGGTATAGAGACAATATGAAAAAAATGTAGTAACAGAGAAAGGTACAAACCTGAAGAGAGTTATAAGTATCCAGGTGCAGGAAAGTCAAAAGTTACCAATTAGATTCAGTCAAATAAGAATACCCCAAGATATAATCAAATTCTCTAAGGTCAAAGAGAAAGAATCCTGAAACCAGAAAGAGAAAAAAAGCAAACAACTTACAAAGGAGATCCAATACAACTAGAAGGAGACTTCTCAGAAACCCTACAGGCCAGGAAGGAATGGGATAATATGCTCAGAATGCTGCAGGAAAAAAAAAAAAAGTCAACCAAAAATGCTGTACCCAGTAAAAATATCCCTCATAAATGAAGGAAAACTAAAGACTTTCCCAGACCACAAATAAACGAAAACAGCAACCCAAAAAACCAGAAACAGCAAACAAACAAAAAACATGGAGGGAATTTATTATTACCAGACAAAACCATCTACAAGAAATGGTGAAAAGAAAATCTACAAAGAAACATTGGACTTAATCTGTACTAAAGACAAAATGGATCCAATAGATATTTATAGAACATTTCATTCAGTGGCTGCAGAATACACATAATTTCCTTAGCACATGGATCATTCACAAGGATAGCCCATATGTTAAGTAACAAAACAAGTCTTATAACATTAAAAAAACCTGAAATAATATTAAGCGTCTTCTCTGATCACAATGAAATAAAACAAGAAATTAATAACATGAGGAATTTTTATAACTATGCAAACACACAGAAGTTAAACAATATGCTCCTGAATGACCAGTGGGTGAATGAATACATTAAGAATGAAACTGAAAAATGTCTTGAAACAAATGATAATGAAAACACGGCATAACAAATTATATGGGATACAGTGTAAGCAGTACTAAGAGGGAAGTTTATAGCTATAAATATCTACATCAAAAAAGAAGAAAAACTGCAAATAGGCAATTTAACAATGCATCTTAAAGAACTAGAAAAATAGCCGGCATTGTGGCTCATGCCTGTAATCCCAGCACTTTGGGAAGCTGAGGTGGGCGGATTATGAGGTCAGGAGATCGAGACCATCCTGGCCAACATGGTAACACCCCATCTCTACTAAAATATAAAAAATTAGCTGGGCATGGTGGCATGCACCTGTAATCACAGCTACTCAGGAAGCTGAGGCAGGGAAATCGCTTGAACCTGGGAGGCAGAGGTCGCAGTGAGCCAAGATCATGCCATTGTACTCCAGCCTGGGTGACAAAGCAACTCTGTCTCAAAAAAAAAAAAAAAAAAAAATAACTAGAAAAATAAGAGCAAACCAAATCAAAATTAGTAGAAGAAAACAAATAATAAAGATCAGAGCAGAAATAAATGAAATTGAAATGAGGAAAACAGGCCGGGCTTGGTGGCTCACGCCTGTAATCCCAATACTTTGGGAGGCCGAGGTGGGCGGATCACAAGGTCTGGAGTTCGAGACCAGCCTGACAAACATGGTGAAACCCTGTCTCTACTAAAAATACAAAAACTAGCTAGGCATAGTAGTGTGTGCCTGTAATCCCAGCTAATCAGAAGGCTGAGGCAGAAGAATTGCTTGAACCCAGGAGGCAGAGGTTGCAGTGAGCCAAAATTGCGCCACCGCACTCAGCCTGGGTGACAGAGTGAGACTCTGTCTCAAAACAAAACAAAAAAGGAAATGAGGAAAACAATATAAAAGATCAAGGAAACAAAAAATAGTTTTTAAGAAATCAAATTGACGAACCTTTAGAGAAGAGCAACTAAGAAAAAAAAAGAGAGAAGATCCAGATAAGTAAAATCAGAGGTCGAAAAACAAGACATTATATCTGATACTGCAGAAATTCAAAGGATCATTATTGGCAATTATAAGCAACTATATGTCAATAAATTAGAAAATCTAGAAGAAATAGACAAATTCCTAGACATACACAACTTACCAAGATTGAACCATAAAGAAATCCAAAACCTGAACAGACCAATAACAAGCAATCAGAACGAAGCCATAATAAAAAGACTCCCAGCAAAGAGAGGTCTAGGACCCAATGGTTTCACTGCTGAATATTACCAAACATTTAAAGGAGGACAATTTAATACCAATACTACTCAAACTATTTTGAAAAATAAAGGAGGAAGGAAAACTTCCACACTTATTCTAGGAGGCCAAGATTATCTGGCACCAAAACCAGACAAAGACATATTAAAAGACAAACAAACTACAGGCCAATATCATTAATAAATTTTGGTGCAAAAATCCTCAACAAAATACTAGTAAACCAAATTCAACAACAAATTAGGAAGATCATTCATTATGACCTAGTGCTATTTATTCCAGGGATTCAAGAACGGTTCAACATATGTGAATCAGTCAACGTGATGCATCATATCAACAGGATCAAGAACAAAAACCATATGACCATTTTATCAAGTGTTGACAAAGCATTTTATAAAATTCAACATGCCTTCATGATAAAAATCCTTAAAAAACTGGATATTGAAGGACCATACCTCAACATAATAAAAGAAATATATGACAGACTCACAGCTAGTATTATACTGAATGAGGAAAAACTGAAATCCTTTCCTGTAAGATATAAAACATGACAAGGATGTCCACTTTCAACATGTTATTTAACATAGTACTGGAAGTCCTAGCTAGAGAAATCAAACTGCAGAAAGAAATAAAGGGTTTCTAAATTGGAAAGGGAGAAGTCAAATTATCCTTGTTTGCAGATTATATAACCTTAAATTGGAAAAACCTAAAGACTCCACAAGAAAACTATTAGAACTGATAGACAAATTCAGCAAAGTTGCTGGATACAAAATCAATGTATAAAATCAGCAACATTTCTATATGCCAACAATGAACAATCTGAAAAAGAAATAAAGTAATCTCATTTACAATACCTACAAATAAAATAAAATACCTAGAAATTAACCAAAGAAGTGAAATATTTGTATAACGAAAGCTATAAAACACTGCTGAAAAAAATTGAAGAAGACACCAAAAAAAAAAAAATGATAAAAGATTCCATGTTCATGGATCGGAAGAATCAATATTGTTACAATATCTATACTACTCAAAGCAATCTACAGATTCATTGCAATCTCTGTCAAAATACCAATGACATTCTTCATAGATAGAAAAAAACAATCCTAAAATTTACATGGAATCACAAAAGACCCAGAATAACCAAAGTTATCCTGAGCAAAAACAACGAAACTGAGGAATCACATTATTTGACTTCAAATTTTACTCCAGAGATATAGAAACAAAAACAGCATGGTACTGGCATAAAAACAGACACATAGGCCAATGGAACAGAATAGAGAACCCAGAAAAAATTCATACACCTATAGTGAATTCATTTTTGACAATGAACATACATTGAAGATACACATTTATTGTTCTTAATACTACATTTATTATTAATAATAGTAATAATAATACATTTATTTTTCTTCAATAAATGGTGCTGGGAAAATTGGATATACATATGCAGAAGAATGAAGCTAGAACTCTATATCATGCTATATACAAAAATCAAAACAAAATGGGCTAAAGTCTTAAATGTTTGACTTCAAACTATAAAACTATGACAAGAAAACATCAGGAAAACTCTCCAGGACAGGAGTGGGCAAAAATTTCTTGAGTAATACCTCACAAGCACAGGCAAACGATGCAAAAATGGCAAATGAAATCACATCAAGTTAAAAAGCATCTGCACAGCAAAAGAAACAATCAACAAAGCAAAGCGATAACCTATATAATGAGAGAAAATATTTGCCAACTATCTATCTGACAAGGAATTAATAACCAGAATATATAAGTAGCTCAAACAACTCTACAGGAAAAAAATTTAACAATCTGATTAAAAGAGGGGCAAAATATTTGCAAAGGCATTTCTTAAAAGAAGATGTACAAATGGCAAACATATATATAAAAAAGTGCTCAATATCACTGATCATCAGAGAAAAGTAAATCAAAACTACAACAATACATCATCTTTCCCAGTTAAAAGAGCATTGATCCAAAAGTCAGCCAATAGCAAATTCTGGTGAGGATGTGGAGAAAAAGGAACCCTCATATGCTGTTGGCAGGAATGTAAATTAGTATAACCTTTATGGAGAACAGTTTGGAAGTTTGTCAAAAAAAGAAAAATAGTTACCATATGATCCATAAATCCCACTGGTAGCTTTATACCTAAAATAAAGAAAATCAGTATATCAAAGAGATATCTGCCCTCCCATGTTTATTGCAGCACTGTTTAGAATAGCCAAAATTTGGAAGCAATTTAAGTGCCTGTGAACAGATAAATAGATAAAGAAAATGTGGAACATATACACATGGAGTTCTATTCAGCCATAAAAAAGAATGAGGTCCTATAATTTGTAACAACATGGATGCAACTAGAGGCCATTATCTTAAGGGAAATAAGCCAGGCACAGAAAAACATTCCATGTTCACACTTATTTGTGGGAGCTAAAAGTTAAAACAATTGAACTTACAGAGATAAGAGTGTGGAAGGATGGTTACCAGAGGCTGAGAAGGGTAGTGGGGAAATGATGGGGAGGTAGTGGGAATGGTTAATCGGTACAAAAAGATAGTTAGAAAAAAATGAATAAGACCTAATATTTGAAGCACAACAAGGTGACTATAGTCAATTATAACTAAAGTGTATATTTTAAAATAACTAAAAGAGTATAATTGGATTGTTTGTAACAAAAAGGATAAATGCTTCAGGGAATGGATACCCTATTTACCCTAATGTGGTTATTATGCATTGCATGCCTGTATCAAAATATCTCTTGTATCCCATAAATATAGGTACCTACTATGTACCCACAAAAATTAAAAATAAAGAAATGCTAAAGGGACTTCTCCAAATGGAAAGAAGAAGATGATAATGTGATTATTATTTTAATATTGTAATCATGGTGTTTAACCACATACAAATTTAATAAGACGACTATAATACAAAAATATTAAAAATAATAACTACAACAATTTGTTAAGACAGGCAATATACAAAACATAAACTGTGATATGAAAAATCCAAAATGCTGGAGAAGAGAGTTAATGTGTACAAGTTTTGTTTGCTTTTGTTTGTTTCTTTTCTTTTTCTGCAGTTAAAGTTAACTTGAATCAGTTTTAACTACTTGTTATAACTGTAGGATGTTTTTTATAAGCCTCATAGTAATCACAAAACAAAAACCTATAACAGATACAAATAAAAAGAAATAAATTTTAACATACTATTGGGTTGGTGCAAATGTAATTATGGTTTTTGCATTATTGAAATTTGCCATTTGATATTGAAATACACTGTTAAATGTGGTTATGTTATATATAATTTTAATGCGCACTTCTCACTTTTTTTTGTTAATGACTTATTACTTGCTGTTTATTTACATCTATTTTAGACAACGGAAATGATGTTAGACAAAAAGCAAATTCAAACAACCTTATATTTCAAGTTCAAAATAGGTTGTAAAGCAGCAGAGAAAACTCACAACATCAACAATGCTTTTGGCTAAGAAACTGCTAAGGAAAATACAGTGCAGTGGTGGTTTGAGAAGTTTTGCAAAGGATGCAAGGAGCCTTGAAGAGGAGCATACTGGCTGGCCATCAGAAGTTGACAACAACCAATTGAGAGCAATCATCGAAACATCCTGTTACAACTACATGAGAAGTTGCAAAAGAACTCAATGTCAATTATCTATGGGTATTCAGCATTTGAAGCAAACTGGAAAGGTGAGAAAGCTTGATAAGTGGGTGTCTCATGAGCTGATAGGAAAAAAAAAATCATCATTTTGAAGTGTCATCTTCTCTTATTCTATGCAACAACAATGTACTATTTCTGGATTGGATTGTGATATGTGATGAAAAGTGGATTTTATACGACAACCAGTGAAGACCAGCTCAGTGGTTGGACTGAGAGATGCTCCAAAGCATTTACCAAAGTCAAACTTCCACCAAGAAAAAAGGTAATGGTCACTGTTTGGTGTTTTGCTGCCAATCTGATCCACTACAGCTTTCTGAATCTCAGTAAAACCATTATCCAGAGAAGTATGCTCAGCAAATCAGTGGAATGCACTGAAAACTGCAACACCTGCAGCTGGCACTGTTTAACAGAAAAGGCCCAATTCTTCTTTTGACAATGCCTGACTGCATATCGCACAAGCAACACTTCAAAAGTTTAATTAGGCTATGAAGTTTTGCTTCATCTGCCTTATTCACCTGAACTCTTGCCAACTGACTTCCACTTCTTCAAGCATCTCAACAACTTTTTGCAGAGAAAATGCTTTCACAACCAGCAAGATGCAGAAAATCCTTTCCAAGAGTTCATCAAATCCCAAAGCACAGAGTTTTATGCTATAGGAATAAATGAACTTACTTCTTGTTGGCAAAAATGTGTTGATTGTAACGGTTCCTATTTTGATTAATAAAGATGTGTTTGAGCCCAGTTATACTGATTTAAAATTTATGGTCCAAAACCACAATAACTTTTACACCAACCTAATATTAGAGAAAAATCACTTGGCCACAAAGAAATACAGTAAAAAAAGAAAGAGGGGTTACAAAATAACAAGAAAACAAGTAGCCAAATGGCAACAGTAAGTTCTTATCAATGTACCATTAAATGTAAATGGACTAAATTCTTCAACTAAAAGATAAAGAGTAGATGAATGAAATAAATAACAAGGCCCAACCATATGTTGAAAACAGGAAGCTCACTTCACCTATAAGGGCACACAAACTGAAAGTGAAGGGATGGAAAAAGATAGTCCATGCAAATAGAAACCGAAAAAGAGCAGGAGTAGCTATACTTATATCAGATTAGACAGACTATAAGTCAAAAATTGTAAAAAGAGCCAAAGAAGATCATTATATAATGATAAAAGTGTTAATTAAGCCAAAAGATATAACAATAGTAAAAATACATGCACCCAACACCAGCACACCCAAATATATAAAGCAAATTTTAAAAGATCTAAAAGGAGAGCTAAATGGCAATACAAAAATATTAGGGCACCCCACTTTCAGCAATGGACAGATCATCCAGACAGAAATTTAACAAAAAAGCATCAGAGTTAAACAACATTCTAGGCCATATGGCCTAATAGACATTTACAGAACATTTCATCCAACTACTACAGAATACCTACTTTTCTCCTCAACACATGGAACATTTTCCAGGATACACCATATATTAGGACACAAAACAAGTCAAAAAAATTCAAAATTATTCAAATTATAGCAAGTATCTTTTCTGACCACAATGAAATAAAACTAGAAATCAATAACTTTCAAAACTATACAAATATAGATGAACTTTGGAAATTATACAAATACATGGAAATTAAATAAAATGTTCCTGAATGATTACTGAGTCAATAAATAAAGAAGGAAATTTTAAAAATTCTTGAAAAACATGAAAATGGAAGCACAACATACCAGAAACTATGGGATACAGGAAGAGTGATACTAAGACAGACATTTACAGCAATGAATGCTTATATTAAAACAATATAAAGAATCTAAATAACCTAATGATGTGCTTTTAGGATCTGAGCAGAAATAAATGAAATTGAAACTAAAAACTAATAAAAACATCCACAAAACAAAAAGTTGGTTTTTTGAAAAGATAAAATCAACACAACTTTAGTTAGGCTAACAAAAAAAAAATAGAGAAGATTCAAATAAATAAAATCAGAAATGAAAAAGGAAACATTACACCTGGCAACATAGAAATATAAATGATCATTAGTTTATTATGAACAACTATATGCAATAAATTGGAAAACCTAGAAGTGGGTAAATTCCTGGACACATTGAACACATCAGGATTAAATCAGGAGAAAATAGAAAACTGACCAGATCAATGATGAATAAATAGATCAAAGCAGTAATAAATGGTCTCTCATCAAAGCAACACCCAGGACCCAAAGACATCACTGCTGAATTCTACCAAACATTTAAAGAATAACTAATACCAATTACACAAATGACTATTTAAAAAATCAAAAGGAGCTTTTTTTTATATGCTTGTTGGCTGAATGTATGACTTCTTTTGAAAACAGGCTGTTCATGTCCTTTACCATTTTTTAATGGGGTGGTTTTGGGGTGGTTTGTTTTGTAAACTTGTTTAAGTTGCTAATAGATGCTGGATAATAGACCTTAGTCAGATACATAGTTTGCAAATATTGTCTCCCGTTCTGTAGGTTGTTTACTCTGTTGATAGTTTCTTTTGCTGTGCAGAAGATCTTTTGTTCAATTAGACTTCTTTTGTCAATGTTTGCTTTTGTTGCAATTGCTTTTTGTGTCTTTGTCGTGAAATCTTTGCCAGTTCTTATCTCCAGAATATTGCCTACATTGTCTTCCAGAGTTTTTTATAGTATTGAGTTTTACATTTAAGTCTTTAATCTACTTGAGTTAATTTTTGTCTGTGGTATAAGGAAGGGGTCCGGTTTCAGTCTTCTGCATATGGCTAGCCAGTTATTCCAGCACCATTTATTGAATAGGGAGCCTTTCCCCGTCTCGCATGTTTGTCGGCTTTGTTCAAGATCAGACGGTCGTAGGTGTGTGGCCTTATTTCTGGGCTCTCTACTCTGTTCCATTGGTCTACGTGTCTGTTCTTGTACCAGTACCATGCTGTTTTGGTTACAGTAGTCCTGTAGTATGGTGTGAAGTAGGGTAATGTGATGCTTCCAGTTTTGTTCTTTTGACTAGTATTGCCTTGACTATGGGGATCTTTTAAAAGTTCCACATGAGAGGGGCCATCTTGTGTCCCTGTGTGTGTGCGCCTAATCACAGCTGGTCCACCCAAGACCCCCTCAACACCAATCGTAGTCCCCCGCGTGGCCCCTTCTCCACTCTGACAAGATGAAAGAAACAATTATCAATCAGGAAAAACTTGCCAAACTGCAGGTACAAATGCACATTGGTGGGAAAGGAACTGCTTGCAGAAAGAAGAAGGTGGTTCATACAACAGCCACAGCAGATGATAAAAAAACTTCAGTTCTCCTTAAAGAAGTTAGGGGTAAACAATATCTCTGGTACTGAAGAGGTAAATATGTTCACAAACCAAGGAACAGTGAACCACTTTCACAACCCTAAAGTTCAGGCATCTCTGGCCGCGAACCCTTTCACCATTACAGGCCATGCTGAGACAAAGCAGCTGACAGAAATGCTATCTAGTGTCTTAAACCAGCTTGGTGTAGACTGACTAGTTTAAGGAGACTGGCTGAAGCTCTGTTCAGTCTGTGGATGGAAAAGTACCACGTGCTACTGGAGAGGAGGAGGATGATGAAGTTCCAGACCTTGTGGAGAATTTTGATGACGCTTCCAAGATGAGGCAAACTGAACTGAGTCAACTTAAGAAGATAAAACTTGAAGAAGTTACTGGGAGCTGCTATTTTATATTATGACTGCTTTTAAAGAAATTTTTGTTTATGGATCTGATAAAATCTAGAACTCTAATATTTTTAAGCCCAAGCCCTTTGGCCACTGCATCTCTTTTCAGTTTTTGCTTATACACAATTCATTGTTTGCCACTAATTAAGCCAAAGAAGCCTGGGAATTGAGTTTGAAACCAAGGTTAATAAAGCTCTTTGCCTAGTAAAAAAAAAATCCATATGAATTTAAAAATAGCTTTTTCTAGTTCTGTGAAGAATGTCATTGATAGTTTGATAGGAATAGCATTGAATCTGTACATTGCTTTAGGCAATGTGGCTATTTTAATGGTATTGATTCTTCCTATCCATGAGCATGGAATGTTTTTTCATTTGTTTCTGTCATCTCTGATTTTTTGAGCAATGGTTTGTAATTCTTATTGTAGAAAATTTTCACCTCCCTGATTAGCTATATTCTTAGGTATTTTATTCTTTTTGTGGAAGTTACAAAAAGAATTGCATTTCTGACATGGCTTTCAGCTGGCTGTTGTTGGTGTATGGGATTGCTAATAATTTTTGTACAACGATTTTGTATGCTGAGACTTTGCTGAAGTTGTTTATTGGCTGAAGGAGCTTTTGGGTTGAGACCATGTGGTTTTCTAGACATAGAGTTACATCGTCTGCAGAGATAGTTTGACTTTCTTTCTTCCTGTTTGGATGCTTTTTATCTTTATCTCTTGCCTGATTGCTCTGGCCAGCACTTCCAATATGATGTTGAATAGGAGTGGTGAGAGAGGGCATCTTTGTCTTGTGCTAGTTTGCAAAGGGAATTTTCTACCTTTTCCTCTTTCAGTATAATGTTGGCTTTGGGTCTCTCACAGACGGCTCTTATTGTTTTAGGGTATTTTCCTTCAATACCTAGTTTATTAAATTTTTAACATGAAGAGATGTTGAATTTTATAAAAAGTCTTTTCCTGCATCTGGGACTATTGTCTTTAGTTCTGTTTATGTGATGACTCACATTTATTGATTTGTATATATTTAACCAACCTTGCATCTCTGGGATAAAGCCTAGTTGATCATGCTGGATTAGCTTTTTGAAGTGCTGCTGAATTCAGTTTGCCGGCATTTTGTGAGGATTTTTGCAACAGTATTCATCAAAGATATTGACCTGAAGTTTTCTTTTTTTGTTGTGTCTCTCTCTGCAGGTTTTGGTATCAGGATGATGCTGGTCTCATAGGAAAGGGTGACATAAGGTAGAAATATAATTTGAAATGTACTATGCCTTTTTCCAGTTGTATGACTTTCTATGAGCCTCATTCTCCTCATTTATAAAATGGAAATAAAGTTATCCCACAGAATTGGCAGAAGCAGCACACAATGATGGGCATGAATATATTCTAAAAACAATACACCACTAAAAATAATAAAATTTGAAAATGTTTTCTATTTGAGATTTACTCTTCCTTGTTTACTTCACTGAATCTGTTTGGGAAAACAAAATCATCGATTTTTGTTAAGCTTACATTTTATTCCAAAGGAAAAATTAAATAGATACAACTTCCCAAAAAGTTTTTTATTAAGCTATGGAAACTCTTTCACTTCATAAATGGAATAGCAAGATTGAAAACAATGTCAATATAGCAGGAGAATCCCTTCCATGAATAAAAATAATACTTGAATACACAAAAGATGCAGCTAAGGTGACAAAAATAAAATATTACAAAATAAATGAATTTATTCTTTTTTGAAAGAGAGTCTTGCTCTGTTGCCTGAGCTGGAGTCCAGTGGCCCTATCTCAGCTCACTGCAACCTCTGCCTTCCGGGTTCAAGCAATTCTCCTGCCTCAGCCTCCTGAGTAGCTGGGACTATGGGCATGTGCCACCATGCCAGGCTAATTTTTGTGTTATTAGTAGAGATGGGGTTTCACCATATTGGCCAGGCTAGTCTTGAACTCCTGACCTCATGATCTGCCTGCCTCGGCCTCCCAAAGTGCTGGGATTATAGGCATGAGCTACCGTGCCTGGCCAAAATATTACAAAATAAATGAATTTCTATGGGATGTCACTTTCTGGATTTGGAGTTGGATAATGGGTAGAGATTAGAAGAATTTTGAGAGAAAAAAATTCAGAGAAAAAACCTAGATTGAAGAGACAATTGATAGAAATATAGATGTTACCAAGGTATATTTGTGCTGTTATAACAAAATACCTGAGACTGGGTAATTTATAACAAATGGAAATTTATTCCCTCACAATTTTGGAGACTGGGAAGTTCACAATGAAGGTGCTGGCATTTGCAGAAGGTGACAGGCACACCTCACATGGTGGCAGACAAGAGAGCTTGTGCAGAGGAATTCCTTTTTTTTAAACCATCAGATCTTGTAAGACTCATTCACTATCACGGAAACAGCATAAGACCTGCCCCCATAATTCAATCATCTCCCACTGGGATCCTCCTCCTACACGTGGGACTTGTGGGAGTGACAATTCAAGATGTGATTTGCGTAGGGACACAGCCAATCTGTATCATTCTGCCCCAGCCCCTCCCAAATCTCATGTCTTCATATTTCAAAAGCAATAATGACTTCCCAACAGTCCCCCAAACTCTTAACTCATTTTAGCCTTCACTCAAAAGTCCACAGTCCAATGTTTTATCTGAGACAAGGCAAGCCTCTTCTGCCTATGAGCCTGTACAATCAAAAGCAAGTTAGTTACATCCTGGATACAATGGGGATACAGGCATTGAGTAAATACAGCCATTCCAAATGGGAGAAATTGGCCTAAACAAAGGGGTTACAGGCCCCATGCAAGTCCAAAATCTAGCAGGGCAGTCAAATCTTAAAGCTCCAAAATGATCTCCTTTAACTCCACGTCTCACATCCAGGTCATACTGACACAAGAGGTGGGTTCCCATGGTCTTGGGCAGCTCCCAAGGTCTTGGGCAGCCTTTTTCCCAGCTTTTACAGGCTGGTATTGAGTTTCTGTGGCTTTTCCAAGCACACAGTGTAAGCTGTCAATGGATCCACCATTCTGGGGTCTGGAGGATGGTGGCCCTATTCTCACAGCTCCACTAAGTGGTGCTGCAGTAGGGACTATGTGTGGGGGCTCCGACCTCACATTTCCCTCTGTACTGCCCTGGCAGAGGTTTTCCATGACAGCCCTGCCAATGTGGCAAACTTCTGCCTGGGCATCCAGGTGTTCCCATACATCTTCTGAAATCTAGGTAGAGGTTCCCAAACTTTAGTTCTTGACTTCTGTGCACTCACAGGCTCAACACCACATGGAAGCTCCTAAGGCTTAGGGCTTGCACCCTCTGAAACTATCACCCGAGCTCTGCATTGTCCCCTTTCAGTCATGGCTGGAGTGGCTGGGATGCAGGTCACCAAGTCCCTAGGCTGTACACAGCTTGGGACCCTAGGCCTGGCCCACAAAACCACTTTTTCCTCCTGCCTGTTACCCAGTTCCAAAGTTGCTTCCACATTTTCAGGTATATTTTCAGCAGCATCCTACCCTACTGGTACCAACTTACTATATTAGTCCATTTTCACGCTGTTTATAAACATACCTGAGACTGGGAAATTTACAAAAGAAGAGGTTTATTGGACTTACAGTTCCATGTGGCTGGGGAGGCCTCACAATCATGGCAGAAGGTGAAAGACATGTCTCACATGGCAGCAGACAAGAGAAGAGAGCTTGTTCAGGGAAACTTGCCTTTTTCAAACCATCAGATCTTGTGAGACTCATTCACTATTACGAAACAGTGCAGGAAAGACCTGCCCCCATGATTCAGTCACCTCCCACTGGGTACCTCCTATGACCTGTGGGAATTGTGGGAGTTCCAACTCAAGGTCAGAGATTTGGGTGGGGACACAGTTAAACCATATCAAGAGATGAACTTAGGTGCTTAGCTGAGTAGATTTTCAAGCACAGTAAGGATGCTACAGCCTGGTTTCTCCTTGGTACTTGCAGTGAAATGTGAGAGCAAAGAGATAAAATGAGAGATGAACTGTTAAGCAGAAAGGTATTAGCACTTGATTATTTGAAACATTTTCAGCTTACTCAGGTAGTGGGCTCTGGTAGCAGGGCTAAGGTTGTGGCTAGACAACCATTTGCTAAAGAAATTAGGCATGTGACTCATGAATCCCTCAACCATCTTAACAGAAGCCAGGAATAGAGATGCAGTTATTCAGGAAAAAACTGTAGAGGACTCCCTTGTTTGATGGCTTGGACACCTGTTCATTGCAAGAAAGAATGATATGATTTCTGAGAATTTCATACCAGCAGAAATACTGACAGTGTAGAATAAATGTCCCAGAGGCGGGACAAAGTGAAAGAAGAATGACTCTGAAGTCTGAGCCACAGATGCAGAGGCTTGGGCTGACTTGAGCTCCTTGAGCTGTGAGGGCAGGGCCGCCTCCTTGGCAGGCACACAGAATGAAGCATCGAGCCCCAGGAATTATTCTCAGGCCTTGAAATCTAGTGTATTTTTTTCCTGCTGGGTATCAGACATGCTTAGGAACTATTCTTCCCTTTTCAAGTGGGAATGGGAATGCTTCTTCCACTTGTCCCACCACTGCATTTTGGAAGCAGGTAACTGATTTTTGGCTTCAAATGTGCACAGATGGAGACAAATGACGCCCCAGGATGTACTCTATCCAAGTTTCACCCATAGCTGATTCAGCTGATAAAATTTGGAGCTTTTTGAGTTGATAATATTTTAGAGTTGATGCTGAAATGGGTTAAAACTTTTGGGGCACTAGGATCAGGCGAATATTTGTCACTTGGGAAGGACGTTAATTTGGGAGCCAGGCAGCCTGCTGTCATGGGTTGAATTGTGTCCCCCACAAAAGATAAGCTAAAGCCAAAACCTCTGATGCCTATAAATGTGACCTTTTTAGGAAACACAATCTTTGCAGATGTAACCAAATTAAGATGAATTCACAGTTCATTAGAGTGGGCTCTAATTAATATGATTATTGTCCTTATAAGAAGAGGTAAAGACACAGACGCCGAGGCCATGTGATAACAGAGGCAGAAATTAGAGTGCTGCAGCTGCGAGCTAAGAAATACCAAGGATTGATGGCTACTATTAGAAGTTAGGAAGAAGCAAAAGAGGCAAAGAAGGATTCCACCCAGAGCCTCAGGGGATGCATGGTCCTGATGACACTTTGATTCTTGACTTCTAGCCTCGAACTGTGAGAGAATACATTTCTGTTGCTTTAAGCCACCATGTAAAGGAATTTGGGATTTTTTTTTAACCTGAAGGCAAAAAAGTGCAACTGAAATGATTCAAGCAGATGAGAAATGAAACTAAATCTATATTTTAGAAAGCGCTTCCCATCTACCGTGAGGGGAATATAGTATAGTGACTACATAGTACCCTTCCCTGTATACTTATCTCCCCTCAGAGTAAAAGTCCTGGGAGGGCAAGGACTATGGTTTTCTTTTGTTCCTTCTTGTCCATTAATGTATTTTCAGTATTTAGCATATTTGTCCATTGATGTATTTTCAGTATTTAGCATAATAACTCTAAAAATGTATCATTCCTATGGAAAGAGGTCTGAATCAATTTTATATCCTCAGTAATCAACATAGAGCAGATTATTGAAAGAATGTATAAACAAGGTTCAGAAACTAAGGAAATTCAACTAGTAAGTAGTAGTTAGTTTTATCTTTACTATGAAAAGAAGAGAATAAGAAAGACTATGCATTAAATATTTTAAGCAATGCCATGCTTCCATGTGGAATTACATTATAAAGTACAGAAGAAAAAATGTCCAACACCTTATTTCTGACATCACCACCTTTGGAATAACTGGTGGACATTTGATACCAGTGACTTAGGTCACAGACAGAGATGGAGAAATAATCATTCCATTCAATTCATTTCAAACTACTCACCACAGGGATTATTAAAAATGAAAAGAACTTCTTTGTTAGAAACATGGTTCATTTTAATGTTGCCAGAATAAAGTATAGACATCAAAACTCTGTGATTCAATTTACTGCTTATTTCTATACTGTATTATTCAGTTTAAAACAATCTTATATAAGGCATTACCTGAAAGGAATTCTTCTTTTCCTTTTTGAAATGATTGATTTTTTTGAAATAGAAATAAGCAATATTACAAATATGCAGATTCATGATAAAAGGGCTTATTTATAATCATACTTTTTGATATACATATATTAGGTATCAGCTGATGAATTCTATTAATTATAAAAATAAAACATACTTTTCTCTATTTGCTCTCAAAATAACCTCAAAATTATTTTTTAACAGCAGCACATGTTCTATCTGTAAATTTTATGCTACTCTTTTAAAACAGAAACCAGCTTTGTGTTTTACAACAAATATAAATAGGGGTAATTTGGATAATGAAAATAAATGAATAACAGCAGCAGTACTAATAGAACTGATCCTATTTGTGATGGCTCATTAACTTTGTGCAGGATGCAATTCACTGCCCTGGATCAGGAGTTGGTAATTGTACAATGTGGAGTTATTTGCAAAAGATGACTGCAATATGAAATTAACAGAAGATCTGTTCATTCATTAGGAAGTCATTATCCCTTTCGTATGTATAACCATATTAAATCATGCACTCAGAAAGGCTGTAAGGAAGACAAAGAAAAAGATAAGAAATAACTTGGGTACAATTAATACTAGTAGTATTCCCCAAGTTCATAGTAAGTTCTTTAAATGTATTTGATTACTTAATCTTCACTCTAATCTCATTCTTACAATTATCATTCTCATTTTGCAGATGAAGAAACTGAGGCTTAGGAACTTGCTCAAAGGCACATGCCAATGAGTGGTGAGCTTACATTCCAACCTAGACAGTATGATTCCAGAGCCTCTGTCCTTTACTATGTCTATACATACAATGACAAATTGCTTCCCTAGCTCAGCCTTCTCTCCAACTTCATCTAGTCTAGAATGATAATGAGAAAATAAGAATCCCAGTGTTTCTCAGTCTGAGACGCAAGGTGAAGAGGGAGAACATAATAACCCCCTGGGGATGATTATCAGATTCTAGGAGGGAGACAGGGAGGGAAAGGGGGAGAATGTGGTTTGAAAAGGTATGTTCAATAAACCTATTGTTTTTATACTATTAATGGCAGAATTACAGCTAGACAAAATCTCAGCCCATGGGATAAACTGAAGAAACAATGTCGGGAGCATAGTTAGAAAATGTTGAAAACACTGGCACTCTCTGACCTCTAGACTGTCATTAACTAGCCATAGGATCCCGGGAAAATCATACAATGTAGGCCCTGCTTTTAAACACTGTGCTGTGAAGCACTATTAGTGATGATTTCTGTGCTCTGGAAAAAAACCGAAAAGTAAGGGGTAGCAGCTTTCTCATAAGACAAGCTATCTTCAGTTCAAAGAATTGTCCTTTATTCTGAAATTAGGTTCTTACCACTTTCTTGTTATGAACGTTTCGATTGTGAAGTGATGATGGGGAAAGTACATGGTGGAAGGTCTCTTTGTTTTTTGAAAGTCATTACCTAACCAACTAAGAAGTTTGTTACTTTATCACATTCTGGAAAGTTTTTGAAATGTTACAGGGTTATAAAATCTTATACAGAGAACCGCTAATTTAATATTATTTCCAACTCAAAATTTTCAGAGTCTTATGCATTTCTACAGCACTTTACAGTTTATTAAATATTTTCACATGTATTATCTCACTTGGTACACTATGGTCTGGGAGATGATCCATTTTGCACAGATTAAAAAATAGAGCTTGGGGAGGGTGAGTAACTTGACCAAGATTACACAGTTTGTTAAAGAAGAGCTAAATTCCAACTAATGTCTTATTTTTATTTACTTATTTTTATTTTGAGATGGAATCTTGCTCTGTCGCCCAGGCTGGAGTGCAGTGGTGCATCTTAGATCACTGCAACCTCTGCCTCTGCAGTTCAAGCCATTCTCCCCACCTCAGCCTCCCAAGTAGCTGCGACTATAGGCACCAGGCAGCATGCCTGGCTAATTTTTGTATTTTTAGTAGAGACAGGGTTTTGCCATGTTGGCCAGGCAGGTCTTGAACTCCTGACCTCAGGTGATCCGCCCACCTCAGCCTACCAAAGTGCCCAGATTATTCTGTCTGCTTTCCAATCTGTAAGTGAATCTGGCTGTAATAGAATGATAAGGAAAGTGTTTTCAATACATAGAATTAATAAATCTGAATTTCTGGAAGACAAGGCCTAAGAATCGAGTCTTTTAAGAGCTCTCCAGGTGATTCTGATAGGTAGCCAAATTTGGGGACAACTTCCAAATGATTGGAGCCTCTGTCTACCTGGCCTCACCAGAAGGAATAGGAATTTTGAAGTCAGACAGAAGTGGGTATCTCTGGGAAAGATATAAAATCTACCTGAGCCTCCAGTTTCTTTATCTGTGAAATAAGGATAATAATGTCTAATATGCAGAATTGTAAATATTTGAAAAAAAGTACCTAGATATGGTAGTCACTCAAAAATGGAAGCTATTATCTTTGCTATTACTGCCTTGTTAGATGCTCTACTATTACTGAGTAAGAATTAGGAATGTATTATAAATAGCAATGATTCTAGAATTTTCCTGAAGCAAATTTACAATAAATACAGGTCACCCAAATTATTTGTGATCTCAGGACAGTCTCCAGGTCTCCGTTTCCTCCTCTGTGAAACAGCAGTATCTGTGAACTGCTAAGCTATCTTCTGGCTCTAGAAAGTCCAGGACTCAAATATTCTATTTAAGAGTTAAAGACTCAAAGAGTCATGAGAATGTGGCTCTTTGTAGAGTATTAAACAGGTGTACTTGAAATAAAGATTAGTGTACATGAATGACAAATTTCTATAGCTATGCTGCCATTTTCTATCAAGGTAGGACTATGTCTAAATCCAAACATTTGTTTACTTGTATGATTTGTTTACTTATGATTTATATCTGCCTATGCTCAAAAATATTTGAAGCAGCTCACCCAAACAAATTATAATAAGACAAAAATAAAACAAGAGAAAAAGCTAAGAATCCCTAACAAACAGGTTAGACAAGGAAGAAAAGGGAAAAATCTGACACGGGAAATGATTTCTTTAGGAAATTAAGAGAAGCCATTTATGAAAACTGCACAATTGCAGGTGCATCACGTGAGGTCAGGAGTTTGAGACCAGTCTGGCCAACATGGTGAAACTCTGTCTCTACTAAAAATACAAAAATTAGTTAGGTGTGGTGGCATGCGCCCGTAATCCCAGCTACTCCAGAGGCTGAGACAGGAGAATTGCTTCAGCCCGGGAGGCAGAGGTTGCAGTGAGCTGAGATCACGCCACTGCACACCAGCCTGGGCGGGACTCCATTTCAAATAATAATGATAATAATAATAATAAAATTTAGCTTTAAGATTACTGAACATGTTTTAAAAAATATAAAAATAAGGGTTTTCTTAATTTTTATTACCAAAGACTGAAAATATTTATCATCAATATATACGTGCAATTTAAATGAAGGATTTTTGTCTAAGTAGAATGGAATTTATATATTTCAACTATTTTTTGAGGTGGCAGTGTCTTTCAGCTTTTCTTTTGGTATCTTCACTATTGTTCTTTTAAAAGATCACATACTGCATGTAAGTATTCCATCTCTACTCCTGTATCATCTTGTTATCCTCTGTTTCTCTACTCATTTTATAAAATATAAGTAGGTTTTAATCATGAAGACACAGGCTGTGATGGTAGTGGTAGAAAAGTATCCAACGTTGAAGTTCTGGAAAAGGCAAATGTGTGGAGATGGTTACCAGCAGCAGGGAGGAAATGACTCCAAAGGAGCATGAGAAAATTTGGTGGTGGGGAGGGGTTCAGGGAATGTAAAAAATAGTCTGAATCAGAGCTGTCAAAGTCACCCAGACTCACAGAAGTGTACACGAAAAGGATGAATTTTACTTTGTGTAAATTATACACACCTTCATAAACTTGACTTTAAAAAAAAGAATCCAACATGACATCACTTACAAATCCATATTAAGTTTCAGGTTTTGATCCTCTGATCACGTTTGATTTTTTGCTTTCTACCATCTGCCCTAGTTATAATAAAAATAAAAACTCCTTCCTGGTTTCAGACTAGGTTTTCCTTCTGTTCCTGCTATCACTGCCCTGGCCCAAGCTCATGCCTTGCATCACTCGCCACTCTAAAAGCCTCCAACGAAGCTGCTGTCTCCCTCCAGAGCCTTCCACTCCAAGTTTCTTGCAAGAGTAGCTATAATAATCTTTCTAAAGCAGAGCTCTGATTATGTTTTTCCACCATTAAACTCTTTCTTGGTCATCCACAGTTTACCATAGTCCTGTCTGCCATTGAAGCCTCCATGATTCTCTCCCAAACTACCCACCTCTTCTTGTTGCATACCTGGAGCTTATCTGGCTCTCCCGCCAAACTAAATTACCTGTTAGTGCTTAATGCAATCTGTTTTTCCATCACCTTCACTACACGATTGCCTCTCACAAGACAAATAAATGAAGAAAATAATAAAAATAACCAGTCATTATTTCTATATATAAGTCACAATGCTTTTCAAATACGGTATAAATTACATTTACTCCCAAATCTGTTGTACTTATAAGAATCTATTAAAGCATGTTTATACTTGCAACCCAAAGTCCAGTGATATCACTCCATATTTATTATATATGAAATTTATTCTTTAGCAACTGAGATAAGATTCATTTTTAGTTGCGAAGGTACACGAAGCCAGCTGGCAGGATTAGTTTAGGAAAAATATGCCACATTGAACTCCCATGCAGCAGAAACAAATGAGACCTAATTTGCTGAGCTGTCTTGTTTATTTTGGTTCATTCGGCAGGGTAATATAGTAGCAATAACATTGGACTCAATCTCAGGAGATCTGAAACTTAGTCCCATTTCTGGCATGACCAAACATACATGAAGATCATGCATATTTTCTGGTCCTTAGTTTTTTCACTTCTAAAATGGAAATCTTCCTTGCTTTACTCAAACAGTATACATACAGAAGGAGTTATTATTTTTTTGTTTGCCATTCCCTATAACACAGCTCCCCCATCTAAATCTATTTGCTTTACAATTCTCTACTAATCCTAAAGCTTTTTCAGATTTTATAATTTCATTTCAATACCACTAAGAGTCCTAAAGGAGGAAGTAAATAACAAATATCAGAAATGATTTTTCAGATATATTGCTTTTTAGGATGCTGATTGAATAACTCTAAGGCCCTTTCTAGCTTTAAAAGAGTAAAATACCATATTAAAATTTACACCTGAAATTCATCTATCTTTTGTATATAAGGAAACCTTCAGATACACGTTTCATTATCTGCGTTCTCCTGAGACCAGTTTCTCTGCCTCATGATTTTAAGCCTTATGACATCTGAGTATGTCTGTTTCTCTCTTGTATACATAAAACCTTGCCTGACATCTCACATCTCTTAAAGTAATTTACACTACAGTTTTTCCTTTACATCCAAATATAGATGTAAGTTTTAAACAAACGTGAATTTGAAATAACAAATTACTAAAACGTATTTTATATTTCTCTTATATTGCTAGCCACGATATTACAGATTCTGAAGAAAGAAGATTTCATCTAATATCATATTGGGAAAGGCAAGTATTATCAAAATTTTGTGTCTGCTTCATGAAATATGAAAGTATATAGTCAAAGACAGCACACAGAAAAATAATAGCAACTGCTGGCTCTAAAAACTAGACTGGTCATCCTAATCCAAAAAATGGACCCGAAAATAAAGATGGCAAAGGCATGACAAGCATACAAACTCTTCTTTACCTTACTAATTCCCTATTTAAAGTAGACATTGATGAATGGATGGATACCAGAAATCAAACCTCTTTGTAATCCTGTTTTAAAGATTTAACTGGCTGAAGTCCAACCTAGCTGGCTCTTTCATTACTTTCTCTACAGTTTGTCTGAATTTTCAATATAATTGAAATTACAGTAAAGTAGCAACAAGTTCTCCTACAGTTTACTCGGGGATTTTAAAATTGGTCTTACCTGATTTACTCTGAAACTCTGAGTAAATGAAAATCAAGGCCTCCAAATAGACACACGCACACTCACACACTCTTCAGGAATAGCCAATCTAGGGGGTAATTTCAAAGTCTAGTACATAACTGATAAACACGACTCAAAAATTTTTATATTTTATATTCAAGTGATACTCAAGGAGGGAAAAATAACTCAGTCCACTTTTCCTTCACACAATACAACACTTGTACTTTTCACTGAAATCACATCTTAATTTTCAAATATTTCATAATTTATAAACTCTAAAAAGTGTAAATATGAGTGACTCAGAGGGTGAGACGATGTAAACCACTTAAAGACTAAAACCCTCTGGGCAAGTTGAATGAAAACAAAGCAGCACTTACTTGGCATAAACCACTGATGCACATATCCAAAGATTCTGTATAGCAACGAGTACCATCTAAGACCTTAGGTGCTAGTTCAACAACCAGGGCTGTTCCTTTGGCTTGGCATTTGAGTGAACATGGGTTGTCGGGGTCATTAGACACGGGAAGCCATTCATAAAACTGGCCATGGTGCTTGACGTCATTATGAGCTGAGCATTGCTGAGCTCGGAAGTCACCTGCTTCTGGTGGGCAGTCCTGGAGAAAAAAGAGTGAAAGGACATACACAGGTTAAGAGAATACCCCCCAAATAGGAAACTGGAGCAGCCATATGCTCTGCTTAGGTCTCAGAAAGCAAAACAAATGTCCTGGTCATGACAGATGGAACTTATAATACCATCTTAGAAGTTATATAATTATTTGGCTCTCAAAATATAGAAATCTGGGAAAGCAACCACCTCAAAATACATTTTCTGATTGAGTTTAAATGGGAAAGTAATTGGCTTGAAAGTAATTGGCTTGAAATCGTTGGGAAATATATTTTCTAAAAGCTGTCTATTGGCTCATAAATTCTTCCACATTGTACTATCACATTGACTTCCTCATAAGTAGAACCTAGTATGCTCAGAGGGTTAGTTGAAATTATTTCTGTCTCTTTCAGCTCTGATATTGAAAGCTATGACAGTTCTTTATTTGAATAACTAGCAGTAAAAAGTTATAATATTTTCATTCAAAAAGCTTTTGTGGAG
Organism: Sapajus apella; assembly: GCF_009761245.1. NCBI lineage: Eukaryota > Metazoa > Chordata > Mammalia > Primates > Cebidae > Sapajus > Sapajus apella. The sequence goes on from NW_022436982.1 coordinate 15,154,819, forward strand.
TTCAAATTTTTTTGTCTAGAACTTAGAACACATAGTATCTAGAATTAAATGTAGGGAACAAAAAATATAAAACCATGTGTATATGAATTTCTTTGGCTTAAGGAAGCACAGCAGAATGGAAAGAGCATGGACTTCCTCCTCAGATGGGTGGGGGGCTGCAATGCAGTGCAGAATTACTGCCTCTGTTCTAACACAGGGAAGCCTAGGCTTGCGTTAGAACAGAGGCAATAATTGCACAGCTCTCGAGGTTGTTTTGAGTTCATGAGCTCATGCTGGCCAAATATCATCACAGGGAATATACTGAGTAGGTGGGAGCTATTATTACGATTATTTAATGAGGCCTCAGAAGACAAAGGGATGGAGTATTAGGAGATTCTCTCAATTTGAATTTTAAATCATCTTGTTAGAGACCAGTGGAAAATAAGAATCTTTTCAATGTAAGTATCACAAAGGGCAATTTTAAATGTAAAACTATGTCTAACAATGACCATTATCTAATGAATAATAAATCTCAGTAAAAGCAAATAAGATTGAACTTTAAAAAGGCAAATATCGCCTATCCCTTGGAAAGGCTGTTTGATAGGTTTATTCTATTCTACATGCCTTCAGATTAGGATTTACTATGGAAGACCGTTGTTAACTCTCCAGGTGTGGAAAGGCTTTTATTCTAATTTTTTGTTTTAAATAAAGGATTTCCATATGACCTTCAACAGTTCCCGGTTACTACATTATCATTTTGAGAGTTCTCTTATATAAGGTTTTTTTCTCTGAAAAATCTCTTTACATTTAAATCAGCATTCTAAGAACAGCATTGGAATTCTTGACTCTTCCAAACGTTTGTGATACTATTAACTAGCATATTAGGCTCTGGTAGTTGAGAGAGCACAAATTCTAGGCAATGTGGGGTAGAAACAATTAAATATTCATTTAGGATGAACACAGAATTGTTCAAAATACAATATAAAATCTCAAAGACATTTTACTGTTAGTATTGTGTGTTCTCGGAGTGAATAAAACACAGTAGTAAAGGAAAAGAATAATGTATATAACACAGGTATAGATACACAGATAGGTACCCAGCAATGCTTAACATTTTGAATATTGTCTGAAAAGAGTATGATTAAAATTCATTACTTAATAATTTTTTAGATAATAGGATGCAGTTTAAATTATTTAAGATCCCTCAATAGCTGGGCGCGGTGGCTCACGCCTATCATCCCAGCACTCTGGGAGGCCGAGGTGGGCGGATCATGAGGTCAAGAGATCAAGGCCATCCTGGCCAACATGATGAAACCCTGTGTCTACTAAAAATACAAAAAATTAGCCGGCCAGGGTGGCACGTGCCTGTAATCCCAGCTACTTGGGTGGCTGAGGCAGGAGAATCGCTTGAACACAGGAGGCGGAGGTTGCGGTGAGCTAAGGTTGCACCATTGCACTCCAGCCTGGGCAACAAGAGCAAAACTCCATCTCAAAAAAAAAAAAAAAAATCCCTCAATAAATAAATGTTACTTATTTATTTTGTAAAATAAAAACTACAACCCGCAAAACTATATTATGAATTGCAATACAGGTAAATTACGTCAAACCATGACATACAATACAAACCAATTTAATTTAATTTAATTTTTTTTTGAGATGGAGTCTCACTCTGTCAGGCTGGAGTGCAGTGGTGTGACCTCAGCTCACTGCAACCTCTATCTTCTGGATTCAAGCGATTCTCCTACCTCAGCCTTCCTAGTAACTGGGTTTACAGGTGTGTGCCACCACACGCAACTAATTTTTTTGTATTTTTAGTAGAAACAGGGTTTCACCATGTTGGCCAGGCTGGTCTGACCTCAGGTGATTCGCCTGCCTTGTCCTCTTAAAGTGCTGGGATTATAGGCATGAGCCACCATACCTGGCCACAAACAACTTTAAATGTTTCAACACCAGCTCCTGTCAGACCATATGTTCCAGAACACAGAGACACTGATTGAACATTAACTCTTTATGACCTCACATTCCAAAGGCAAGTCTACCACTTTCCTAATTTACAAAATTCTACCAATATCTGCCTAAACCTCGCTTACTGACTTCTGCCCTAAAACAGCTCTATAACTAAAAACAGCCCCCAAGCTCTACATGTAGGTTTCCTTAAATTTTCCCAGTTGAGACATGGTAGAGTCTCTGTCAAGGTGCTGCTTTCCCCTACTTAGCAAGCTTAACAAATCTACCTTTACATGATCCACAAGTTCCCGGTCACTGCATGGGAGCGTCTACAGTTGAACTGACAGTTTAGCAATGTTTAAATTGAACTGACATTCATTCTACCTTTACATGATCCACAAGTTCCTGGTCATTGCATGGGAGCTTCTACATTGAACTGACAGTTTAGCAATGTTTAAATTGAACTGACATTCATTCTACCTTTACATGATCCACAAGTTCCCGGTCATTGCATGGGAGCTTCTACATTGAACTGACAGTTTAGCAATGTTTAAATACAGTATCTTTATTTGATAATACCTATCATCCCAGGAGTCACTTTATTACTCAGTAGTAATGAAGAAATAATGTATATTGTATTGAAGGTACAGTACTTTATTATACTGAAATACAGTAAAGCAGAACATTGAGGAAGTTGTTTGGAATAACTCCAAACCCCTCTTAAAATTTCCTTTGCCTTCTTTTTCTATACAAGTGAAACAGCTGGAAGGGTCAGGCTGAATCACCTCTGCTTTAAAGTAATGAGGGGAACAAACAAGTAAGAGACCTCTTAATATGAACCAGAGATAATTTTCTGAACGTTTCCAATTCCAAGAAAAGTGTTGATTACGTTTTTAAATTGATAATGCAACATCATCATAGTACAGGCATAAAACTCCTACAGGGTCTCCAATGAGTCCCTTCTGTTCAATAAACTGTGTTGATTCTTCCCACCTTTCCTAAAACAAATAAGACCTAAAGGCAGTCAAAGGTAAAACAATGAAGTTAAAATGTTAAGACTTTCAGGTTTTGTTTTCTGTGACAAAAACAGTAAACAGATTTAGACACATCTTAGAGAATCAACATGCAGACAGATGTTCTTATTTGCCATTCACCTGTATCTAATGGCTTCAATAACACCTGTTAACACAGTTCATGGTTTCACAACTAGGGAAATAGCTCTGAGAAGGATAATGCTTATGAACATCTTTACCCAGTTTTATCACTACTGTCTTTTCTTCCACCCATATTTTTGTAGGGGTGGGAAAAATATATTTTCCTAAATTGAGAATGCACTTAAAACCTGGAGTTCAGAGTTGGAAACTGAACTTGAACCTTTTTAGTGTTTGAGTTTATTTGTACTTGGCAAAATGCAGCTTCCTGTTTTAAGAAAAGGGACTTAAGAAAACTCATAAAACAGGTTCAGAAAGCTTCTTGGACATCAAATAGCTTTTACAAAATAACATTTTCATGATTTAAGTGTAAATGAATCAGAAACATATGAATCAAATTTCCCTTGAAATACATATGTTTAAAAATTAAGGGGAAGAAGGATTTGGCAAAATGTTCTTTGTTTGAACCCAAAACATTTCAAGCATAGCTCAAGACATCTATTGAACCCCTAATGCATCTGGGATCATCCAGCTGCAAGAGTGGAAACTCAAGCAGTGATTGTAACCTCTTGTTCCACAGGATGCTAATAAAAATAATTTGTATAGAGATTTACCACCTACAAAGTTTTTGGTTTTTAATTATAAGTTGGTCCATGAAACCATTATACTTCCTAATCCTTTTATGGGTGTTTTTTTTTTTTTTTGGTCCTTTTTTTTTTCCTTTTTGTGGTGAATGGGGTCTCGTCCCTCATTCTCCAGGCAGGTCTTGAAGTTGCTCAGACGGGTCTCGAACTCCGGGAGGCAAGGTATCCTTCTACCTCTACTTCCCTAAGTGCTAGAATTACAGGTGTGAGCCACTGTGCCTGACCCTGATCCTTTTAAAAGTCAGATTTAGAAACTGATAACCTAACAGTTTTGAAAAATACTTAACATCTTTTACCGGGCATCATCTTTGAAATATCAGCTTTTGGAGAGATGCTTTCTGATATCACAAGTAACCAGTTTTAACCATGAGAGGTAGTTTTCTTTAAGGAATACCGAATGTAGAATGTAATAAACATACACAATGTGGAATTTCTGCTCTCATAAAACCCTAGTGGTAAGATTAAAAAACTTTAAATTGGGATATTTAAAATAAAGAATAAAACAAATGAATTATAATTTATATGTGCTTACATGTATTTAGACATTTTGCTCTGAACTTGCCTCATAGAAAGCATTGATGGAGACAATTGAAATAGTTAAAAAGTTTAGTAGCTATATGGACCAAATGCATTCTATCCCCTAACAAGAACCCGCCAAAAATAATAGTGTGGGAGGGATGCACAGGACTAAAGATTCCCAACTTCCAGCTCCTCATACATCTCCAGAAATGCCATCGAATAGCAATGGAGCAAGAGAAAGCAATCTAATACTTTTTCTCTTGGTTTCCTGCCTATTTCTAATAAACTCTAAAGACAGCTGTGGATTGACAGCTCTGTGTCATGTTACTGGACTAAGACTTCCTCACTGTAACAGTCTATTTGCTTTGAAATAATCACATGATCCCATGAATTACTGTATTTAGCCATTAATATAATCATTTTTCTCCCTAAGTTTTAAGCACTCAATTCTAACTGTGTCAAGTGCTCTCTTTTTTTAAAAAACACAAAAATAAAGCCCGACCTTTTATTTGCTCACATTATAATTCATAAAGTCCATGGAGTTCTGCCATATATGAATCCAATTCAAAACATTTTCTGGTTAATCAACTATCCAGTGGGAAAGATAAGATGGATCCCAGATGTCCCCTGATGATGATGGTAGATCAGATTACACTGTGGGACAAAGGAGGGTCAGGGTTCCCAGAGTTTACTCACTGGGTAAAATGTAAAAGATTCTATCGCAGCAGCTAAGGTGGCAGCATATAAAAGGTTTTTAAAATGGCTTTGAAAAATATACAGAATGTAGATTCAGACTCAGGAGAAGCATTAATTTTTCTTTATTTTCATTCTTTTTAAAGAAGACATTTTCCTTCAGAGAGACATCCCTCTGCTTTTCCTCTGCCCTTAAATACTCAGTGGTTGTCCTATTAATTTTGTTGTTTCATTTAACCTATTATATGAGTGCCATGCTATTAATGTTTTTATATGTAGAATCAATATTGGTATCTGATAGTATCAAGAACCCTGGAAATAATATTCAGACGACTATTTGTACTGTAGTAACTGAAAAAAAATCCATGCTTCTGACTTCATTTTCCTCTCTTAGAAAAGTGCTTTGAAACCCCATACTGCCCCTCCATACTGTTTTAATCATTCACTCTCAATAACAGTTACTGTGCAAGAAAAATACAAATAGAATTCCCTAGCAAGCATCTACTCTATCCTCCAACAATTTTGGATTACCACTTTATGATAAAAACATACATAGAAATTTACTAGCTGCTAGATGATGTTAGAAAATCTTACCTAAATTAGGAATCCTCAATTTACTGATGATAAGGCAAGAAAAGATTACCATAAAATGCTGCTCTATAATAAATGGATAAAGGTTCTGGAAAACATATCCTCTAAAGTTTTCCAATGTTTTAGCCCACCTAAGAAAGATGACAGCCTGCCTCATTTAGATATTTTGATGTTTATTACTTGGCTTTCTGTATCTTTTATTCAAAGTTAAGATGAAACCACTGAAAAACAAAAATCCATTGAGAAAATCCAATGTACTATATTTTGTTCTCGGAAAAAAAAAATCAATATTTCAATTTCTATTTGCAACTCAAACCTTCTCTCTTGAAATTCAGACCTATATACAATAGTCCCCCAACCTGTGGTTTCACTTTCTGGAGTTTTAGTTACCTGCAGTCAACCACAATTTGAAATAAGTGAGCACAGTCCAATAAGATATTTTGAGAGAATGAAAGAGAGATCACATTCAAATAAGTTTTATTATAGCATGTTGTTATAATAGAGTTATAAGAACATAGTTATAACAGCACAGTTAAAATACAGTTATAACAACACATAGAGATTTTTACAGCATATTGCTATAATAATTGTATTAATATTAAATGTTAAAATTCTATTTTATTATTTTTACTAATCTCTCAATGTGATTTATAAACTTTACCATATGGATGTATGAGAAAATATCTATATTTTCTTATATTAGTACATGCATACACGCATTGTGTCTATCTATAAGAAAATATCTGTATTAGTATCTATAGGCTTAGGTACTAGCTACAGTTTTAGACATCCGCTGTGTGTCTTGGAGCATATCCCTGAGGATAAGGGGGGTCTACTGTATACAACTGCTCACTGGCCATCTGGACATCTGAGACACTGGAAACTCATCATGTCCAAACCTGAATCCCTGATCCTCCTCCCGCCCCCAGGAAATCTGCTCTCCCTGCAGCATTCCTCATCCTAGTCAATATCAACTCTATTATTCTCAGGCCAAAGCTTTTTTTTTTTTTTGAGATGAAATCTGGCTCTGTCACCAGGCTGGAGTGCAGTGGCATGATCTCAGCTCACTGCACCTTCTACCTCCTGGGTTCAAATGATTCTCCTGCCTCAGCCTCCAAAATAACTGGGATTACAGGCATGTGCCACCACCCCTGGTTAATTTTTGGTATTTTTGTCAACACAGTGGCCAGAATGATCTTATGAGAGGCCCCATCATCCCTCAAGCCTATCACATCCTATTGTCCTTGCTCATGTAGCTCCAGTAACCCTTGAATTTTCTGGAATCAAGGCACTGCTTCTTCTGGGACACTCCGGGAACACTCTTAATTTAGGATGCATGCATTAGCCATCTTTTCTGCCTGGAATTCTCTTTGCTTAGATTCTGAGGAGCGAATCATTTCACCTTCATCAAGTCTTTGCTCAAATATCCCCTCCAGGAAGCTTAGACCGCCTACTCTATGTAAAGCTGCAACCCCACTCCCGCTACTGATTCGTCTTTATCCTGCTCAATATTCCCTTCTTCTATAACACTTAGTCACCTTCAAGTGTATCAGATAATTTACTCATTTTATTGTGCTTAATATTTTTTACTGCCTGTCTTCTTCCACAACAGCAGAACCCAAAATGACAGGAATCTTTTCCCGTTTGGCTTTCTGTTACGTACCCCAGGTACTTAAATATTTGTTGAAAGAATGACTAGCACATTGATTAAAGGAAACAGAGGTCATATTTTTTATTGTGAGAACTCTGGTTCTGCTTTCATAAGTCTTGCAGGAATTTAAATCTTAGTTTTCTAATTGATGGAATATCTAATTTTTTTCTTTCTTTCAAAAAAATTTACAAGAATAAATTTACAGGAATATTAATATATTTCAGACGCTCAGAAAGTTGGTTAGGGAGTCTTGCCTAGTTTCTGAATAGGCAGATTGATATTTCCTTCTCCATGTAAACAAATTTAACAGGCCAATATTAAAAAAACATAAAATATGCTGAAATCATTTATTGTTTAAAAAATAGCCAGACATTTGTAAATTTTATATAACATTTAATGTTATATGCATGCACCATAAAGTACTCATGTTAAGGTACCAAGCTTTATCCCCCAAATTTTGGCCACCTGCTCATACTAACATCAACATTATCATCAAAAGCATTTATTTGTGTAGAACTGCTAGCTGCTATGTAAAATGAAATTAAACAGACATAGTTGGGGCCCTGTCTAGACAGCCTGTGTGGAGACAACTCTGTTATATTTTAAGAGCATAATATTTAAATCTCTAACACATCACTATAAGCGCAAAGAACAGAAAATTCGGTCAATTTCGGAAGATGGTGCCATAGTAGGTAAAGGTCATTCTTGGCTTATTTTCCCTCCTTTTTGAAAATGCCAACAATGTTTTTTTTGAAGACAAGGATTAAATGGCTTCAGGCACCCTGTTTTCATGTGTACTAGATATAGTTTAATTTGCTGTGTTTCCTGGTGCAAAAGGTTTAAAGATTTCTTTTACTTTCCCCTCAAATTCTCAACTCTTTTGAAAAATAACATATTCAAGGGAAATGAGTGCCTGTGAAAATTAGTCATTACCCATCTTAATGCCTTGCTATGGATTAAGCTCATGCTCAGAGAAATTATACCTTTTCAACTCTGTGATCTTATAAAATATGAAACTCCTTCTAATTTATTCAAACTTTGGGTGTGCCCTACTATGTGCTTACTAAAAGAACACTAGTTACAGGTAAATTAAACAGCTTTAAACTGTTCCAATGTCTTCATTCAGGTCCAGACATAAGACATAAGAAATAAGAAATGTGTGATATAATGAATTATCAACCCCACCTTCCTTGCTCGATTGTAGCTTGTTATCTGAAAACAAATGCTTTGCCAGGCTAGTTTTTAATGTCTCCAGGCATCTGAGGGTTGATCTAAGTAAAAACATTTAGTTTTAAAAGTTCATTTTTTTCCTTTGGGTAGCTTTTGTTTCAGTGCTTTTACTTTTTCTCCTTTGAAGAATGCAGACTTTTGGAATCCAGTTCCCTAGAGGTATTTTTAAGACTGGTTGTAGTTTGTCATTTTAGAGTCTTAAATTCTCTCAATTTTGAAAATATTCATTCCTTGAGGCTTTTTATTATATTTAGTCCCTTTCTTTGAATTCGCTCCAATTTAGCAGTATCTTTTCTTTAATCAGCATTTCTGACCTTTTACTATTTTTTATCATAGTCTAAAATAAGTGTTCTCTGCCACCTCCTTACAATGAGCATACCTGAAGGAGTAATCCATAATCCTTTTTGTAACATGGCATACAATTTCATTTTATAAGCACACAATTACAAAGTGTTTTGTTTTCAGACTGCATTTACCAAAATATTTGTGGTGCAAAGTCAGGTTGTAAAAAGGACTGCTATAAGGGAGATATTTTAGCACATAAATTCCTTGTCACTATTTCTTGGGTCTGTTGCAAAACAAGTTCCTTATGGTTCTATTTGCAAGTGAGAAAGGGTGGGCTTGCTAGATTGCAAATATGGAGATTGCAGTTGCTTTACGGAACATGTGGTTCTTATGCCAGTCATTTATAAGAAAAATGGAAAAAGACACTTTTTAGAGCAATTAAAAGATAAATGCTGTATTGGACAACTTGGAGAAGACTCCAGCATTTCTTTTCACCTTCTCTCCTTCCCAGTCTCTGATAAACCACCTGATACTGTCTGCAGGCTTAACTTCTTTTTGGCTGTCAGTGAATCCTGACAACACTGTGCGTTTCCTGGCACTGTATCTAATCAATGCTCCTTTACTGGTGGCAGGCAGCATAACACCATGAACGACTTGAAATGCCTCTTTTGGTAACATTTTTGTAGCATGCAACTTAAAGTTAACCTGGGTCAGTTCCTGCAAAGCCAAGGTCAGGCTCTTATTTTAATCACTATTGAATCAGTTCATTGACGAATGGTTCTAGAACTGGAGGTGGCTCTCACCTGAGAGAAAGTTCCAGGTCTAGGGGTGAAGAGAAAGACATCTATTCTCTAATCACTGGAATGGAAAAGAGTTTTCTCTCACCCACATTCCTTTCTGGGTGGTAAACTCTAATCTAGACCACTAATGCAAATCTTCTTGGCAAGAGAAAGGGTGTTCTCTTATGTCACATTGTCCAAAAAGAGAAAACAAGGAGTTCTTAGACTGTTTCATGCTATCAGTGAAGACTGTCTGGGCCTTTCCTTACACACTTTGGAATGGGGGGAAAGAAGTAGGGTTCATATGGATAAAACCATGGAAAGAGTTTAATGACCCTGTCACTTCCTTCCCTAATCTCTTTCCAATTTCTAGATCAGAATTCCTCCTACAGCTACCCAAGTTCATGGTTAATATGACCCCATTAAAAGGTATTTCGGGTTTCCAAAGGCTTCATCATAGATATGGTGACAATTCTTTCCAAAGCAAAGGTTGAAAGCTGTACCTGGCTGCCTCTAGAACTGCCTTAAATATAATTTCCTTAAATATAATTTTAATTAAAGTGACTTATATGAGTGGCTTAACATATGAGTCTAATCAAACAATATCATGTGCCAAATTTACTGGGTTATAAGTTTAATGGATGACAACATTCAACTTTGTTCAAATGTGCTCATACTTCTTAGTTTGTTGATCTTGGAGCATAGACATATTTTAAGAAACTTAAAAAAAAGGAGAAATGTATTTTCTGACCTCTAAAACCCAGTGCTTTTAGACTGTCCTTTGAGGCTTGCCGCATAGCCTCTTAGCACCAGCCTCATCCTGAATAGTACTAGGCTCCAGTTAATTTTCCTTTCTTTTTCCTATAAAAATTACATTTCCTTCAGTGGGCTGCACTTAGATAAAGGTAAAGAGGGGGAGAACTGACTAAAGTTATCTAGAGTAATGGAATTACTAATTTCATTACATATGGAATTAGTAATGATTAATAATGCTTTCCACTTAATCTCTCAATAACTGTTGACCACATATGTTCAAAAACAGAGTCACTTACCAAGCACTCAGTTATAGTAAAATGTCAGTTATAGTACCTGTCTTCATGATGCTTCCAATTTAAACGGGGAAGATAGATGCTAACACCATAAGTCAAACTTTTATTTTAATAATAGAATTACAGGCAGAGGGGCAGACAATCCAAAAGTGGATGATTACTTTTGGACAGAGGCAGCTTCCCTTCCTAGTCTGTCTCTGTTTAGGGCTGAATCTGTGAATGGCAGTAAAGGAAAAAGAATGTCAAATCTATTTCTCACCATGCAAGTCATCAGTATTCCTTACAGATCCTGAGAGCTGAGTTGTTTCTGTTTTCTCCTTTCTACGTGGTGTGGCAATGCAACAAACACCTCACAAAGTTTCTGCCAGGAGCTGACCAAGCTTTGCCTTCTCTAGCTTCGCTTCTTCCTATTCATCACCATCCAGCCTACACTTGATGTTGGCATATTTGCCACTGTCTCAATGTTTCACTCCTCTGGCTGACATGATCCAATATGGTCATGTCTTATTCCCCTGGGTAACTCCTTCAAGTCTCAAGTATCACTTCCTGGTCTCCTTCTTTGACAACTCCCTATTTTCAGCCTGTGTGAGGCAACTCCCTCTGGATACCATAGCACCCTGTGCATACCTTCATCTTTGGACTTAATTCACTGTTGGTTTTTCTATCTGTGCCTTCCAAAACAATGAAAACCCAAGGGCCTAGTCCAAGCCTGATACAAAATGAATGCCAAATAATACTCATCAAGGAATGAATTAAGGGCCTTCCAGTTGCAGCAGGACTAGATACTCTGAGAAAGCTTCTCACTACAAGTGACTAAAAATAACAGATTTAAGTATAAATAAAAATTTTAAAAATTATTAATGCACAGCTGGGCTGGCAAGGAAGTTTCCTCAGAGGCAAAAACAATAAGAAGGCACAAATCCAGAGAGGAAGTTGATGGAAGTCTATTCTAAAAGGATCTGCCAGTTTCTGGTAGTTTTGAACTTTCCATTCTAATAGCCTATACAAGCAGGGAACAGGGGATAAAGCTGATGAACTGCAAGCTGTGGAAGAAGAAGAAGATCTGCTCATAGTGCCAGGACTGTAAGGCAAAACCCTCAGAGAAAGAATAAACTAGGAAAAGAAGAACACACTCAGCTCCCAGAAAACACCAAACTAAGGAGACAATAAAAAGAGGTGGTTGTCAGGGGTCATGGGGAGGTGAGGATGAGCAGGTGGAACACAGAAGACTTTTAGGGAAGTAAAACTATCCTGTATGATACTACAGTGGTGGATATATGTTCATTATATATTTGTGAAAACACATAGAATATACAACACAAGAGTAAGCCTTAATGTAAACTATGGGCTTTAGCTGATGATGTGTCAATGTAGGCTCATTAATTCTAACAAATGTATCACTCTGGGCAGGACAATGACAGTGGGGGAGACTGTACATGTGCTAGGCAGAGACATATGGAAACTTCTGTATTTTCTGCTCAATGTTGTTGTGAATCTATAATTTCTCTAAAAAAATAAAATGGGATGACATAAACAAGCAAAATTTAAAAAATCACTCAGATCTACATAAAGATATAATAAGGAAAACTTGCTTATCTCAGGTTGGCCATGGGTAAAGATTGTGGATAAAAGTTTCCTTTAGAGTTTCTAACAACAAAACTCATGAGAGATTTGGACACAATTCACCTAGTACGGACAGTTGGGAATGTAAAGTTGTCCCGAATTAGCACTGGGTCACCCCATTCCAACATCCCCTTCCTCAAGAGCAAATGTAAATTTTTCCAGGAAGTACACATGGTAACCCAGATTACAAGGAACTCCCTCTTAAATTCCAACAATCGTGAAAGCATGTAACAATATCATAAAACATGAGGAAACAAGGCAACATGAAAAGGAGACAGTAGACACAAAAACATCAGACCTACGGAAAATTCTGATAGTGCAATTATCAGACACAGGTTACAAAATAAAAATTTTTTACATGCTTATGGACATTTTTAAGAAGAATTTTGAAAGAGTAACCAAAGAACAGGTGTCATTGTGTAAATTAAAAATAAAACCAGAACTCATATAAGTGCAGATATAATTGTTTTTAGAAATTTTTAGGTGGAATAAAAAGCATATTAGATACAGCTGAGGGGAGACATTGTTAAATGAGAGAAAGTGTTGAAGAAATTATATCAAATAAAATATAGAGAAATAAAGATATAAAAATAGTGATAACAGATTAAGAAATGTGAATTACAGAAAGAAAATAATTTTGTGAGAATTTTCCAGAAATAATTAAAAATACAAATCCTCTGACTCAGATGTCTAATGAAAATAAAATAAAATAATGATTAATTTCTCCAAAGATCATAGATACCTACTGAATGCCAACAATAAATAAAAGAAGTCAGGGAGAAAAGATAAAGAACAAATTAGAATGACTGCTGGCTTCTCAATGGCAACAACAGGAGTTAGAAGTCAACAGACAATTCTCTTTGAAGTGTTTGAGAGAAGATAATTGTCAACTCAAAGTTAATTTCACTGCAGAACTAACTTTTAAGGGAGAATACGAAATACAAATATTTTAGACAAACAAAATACAGAAAACCAAGAGCACTCACTTCTGATGAACCTCACTAACAGAATGTCTAAAGGATATACTTCAGATAAAAAGGAAAGTGATCCTTGAAGATCCATGATCTGAGAAAAAATGCAATCAAATAAAGTAGAATGTTTTCAAGCATATCTAAATAAACTTTGACTATATCAGTGTCTAATCTGTGAGTTAAGAAGAATAGAGCTAAAACACTTGACAACCATAGCACATAAGTCTGAAGGGGATGATCAGAGTTAAAGTATTTAAAGAGACACAAATTATTTGATAGGTGGGGATAGATACTATTTAACTTTAGGTATGCATATTAAAAGTTAGGGTAATTACTAAAAAAAAAAAACAAAACAGAAATGGATATAAAACTTTTAAACCAGTAGAGGGAAGAGTTATAATAAGAAAAAAAAGTGTGACAAGTTCCAAGAAGGCAAGAGGCAAAAAGGAAGCTTTGGAAAAGCAGGACAAATAGAGATCAGAAAGTAAGATGGCAGAAATAAGTTCAATTTTATCAGTAATCTTAGTGATAGCAAATAGATGAAGAAAGCAAAGATTAAAAATTAAAAATATGTTTACATTAAATATCCATAAATTTAAAGATAGAGAAAGGTGTGAAGTAAAAAAATAGAAAAAGATGTATGAGACAGATCTAACCAAATGAAAGGTGGATATTTATACCAGATAAACTACACATTAAGGCAAAAAGCATTACCGCTGATAAAGATAGTCAATTAATAAAAAAGATTAACTTCCTCAAAAGATCAAACAATTTTAAATGTATATTTACCTAATAAGACAGTCCAAAATAACTCAAACAGACTACAAGGTGAAATTGGCAAATTAACCTAATAAAGTAGAAGATTTTAAAAATCATTCTCAAGTATTTTTAAAAAATCATTGAAGAACTAGGACATTTAATAAGCACATTCAAAACACTTCATATACTCATATAGAAATTTACACTCCAGATCAAGAACACATATTCTCTAAAAGAACACATGGATAATAGGTCACCAAACAAAGTCTCATCAAATTCCAAAGAAATGGAATAAAAAGACCATTTTTTGAAAAATTACAATGCAATTGTTAGAGATTAATAAAGAAAAATGTAAAACCCCCACATATTTAGAAGTTAATGAACAGACTTGTAAATAATTTATGACTTGAAGGAATCACATGGAAATTTTAAAAATACCTAGAACTGAATGATAATGAAGATTTTCCTTATCACACTGTGGGATGCAACCAAAGCTGTATTTAACATTTCTGTGAAAACAAGGAAGTCTGAAATGTAAAACACCAAGCTTCAAACCTAAGGAATTACAAAAAATACAATAAAATAAGTTCAAAGAAAGTAGATTAAAGAAAATAATATAAATATCAATGAAACAGAAAATATAAAAACTCTAGGCTCAACAAAGCCAAAGTTGCTACTTGAAAAAAATCAGTAAAATAAAATTCTGATAAACTTCATTAAATGATGAAATTTGAATTTCTTCTTTCTTAACAAAGAAGAAATCCCAACACCATTAGAGATGCAAATAGTGAGAAAGGTGCAGATACAGCCAGAGTAGAAAAGAAAGTTAGAGAAAAGTTCAACTTCCTTTAAGCTATCATACTTGAAAATAGTCTTAGACGAATGAGAAAAACAAAACAAAACTATTCAAGAAGAAAGAGAAATAACAATAGAAGTACATGCTGGCCAGATGCGGTGAATCATGCCTGTAATCCCAGCACTCTGGGAGGCAGAGGCGGGTGGATCACAAAGTCAAGAGATCGAGACCATCCGAGCCAACATGGTGAAGCCCTGTCTCTACTAAAAACAGAAAAATTAGCTAGGTGTGTTGGTGCACGCCTGTAGTCCCAGCTACTCGGGAGGCTGAGGCAGCAGAATCACTCTAACCCAGGAGGTGGAGGTTGCAGTGAGCTGAGATATCCCACTGCACTCCAGCCTGGCTACAGAGTGAGACTTTGTCATAAAAAGAAAAAAAAAAGTAAATATGTATAGAATTTACTACATGACAGGCACTGTCCTACATGTTTACATATATTAATTCATGAAATTCCCACAACGGCCCTATCCACCTCATTTTGCAAATGAGGAAACAGAGGCACCATGAGGTTGAACTACTTTCTACACAGTTAGGAAGTCAGAGCTGAGACTGAACCTAGACAGGCTGCCTCCAAAACTCATTTTTTTGGGCACTATACTATACTGCATGTAGCCTTAAAAAAAAATTTAACCAGTAATGAAAAAATCTTCCCCCAAAGAAAATACCTTCTCATAATTTTACAAGCAAGGTCTACTAAACACGAAAGGAACAGACAATCTTAATCTAAAATAAACTTTCAAAGACTAGAAAAAGAAGAAACATTTCCCAATTCCTTTTATTAAAATTAGATAAGAATTACATAAGAAATAAAATTACTCATAAACATAGAGGCAAATTGACCTAAGCAAATTATTAGGAAATCAAAACAAGAAGTAGGTAAGCAATATAATATATTATGAGCAAGTTGGCTATATTCTAGGAATATACCCACAAGATTGGAAAAGAAATGAAAAGGTCTTACAATATTAAGCACTGGCAAGGATATGAAGCAAAGAGAACATGTATAATTCTGGTGGGAGTATGGATTGAAATCACCACTTTAAAAAACTTTGGCATTTTGTTTTGTATTTTTTTTTTACTATCCTTTTTGATTATTTCCTCTGTTTTCCTAGCTTCTATTAAATTGATAAGGCTCTCTTTCTTCTCTAGATTTTCTCTGCTAGTTTGGAAGCGATAGATTGTATTTCTGATCTTTTAATGAATACTTTAAATGTTAAAATAGACATCTAAACTTGCATTTCCTAAAAAATGTAAACTCATCTTGTGTTTCCATTTTCTTCCTACATACAAGAGGGCTCTTAGCACACACTAAACAATGGAATGTTGGTAATACAGAAACATGTTAAAAAGAAAACCCACCAAAGTTATGGTCAGCAGTTGGCTTAATAATTATTAGTTTTCTATGGCTGCCATAAAGATTTGTCATAAATGTAGGTATTTAAAACAACACAAATTTATTATCTCACGATTCTGTAGGACAGACACCCAGATAGAGCATGGCTCAGTGGATCCTTTTCTTAGCATTTCCCCGGGCCAAAATCAAGGCATTGGAAGGGCTTACTTTTTGGAGGCTGTGGAGATGAATCCACATCCAAATGCATTGACGATTGTTGGCCAAATTCAGTTCTTTGGGGTTGTAAGACAGATGCCCCACTTCATTGTTAAGCATCAGTTGGGGACACCATTAGCTCCTAGAAACCTCTCTGTGGTTCTTGCCATGGCCCCCTCCATCTCAGAGCCAATAACAACAGTACAGGAATACCTTCTTGTGCTTAGAATCTCTGATTTCTTTTGCTACAGTCTTTCTGCCTCCAGCTGATGAAAATGCTCTGCTTTTAAGGTTCTGCGTGATTACATCAAGCTCACCTGAATACTCCAGGATATTCTTCCTGTCTTAAGGTCTGCAATCTTAACTACAGCAGTACACTATTTTTTGCCATGTAACATATATTCACAAGTTTCAGGGATCAGGACATAGATATTTTTGAACAACACTGTGTCTACCATATTAACCGTAGATGTCAGGATAAGTTAGGGTGATTTTGAAAATACAAATTATCTCCAAAATCTCTTTGGTTTAACGCAACAAATACTTATTTCTCACTTATAAAATGTCCTTCCAGAGCAGCTGTCATCTGTGGGGTAACTCAGTGACCCAGGCTGGGAGAGATGCAGCATCTGATAGAACACTGTTTCTCAGCCTTTAAAGTGCACGAGTCACCTGGGGATCTTGTTAAACTGAAGATTTGGATTCTTCAGGCCAAAGATGAAACTTGATATTCATTTCTCATAGGAACCAGGCTGATCTTGATGCTGCCGGACCCCAAACTACTTTTTGAGAAGCAAAGTTTCGGGGCACATAGGCTCGTTGGTCACTAGAGCAAGAAAGAGCGAGCCTGGGGACTCTCACGCTGGCCCTTGATTGCTTCCTCCAGAAAGTAGCATAATTCATTTAAAACCACATTTTAGAGACCAAAGCAACATATGGGGTCATGCCTAACTTCAAAAGGTTGGAGAAGTTCAATACTCCCAGATACTTGCTAGGACAAGAACACCAGAAATATTATTGAAGAGAAGTCATGTAACATGCATACATACATATACCCACTCTCAAATCCCTTTGGGGATCACCATTGCTTTTCTTTATGCCCCCCTTTCCTATATTTTTCTTCCTCAAATATAACCTACAGTAATTATGTTAGTGAAAGTCTGTGGGTAGTAAATGCTCATCTTTGTAGATCAGGACAAGCGTATATTTTGCCTCTTCATTGATGGTTGAGGGTAGAAAATTCCACACTGACAGTTATGTTCCATTCATATTTTGAAGATATTAACTCATTTATTAGACTCTATTATGACTGAAAAGTTTCAGCCTTTAGTCTAAATTTCGCTCTTTTGTGGGTATTCTGTCTTTTCTCTGGTAGCTTTTACTATTTCCCCCTTACCCTAAAGTTGGAATCTCCTTCTGATGTTGGATCATGATATGTCTGGTTATGTATTTTTATTTTTCCTGTTTAGCATTTTCATTGCAATTCTAGTCTGATAACTTTTTTTTCCCTTTCTGAAATATTCTAAATGGAATTCCCCCCCCGCCTTTGAACGTTCCTATTTGATATATATTGGAAACTTTTATTCAGTCTCTGTATCACTCAAGGCTTCTTTTATAATATTTATTTTGGAAATTTGGGCTGTATTTTGGGTAAAATTTCTATCTTCAAATTTTCACTAATTCTCTTTGTGACTTGTTTGGAATTAATCCTATCTGTGGATAAATTTTTATTTCAATGACTACATTTTTGAATTGCAAGTTTCTAATAATTTATTTTCTTTATCCATCTATTTAATACTTTATTTCTGTCTTTACCCCCAATTTATTTTTTATTTTTAAAAGTGGTATTTCTTAAGGTGTTTCTTTTCTACATAAGTCAATTCTCATTATTTGTGTCAGTTATGTTCTAGAAAATCACCACAAATACTGAATTAGCAAAATAATGAACCATTGCACTTAGGGGGAAATATAGTACCTTTGAGAGTCTCGGGTCACTACATTTTAGTCAACTGATCGGTAGATAACCTTATTTTATGTATGTTTCTGTTTAAATACTCTTTAGAGAGATTGCTGATTCATTAACATGAAACTCATATCCAACAGCACTGTAATTCGTGCCTGAAGGAAGCTTATCTAACACACATATTTTCTCCATAAGGCACATCCCAGCTTTCTTGAGCTTAGAAACACTAGACAGCACTTCAGCATATGCTTGGGGACTGTTCTAAACAATGAAATCACCAAAAAAGCACAAAAATAAACGTGAAAAACTTGACACTAAATAGGCTGCAAAAAGGACACTTGTTTACAGTATGAGAGCTCAAACAGGAAGGCAGAGTGTCCCTTGTTTAACCACAGCTGGAAACATGCTCATTCGGCGACTCAAAGATTTCACTTTTCTTCACATGCCCTTGAATGACCACAAAAGCACTGTAAGTATCGGTTTGGGGGTTACAAGTAAATTTTAGTGAGTAGACAAATTCACAATTGCAAGGATCCACGTGAATAAAGAGGACTGACTTTATTAATTTTGAAGTCTTTGTCAAACTGTTTCACGGCATTTTATCTGGAGTGAATGTTAATTTTGTTGGCTTTCTTGGTATTATATATATATTTTTCCTGTGTTTTGGAATTTTTATTTGCAGGCTCATTTTTAGTGAAAAGATGTTTTGTTTTACTTTTGTTCTGTCTGTCCTTGCCTGTTCCAATGGTTTTATAATTATCTCCATATGGTTCACATGGCCCCCAGTCCAGAATCAGATACTGTACTAAAATGTTGGGTTTTAATCCATAATGAAGAAAATGCAAGTCCACACCCAGAGGGCAAGTATAGCTTGGTAGAGTTTTAGTTCATGCTATGGTAACTATGTCCATTAACCAGCCTCTCTTAGACCCACAATTTCAGATAAAGCTCTCACCTTACGTAACCGGCAACCGTCTCTGTCTCTCTCTCTGTCTCTTTTGTTTTAAAACTACAGTCTCCACAACAGAGAGCCTCCTCAAAACTCCTGACATCAAGCTTGCTACCTGACTTAGGTCCTGCTTCTTCTGTAAAGGAAGTTTAACCCTGATATCCTACTGGAGTCAAGGTACTGCTAATCTTTGCTTAATCCCAGTCTTGGAGCCAAAAAGCCTATGAAATCAGCACTATTCACCATCTTGCATTTATGTTCCATTTTTGGCCCATGGGTATTTTTCTCTTGATTTTGAACCTGGCTATGCCACTGGTTTTATCATTTTATATTTAATCTGTGCTTGTTGCTTGCTTGGAAAGGGGAGGATTAATAGATTGCATACAAGTCCTCTGAGCTCTTCTGTTATACTTTTGTAATTTATCTTATTCTGCATTGAACCTTCTCTATATTTTTGTATTTCTTCTCTTCCTCCCTCCAATTTTAAAACATTTGAGAGTACAGTCTTATATAAGAAGTTTCCTTACTTTCATTTGCTCCTAAAGCAATGCTTTGCACATACTCAAAAACTGTCTGGCTATACTAAATTAAATGGTAATAATAAAGTCCACATTGGTTTTCTATAAGAAATATCTTGGCAATTAGAATTGTACAAAACAGACATTTGTTGGAGAATTTCTTACCTAGAAATAGCCGTGCAAAATTTAGAAGACCTCATGGGATAGCATAAAGCAGGTGTTTCCAAACTTTCTTTTTGTTGTTGCATAATTATTTTTCTTCCAAAGAAATCTACATGAGATGCTAATAAATACAGCGGTCAAAAGCTGGGTTGTTTTGAATGAAATAGGGGTGGTGTGCCTAGAAATCTAGCTGCATGACTTCATTGTCCAGTCACGAAGTCAAATATAAAAAGTAGCTTGAAAATTTTTTTTTCAAAATACTGTTCAATAAGAATTTAGAGTTTTGTCTAAATTACTTCCAATATTTATAACAATTCAAACTAAATAAATCCTAGTCATATTTTAATGGGAGAAAAAAATTAAAAAGTTATAAATTACACATTGTAAAACATGGTGATCATTTCTTTTAAAAACTTCTATTTGGGGAAGCAGGGAGTTTTTGGTAATGAATATACTGCTTAGGAAAGGGATGTAGGTATATTGTTGGATATGGGTGTTAAAGAGCTATAAAGTACATTTGCTCAGTGAAGATTTAAAAGAAAAGGAACCTAATAATGCCTTTTTAATGGGAGGATTGCTTGAGTCCAGGAATTTGAAGTTACAGTGAGCTATGATTGTACTCATGCAATCCAGCCTGGGGGACAGAGCGAGACCCTGTCTCTAAAAAATAATAATAATGAAAATAAGAATGCCTTTTTAGCCTTCTGTCTGTGATGACCATATTTCACTCAGAACCCTTAACTGAACTGAAACGCAAACTAAGCACTCTCTAATAGCCATTAAGTACTTACTGCTCATAGCAAGATTATAAACAAAAATATAGCCAAACCTCAAATATAACCTCTTTAAGTTTCACAATTTCCTCTGAAAAGGAAGGGAAAGTTTCAAACGCAAAGGAAAACACAGGAAGGACAAGATTTCTAGAATTATAGTACAAAAGCTCATTAACTAATTAAAGAATGGCCCTTGCTTATAGTACTCAGCACAAAGGTCTGTGAGTGATCTCTTAGAGGGAGAAACCTACGAGTTCATGCTGCTTGGGTTTCAGCACATCTTGGTGTTAATCAAAAGATTTGATACTGCTTATCATTTCTAGGCTCATTGAAACCAGGCTGAGCACAGGCATGTATTTGCACGTTAGCAACCTAGGCATGGCCGCTTGTTTGGTTTCATTCCATAGGGCACCCTGCCAAGGGATGAACTGCAGTAGTAATTTTTTTCTAAATCACTCTCAAATCCCTGCTTCAAGCTTCTATCTGGTTCACTAGAGACCAGCATACGTTTCATGAAATTCAGAAACTAGGACTTGAGAAAGTAAATTCTGGGGAGTATTGACTTAATAAATTTATATCATCTTGACAGGCAGAGAGGCTCAAAAGAGAGGGAATGAGAGATGTTTTCGGCAAGGATTCTTGGATTTGCTTTTTCTGCTGTATTTAATTTTGCACATTTAAAATTCTCAGCAGTTCATATACTTCTAGCCTTGAAGAATTATAATTGCTATTTGAATATCTCTTTTCTTAAGAAAAAAGCATATGTTGTAAAAATGCTTGAGCGTTAAACTTTTCAAACCTCAGTTTTGCTATTTACTAAATGAGACTTAGTCTAGATCATCCATAAACCTCCTGGTGTTATGGGGAAATGAGCATGTGCTTTGGCATTTACCAACCTGGCAGGACCACTTCTTGGCTGTGTAACCTTAATAAGGCATTTCATGTCTTTAAATGTTCCCATTTCCTTATCTGTAAAATTAAGGTAATGCCCAGTTTTCAAGGCGGTTGTGAGGATTACATGAGTTGGGGGTAAAAAGTCATAAGGTACCATACTAGCACAGGGCAGGCACCAAAAATATACCAGTTCTTCTCTAATTCTAATATCCTGTGAGTCTATGACTTTGCCAGGATCTCTTTGAGGTATGTAATCAGTCTTTATCTGTCATTTCAATAAGGAGAATTGTGGCAGGCAGAGGTGAAAGCTGTCTGCCCAAGCTTATGGAGCTAGCTGGGAGAAAGGATGCATATGAAGCTTTTCTCAATCTAATGAGTTTCAGCCCTGTAAAAAATGATGGACTCATTCTTTCTCTTCATCAGTTGAAATTTGAGTTCTTGAATGATTTTTCTTTTCTTCAAATATACATTTAGTCATTACCGTATCATTAGTAATAGGAGTTAGGTCTAGCTGAGAGGGTCTCAGTATAACAACTGATCATGGGAATATTGAGGGAAATTCTGGGTTGGCCAAGTGGGCATTCTGATTCATATTAAGAGTCAAGGAAAGTGGATGCTTGGCAGTAGCCATCAATCCACGAGACAATAACGTGGCTAACTGCTTGTCAGTCAGCATCATACAAGTGAGCCAGAAGATGTGACTCTTCAGGCCAGGAATGCCGGCTGATACCACTCAAAGGCCATTTACAACCATTGCTAAATCCCTCTCTGACGGTCTCCATGGGATGATGCTGGCTGAGAAAAAACTATAATCAATTTAGGGAAAAGTATCTCCCATGACCCTTTACATATACCAGAAAGATGCCATTAAGCAGAAATAAGTTTTATTAATATATTCCTTTTTATATGTTCCCCAACAATTCGGACTTTTAAAATATCACCTTGAGTGATGGACAAGAGTGAAATTGTCCTAGGCTAAGGAATTTAACTTTTCTGGAAGGAAATGTTTAATGCTGATGTGATACTGTGGGCTGTGGTTTCACTGGGCCCTGTCTCTTATAAGACTTTTACCGAAGTAACGTGGAAGAAAGAACTAAAATTTATTGAGTACTTCCCATGTGTTTCCATTATTGCACTGATTCCTATAAACGGATACTGCAAACTAAGCATCATTATTATTTCCACTTTTAAGATTGAGGAAACTGAGGCTAAGAGAAGTTGAAGAGCTTGCCCCAAACCACAAAGTTAGTAAGTAACAGAGCCCCCAAGCCTGTGTTCTTTCCACTGGCTAGTGTTCATACCAGACCCTTCCCCTGAGAATCAGAGTTGAGGCAGAGGATAAAAAATTGAGAACACATTAAGGAGAAGGGAAAGGAGAGAGAATAAGGTGGAGTAAAATAAAGACATGTCAGAAAAAGCATTAAAAAAGAAATGTGTGCTGCAGTCAGGAGAGGGCTGACGGGAGGGGAAAAGCAGAAGGCCTAACCTACTGGGGCTGGGGGCACCCAGTGAACTTGGCCAGCTGCCTGGCAGCAAGCACCGCAGGGAGATCTCTAGCCACCAGCTCCACCAAACGAAGGAATCTGTGAATCATTAAAAAAATGTTTATTTCTTTATGCCACAAATGATAAAACAGTTAGTCATAAAATATGAGGGTTTTTTTTTTTCCCAGAGTAATTGCTGCAAATATTTCCAACCATTACTCTAAACGCTCAGTGTTTAACTGGTAAAAAAGAAATGATGTGTTTTAAACTAAAGTCAACCTCCAGTTGTCCACATGGCATGCTGTATACTTGCATTTAGAGATTAATTTATTTGCGAGATACTGAAAGCTTATTTAGCCTTGATGTTATCACAGGTTGGACAGGGGCTCTGCCCTCAGAGAAACAATCAAAGTCGCTCATCATTTCTCTCTTCTGAAACATTGTTTCCTTTTGTTATCTAATTTTAGCATTAAACAAAATAAAAGCTGTGGGTCAAATCACAGAAATTAGGATGTTTTTGCAGATGTGTTGCCTAAAGCAGATCCTTTTGTTCCAGCAACTTCTTCTCATCTCCGCCAAGGAGAAACACACAAACCACAACGTCCTATAATGAGTTTAGTCACCATCCTACATTCATCCTGGCTTTACAGTAAGTTAGACTTCTTTTGGTGGATACTGATTTGTCCCCTAGGATATGATTCTGAGAATACACAGCAATTCCAACCAACTATTTGGCCAAAGAACAGCCAAGCCGTGATACTTGCCAGAGACTTGACTGTCCAGCCTAATAAACTGGGCATTGTATAGAAGGTCTGTTTTTCTAGAGTGCATCCAAAGGAAGGGCCATTTTAAGCCTGCAGTTCTGCCAGAGATGAGGTCTAACATTCTCCTTCCAGAATACCTTGAACTTATCATTTAGCAAAATAATCAGGAGAAATTACCCGCAATGCCATAGAATAAGACTGATCTTTGGAATTTCAAAGTGATCTAATTTTCACTTTTTAAAAGTAATGTAGTCTTTCAGAAAGAGGACTTTGTCAGAAGAGAGGAGGAAGTTGAAGAAAGATAGTATAATAGTTGGCTAGGGTTGCCATAACAAAATACCACAGACTGGGTGAGCTAAACAACTGAAATTAATTTTTCTACAATTCTGGAGTCTAGGAGGACAACAGCAGGGTGTCTGCAGGGTTGGTTTCTACTGAGGCCTCTCTTGTTGGCTTGCGGAAGGCTCCCTTCTCTCTGTCTTCACATGTCTTCTCTCTGTGTGTCTGCATCCTCATCTCTTCTTTAAAGACCACAGTCATATTGGTCTTTAAATGCCCTTATTTTAATTTAATTACATCTTTAAAGACCCCCAACTCCAAATATAGTCACATTTTGAGATATGGGGCAGGGTTAGGACTCTAACACATAACGGGGTGGGGTATAATTCAAATCATAACAGCTAATGAGGAAGAGCAGAGCCGGCATGACTGAATCAGGTACCAGGCTGAGTGCATTTTAGGCATTTTCTCACATAATCCTCTGCAGAACTCTGTGAGGTGGTAGGGAATTTTTTCAATGTTTCAAAAACAAATATAAATTCAGTTATGTATAAAATTTTTTCTCCCAATCTCTTCTTTTTTTGCTTTGCATTTTCTTTAAAATTATACTACAAATATAGGAATATGTGTTCGTTATAAAAAAGTAAAACGCTGTAAAAGCATATAGAATAAAAAATGAAAGTCTCTCTGTCTCATTCAGTTCCTCCCTGCTCTTTATTAGGTGATCAGTTGGATGTGTGTCCTTCAAGACCTTCAGATGGTGCCACACAACCAGACACATTTCAGTCTGGGGATTTTTAAAAACTGAGATCATATTATAGGTATTACTCCACAACTTTTTTTTTTTTAAACTCCTAAAAAGATAATTTGAAAGAACTCATAGGTTTGTACAAATAGATCCACCTTAATCTTTTTAATGACTGTAGAGTGTTCATGCTATGAACATATCACACCTTATTTAAGTAGCAATCCTCCATTTGTTTCCACTTTTAAAGTTACCATTAATATTGAATTAACATTTTCTGTACATATGTTAGAGGGATATTTTTATAGGTAAGAAAACTGAGATTGAGAGAGGTTAATAAATTTGTTTGAAAGCACATAACTAGTAAGTGGCAGCTCAGAACTCAGAAGAGCCCATATTCTTTGCTATATAACACTGCTTTAAGTCGTCAGTATCCATGGGATTGAGAAGTTAAAAACACATCTTTAAATTATTCTCCATACTCCTCCCACTCATACTTGTTTGTTTATTTATTTTGAGAGAGATGTTCACTCTTGTCACCCAGGCTGGAGTGCAATGGTGTGATCTCGGCTCACCGTGACCTCCACCTCCTGGTTTCAAGAAATTCTCCTGGTTCAGCCTCCCAAGTAGCTGGGATTATAGGTGCCCGCCACCACACCCAGCTAATTTTTGTATTTTTAGTAGAAATATGGTTTCATCATGTTGGCCAGGCTGGTCTCGAACTCCTGACCTCAGGTGATCGACTCGCCTTGGCCTCCCAAAGTGCTGGGATTACAGGTGTAAGCCACCACACCTGGTTACTTATACATTGTAATAGCCTTTTAGAGATTGCCCAAATGCAGAATGTATGTAGACTCTATAAGATAGGAGAGCCTGGTCCCAATTTTGTTATATCAGTGCACAAATCAAGCCTTCATAAAGTGACTTGGAAAAGACACGTCCTATCTGACTTTAACATGAGAGCAGTATCTTTCTCAAGGGCGGTTATATAGTATGAGAGAAATTCCTGTTTTTCAGCTGGATGTGTCAAGAAAGACTGAAGCATGGATGGGTCTGGGGAGAAGTGCATTTCTTTGGTCCACTACTGGAGAGAGTGAGTCTGCGGCAGGGTGAAGCAGGACCTGGGTGTCCTTGGAAGTCCTCTCTAGTAGGTGGGGAATTTGGCACATTTATTAGGAACAAACCAACATCCTTGCCATTGGGATTTATTTCTCCCTTAAGAGTCTTCCTACTTGAAGTTAAGAAATCCCTCTCCTGCCTTGTATATATTTCATCTGAGATTGGCAGTCAGAGCCTGGGAGAAGAGAAATGCACAGAAGCGGTAGATAGAGCTCCCGAGTCTTCTTTCAGACTTCTGCTCTTCCAAAGCTCATAACCCCGAGTGAGAGGCTAAGAATGTCTCTTATGAAATAACACCTGGGGGTAAGTTCAGACTCTTCAGCACAGATAAATATCCCACTTCTTTCCCCACAAGGTACTTTGTACTGCACCTGACAAAATGACCCACAGGTCCCCAAATAAGCTGGGCGGCTTCATGCCTCACCTTCCACACATACTAAGGACGTTTAAATGTCACCTCAGAGAGAATTTCCCGACCACCTCATGTAGAGCACACTCCATCCCCGTGTCACTCTCTATCCCATTACCCTACTTGATTTCTTTTATAATCATTCACTATCGCTTCTTGGCTTTTTGGCTAAGATCAAGTGCAGCGTGATCATTCACTAAATGAAACAGTCGTATCCTTTAAAACTTTGTTTATTATCTGCCTTCTCACATTACAATATAAGCTTCACAAGAACAGGGGCATTATCTTTCTCTGTTAACATTATACCCCAGTGCCCAGAAAAAGTGCCTGGGACCTAGTAGATCCCAGTGGATACTGTTAACTCTATTTCCATTTTTCAGAAGATTCTCTCATTGCAGCCTGAAAAAATTCCTCTCATCTTTTAAAGCTCAGCTCAACTGTCACCTTATTTAGAATGTCATGAATTTTTTCATTCATCATAATTGTTGAATGACTACAGTGAGTTGGATCGGAGGCTCCTAATTTCTATTTACAGCAACATTAAGGTCTGGGTGATTTTTTTTGTGGTACTCCTAGGCCAATAGGAATACCAAACAGTTCCATTTATTAAGCAGTTAGGTCCAAGCAACTTACTGTATTTGTGTTCTAATGACTTAATAGCCATTTGAAGAAACAGTGCATATATCTTGAGAGAAAAGTAGTACTTACTTCATTCATAAATAACATTTATCTACCAATGGGATGTGTGTGTGCCTGTACTACTCCCCAAAGCCTGGAATCAGGTTGGAGAATCCTCATTCTTGTTTCCTATTCCATGTTGCTTTTCTTACAGTACTTGCTTTTGATCAAAGCAAACCCTACTTCATGAAGCTGAGATATCACAGAAAGGAATATGGCATGATCAAATAGTTCAAAGAGTGTTCAACATATGTTAAGTCTTGCTATGTTTCCCTTGAATATTTAAAACATCCTGAGGCAGCTCTGTGAGTTTTCTGTTTTCTGGTTCACTGTGCAAGAGGCATGGTGTCAGACCCTGGATGCCAAGCCTGGGTATACAGGGTGAAAGAGTCAGACATGGTCCTTCCACGTCTTAGCACTTTGTTCTTACCTCCCTAATGACAGTGCGCATCACACTTTATTTAGTTTTGTGTTTGTATATTCGTCTTTTGTATTAGCCTCTGACTTCCCCCAAGGACAGGACACCTGTCTCTTTATTGATGGTGGCAACTCCTAATATCTCTAGTATAGAACAGGAGTTGGGTGTTCAATAAATGCTGTTTTACAACTGATTGATCAAGAGAATGAATACTTGAATAAGCAAACAAATAAATAGCCCTGACAAGTAGCATCATGCCTTATTTTCAACTACTAGAATAATACGGACTAGATTACGAGAAAGTTTAGCAGCCTATTTCCAATCTTAGAGTGCCTCTTGGCTGAAAAAGGTCCAGTGAGCAGGCTCAGTGACCAACTCTTCAGTTGTTATTATTTACCAGAACATCTATCTAGACTTCAGGAGTATTTCTCTGGTCTGAATGTTGTTGCAACAGTTTCTTTCAAATTCTGACAAAGGAAGACCTGTAGCAGAGTTACTGTTTCTTCCATATGTTCCATTTGACCCTTGACATAAAAAGCAGCAAATATTTCCTGACTTTCTAACATACAAAGGTCCCATGAGAAAAATGGACATATGGGCCAAATGAGAATTTACCTTAGGCCCACCGTTAATAACCAGCTGACCAACTCTGTGAATGTCGTGAATTTTCACAACCTCAATGAGAATGACTGGTCAAGATGGATGGTCAATTGTACAGCAGGGATGAGAGCTTTGCTTCCACTTTTCACATTGACTCCCTTTGCTCTGACTCTGCTTTATCCCTGGCTATAAATCTTTTCACTATAGTCACGCCAGTTACTAAACTAACATGGACATCTTCATTGATCTGCATTCAGACCCAAATCCAGTAGGGTCCAGATATGATACTTCTTAAGAATTATAGAATTTCAGAGGTTGAAGGGGCCTTTGAGATCAAATCTGTCCGTGTTTGAGTGTAGAAACTGAGGCTCAAAGAAGTGATAAACTTGCCATGATCATTCTGTTCTTCCTGGCTATAATGCGGCCTTTGCCTCCTGTTCCACATTACAGTGCTGGAGATCGCAAGTGAATCACGTCAAATTGAAGATGAGGCACTGTGACTTAGGAAAAGGCATTCATTCTATCTCTAGAACATACCCAAATCCTCCCACCAGAACCACGCTAGTCCCTGCAACCGTTAGCACCAAATACACAAACACTTGATCTACTGCAGTGATTGTCCGCCTGGCATTTCTGCTGCTTCCCCCTGCTTTGCATCCATTCTCCAGAGTGAGCCTGCAGCCAGACCTATCGCTTTCATCGTTAAGTCCAGCTCTATTCTCCCCTGCTTAAAATTACCCTGGAACTGCTGCTGCTTCTTCCTCCCCCCCCCCCCCCCCCCCCCCCCCCCCCCCCCCCCCC